>NC_052325.1:28408348-28733481 GCF_016432855.1 Salvelinus namaycush | reverse complement strand
CTCCTTGAACACAATCGCCTTGTTGCTCACGGGCTTTCTTATAGTTAAAGTAGTGACCTAAGCCATTGCTGACACTCTCCATGACACCCTGTGCTATGGCTCTGAAGTTACGAGACTGCTCTTCCTTCTCCTCGCACTTGGCCTCCTCCTTCTCTCTCAGGCTCTGTATCTCCTCCTTCATGGCTGCCTCTTTCTCTGTGAAGCCCTTAGCCATCAGCTTTTCCTGCTCATGGAGCTTGCTATCTAGCGCTCTCTCCAACTCCTGTTGCTTCTCCTTCGCCTCCTGGACCATCTTAGCCTAGAATCACAGAGGGACAACATAACAAGCAAGCTGCATCTTCTCAAAGACTACTGTGTTTACCTTCCTCAATTACTACAATCTATCTGTGGTTATAGTTAAAAATATATAATTTTATGAGACATGATATACTATAGGTTCCCAGTGTCCATACATACCTCTAGCTGACAGATTCCCTCCTGATGACTCCTCTCCCTCTCCTGGATCAGTTTCTCTAACTGGTGCTGTTTCTCTGCCTCCATCTTCACTGCCTGTTCAGCCAGGGCTCTCTTCTCTTGCTCCTCTGTGTCAGAAAAGACAGTAGCCAATGGCTATTTCTCATGTGCAGATTGATTCCTGGTCTGAAAACCATTTGAACACCAAAATGTGGCCCAGTATCTGAGATAAAAGTAAGAGGATTGATGTCTTTCATTTTTGCATTGTTGTTTTCCTTTGTTTTTCTCTTTTGTTAATTTTGTTGGTGGCTTGGGGGGGTGACATCTTGGATGGTTAAGAGGCATCTGTCGGGAAAATGTGGGGGGATCTTGGAGGGTTAGCGGTTGGGAGCTTGGGCCAGTGGCCGATAGGTGGCTGGTTCAGGTCCCCATTTTGACTGGTGGAAGACCTGTCGACGTGCCCTTGGGCGGTGCTTGGACCCTGGTTGATATTGTGGGTCACTGTGGATGGGAGTCTGTTAGATGACTGAATGTAATGCAAATGTTGAGCGGCTTCACTGCAGGTAGATTGTATGTTCAATAAAAATATATAATAACAAAAAGAGGTGCGTCAGGCCACAAAGGCATAATGGTGTTTTCCAGATGCGAGTCAGTAACAGACTACTACTACTTACATTAACACTAAAAGATTCAAAGTGGATTCAAAACAATTTATTTATAACTGAAATGCATTTTATATACAACTTCAAATGATAATATCCAAATTAATCATATTTTGCTTCAATAGACAACGTTCTCAAAGAATATAATACCATAAAAAGAAGACTGAACAAAATAGAAACGCAACATGTAAAGTGTTGGTCCCATATTTCACAAGCTGAAATAAAATATCTCAGAAATTTTCCATACACATAAAAAGCTTCTTTCTCTAAATTTCTTGGCACAAATTGTTACATCCCTGTTAGTGAGCATTTCTCCTTTGCCAAGATAATCCATCCACCTGACAGGTGCGGCATATCAAGAAGCTGATTAAACAGCATGATCATTACAGAGATGCACCTTGTGCTGGGAACAATAAAAGGCCACTCAAATGAGCAGTTGTCACACAACACAATGCCATAGATGTCTGAAGTCGAGGGAGCATGCAATTGGCATGCTGATTGCAGGAATGTCCACCAGAGCTGTTGCCAGAGAATTGAATGTTCATTTCAGTATGTCTAACCGGCCTCAACACCGCAGACCACATGTAACCACACCAGCCCAGGACCTCCACATCCACTTTCTGCACAAACTGTCTCAGGGAAGCTCATCTGCATGCTCGTCGTCCTCAACAGTGTCTTGACCTGACTGCAGTTTGGCCACCTTCGATGACCACTGGCATGCTGGAGAAGTGTGCTCTTCACGGATGATCAGTTTCAACTGTACAGTGGCAGACAGCATGTAGGGTGTCGTGTTGGCGAGCGGTTTGCTGATGTCAACATTGTGAACAGAGTGCCCCATGGTGGCGGTGGGGTTATGGTGTGGGCCAGCATAAGCAACGGACAACAAACACAATTGCATTTTATCGATGGCAAGTTGAATGCACAGAGAAACTGTGACGAGATCCTGAGGCCCATTGTCCTACAATTCATCCGCGGCCATCACCTCATGTTTGAGCATGATAATGCACGGCCCAATGTCGCAAGGATTCTATACACAATTTTTGGAAGTTGAAAATGTCCCAGTTCTGGGATGGCTCTGGATCGACATTGTGTTCCAGTTCCTGCCAACATTCAGCAACTTCACACAGCTATTGAAGAGGAGTGGGACAATATTCCTGTCACGCCTTGACCTTAGAGATCCTTTTAATTCTCTATTTGGTTAGGTCAGGGTGTGACGAGGGTGGGTAATCTATGTTTTCTATTTCTTTGTTGGCCGGGTATGGTTCCCAATCAGAGGCAGCTGTCTATCGTCGTCTATGATTGGGGATCATACTTAGGCAGCCTTTTTTCCACCTTAGTTTGTGGGATCTTGATTTTGTATAGTTGCTGTGGAGCCTGCAGAACTTTACGTTCGTTTTGTCTTTTATTGTTTTTTCGGTGTTCATTTGTAATAAAAGTAAGATGTTCGCCTACCACGCTGCACCTTGGTCTAATTCTTCCATCAACGAGCGTAACAATTCCACAATCAATGGACTGATCAACTCTATGCAAAGATGCGTTGTGCTGCATGAGGCAAATGGTGGTCACACCAAATATTGACTGGTTTTCTGGTCCACATCCTACCTTTTTTTTAAGGTATCTGTGACCAACAGATGCATATCTGCATTCCCAGTCATGTTAAATCCATAGATTAGGGCCTAATGAATTTATTTCAGTTGATTGATTTCCTAAGTGTAATTCAGTAAAATCTTTGAAATTGTTGCGTTTATATTTTTGTTCAGTGTATATTATGATTGCAGAAAAGTCTTAGTTATAGTCTAGAAATGTTTTTTATTAAAGCTTCTAGATTTAAGCGCTATACTAGTACAGTGATAATTTCACAAATCTGTAAATACATATACTGTATGAGAAAAATAATACATCACTCTTGCATATAAAGCTTATACTGATACTAAGCATGGCTATCAACTTGACTTTTCGCTTCACATTGCTAGATAAAGCTAACAAATGTGTACATGCTCAGGTAATACACAATGTTTCTACTTCATAAAAGCTCCCTTCATGAGCTTATATTGAAAGAAAGTGTTGGCAGCGTCCAATCCAAATCGAAGAACAGGCATGACTGTAGACTCAAGGAAACCACCTCCTTCCTTCCCAGGTGTGTTGCTCTTCTTGAACTCCTCTATCTCCTGTCTCATTAAGTCAGCCTTCTCCTTGTGGCCCTTCTCCAGCAGATCCTTCTGCTCCTGCACCTTGCACTCCAAGGCCCTGTGGAAGTCCCGTTCCTGTTGCTTCATCTCCTCCTTCGTCTTCTCTTCCATCTGCTTCAACTTCTCGTCTTTGCTTCTGCGATCGTCCTCCATGGTGCGCTCCATCTCCAACCGTTTCTCTTCAGCAGCCTTCTTCTCCTGCTCCAGCACAGCTGATCTCTCCTTCTCCTCTGCATGGTCCAAAGGAAGAGTTGAGGTAGGAAAACACTCTACCTTCTGGACTACTCATATTCTCTCTCATATGGAGTCAACAGACAGCCCCTGATCTTTTCCATGTTCTGGAGTAGGCCATAACTTTTAGATTACTCTTTCAAACATCCCAGATCTATGTTGACTTAACATCCCAGATCTATGTTGACTTCGTGCAAGATTATCACCAATTGATTGTGAGAAGTCACTCCAACCAGAAACCTGAATGGACCCAGATAATAACATCCCAATGCTATATTTTGGACTTACCGTGGATCTTTTTCTCATTTTCGGTCAATTTTTTGTCAGCTTGTAGGATGGAATTCTTCTCTAGACTCTTCTCCCTCAGGAACTGCTCAAGAATCTCCTCAGCCTGCAGAAAATACCCCAAAAGGCCACATGTTTTATCATTGGTTGATGGCAATCTGTTTCTGGTATGATGCTGCAGATGGAAGCTAATGTGCATCATAACAGTAACAGAGGTTGATAGAAACAGCAATCCATCTACGAAATTGAAACTAAGTGGATCGGCCTGAAAGATGAGAACAGCTCCAGTGTTTAATATGGATTTTTTGATGAATGTTTCAGCCCTAGAAAGGATTCTTACCCTAACTCCTTTATCAGGCTTGGCCCGGTACTGTGCCACCATGTTGTCATGGTGACTGCAGTAAAGCTCATATCCTCCAGGTGTGGTGTAGATCCCCTCCTTAATCTTCTGGGCCATCGGAGCAGACAGCTTCTCCAGAAGGGCTGCACACTTCTTCTCTGAGGCATCCTCGTTCTGAATGAGAAGGACAGCGTAGTGCTTTGCAATGGCCACCTGCAGGAGTCAAGACTGTTTTAGGGAAGCATTTGTAAAAAGTGGTCCTTGACAGAGTTAAGAACTAAGGCAGTGTTTGTACCAGGCACAGATCTGAAATGATGACCCTTACCGCCAACGCTTTCAAGAAATCCCCATTTTCGTCTTTGAAGGATCGTTTCATGAAAGCCTGCGTGGCCTGGTGGTCTGAGCGGAGGTGATGAGCTGAAATCTGACCCATGTCCACAGGGAATAAGGCCTTCACCTCCTCCATGCCCCTCTGGTATACTACCTGGCCCTCATCCACAGCAGCCTGGTTCTCAATTTGAGCCATGGCCAGCACCGCATTCTCCAGACAGGGCACAGAGCCTTTGGCTATGGTCTCCACATAGGTGTTAACCAAGTGGCCGAGCACTGCAATCAGACAGAGGCGGGAAGAAAAATATAAGTGTATACATTTGGTGGTACAATAACATAGGCTACATTGTTTTTATTACACCTTTATTTAACCAGGTAGGCTAGTTGAGAACAAGTTCTCATTTACAACTGCGACCTGGCCAAGATAAAGCAAAGCAGTGCGACACAAACAACAACACAGAGTTACACATGGAATAAACAAGCGTACAGTCAATAACACAATAGAAAAAAAAGAAAGTCTATATACAATGTGTGCAAATGGCATGAGGAGGTAAGGCAATAAATAGGCCATAGTAGCGAAGTAATTACAATTTAGCAAATTAACACTGGAGTGATAGATGTGCAGATGATGATGTGCAAGTAGAAATACTGGTGTGCAAGAGCAGAAAACAATATGGGGATGAGGTAGGTAGATTGGATGGGCTATTTACAGATGGGCTATGTACAGCTGCAGCGATCGGTTAGCTGCTCAGATAGCTGATGTTTAAAGCTAGTGAGGGAAATATAAATCTCCAGCTTCAGCAATTTTTGCAATTTGTTCCAGTCATTGGCAGCAGAGAACTGGAAGGAAAGGCGGCCAAAGCAAGTGTTGGCTTTGGGGATGACCAGTGAGATATACCTGCTGGAGTGCGTGCTACGAGTGGGTGTTGTTATCGTGACCAGTGAGCTGAGATAAGGCGGAGCTTTACCTAGCAAAGACTTATAGATGACCTGAAGCCAGTGGGTCTGGCGACGAATATGTAGCGAGGGCCAGCCGACGAGAGCATACAGGTCGCGGTGGTGGGCGGTATATGGGGCTTTGGTGACAAAACGGATGGTACTGTGATAGCAAATTGGATGGAGTCTAAGTAGAGTGTTGGAGGCTATTTTATAGATGACATTGCCGAAGTCGAGGATCGGTAGGATAGTCAGTTTTAAGAGGGTATGTTTGGCGGCGTGAGTGAAGGAGGCTTAGTTGCGAAATAGGAAGCCGATTCTAGATTTCATTTTGGATTGGAGATGTGTAATATGAGTCTGGAAGGAGAGTTTAGTCTAGCCAGACACCTAGGTATTTGTAGTTGTCCACATATTCTAAGTCAGAACCGTCCAGAGTAGTGATGCTAGTCGGGCAGGCGGGTGCGGGCAGCGAACGGTTGAAAAGCATGCATTTAGTTTTACTAGCTTTTAAGAGCAGTTGGAGGCCATGTAAGGAGTGTTGTATGGCATTGAAGCTCGTTTGGAGTTTGTTAACACAATGTCCAAAGAAGGGCCAGATGTATACAGAATGGTGTCGTCTGCGTAGAGGTGGATCAGGGAATCACCCGCAACAAGAGCGACATCGTTGATATATACAGAGAAAAGAGTCGGCCCGAGAATTGAACCCTGTGGTATCCCCATAGAGACTGCCAGAGGTTCGGATAACAGGCCCTCCGATTTGACACACTGAACTCTGTCTGAGAAGTAGGCGAGGCAGTAATTTGAGAAACCAAGGCTGTTGAGTCTGCTGATAAGACAGAGTCGAAAGCTTTGGCCAGGTCAATGAATACGGCTGCACAGTACTGTCTTTTATCAATGGCGGTTATGATATCGTTTAGTACCTTGAGCATGGCTGAGGTGCACCTGTGACCAGCTCGGAAACCGGACTGCACAGCGGAGAAGGTACAGTGGGATTCGAAATGGTCAGTGATCAGTTTATTAACTTGGCTTTCAAAGACTTTAGAAAGGCAGGGCAAGATGGATATAGGTCTGTAACAGTTTGGGTCTAGAGTGTCACCCCCTTTGAAGAGGAGGATGACCGCGGCAGCTTTCCAATCTTTAGGGATCTCGGACAATACGAGAGGTTGAACAGACTGGTAATAGGGGTTGCAACAATGACGGCGGATAATTTTAGAAAGAGAGGGTCCAGATTGTCTAGCCCAGCTGATTTGTACGGGTCCAGGTTTTGCAGCTCTTTCAGAACATCTGCTGTCTGGATTTGGGTGAAGGAGAAGCTGGGGAGGCTTGGGCAAGTAGCTGCGGGGGGTGCGGAGCTGTTGGCCGGGGTTGGGGTAGCCAGGAGGAAAGCATGGCCAGCCATAGAGAAATGCTTATTGAAACATTCAATGCCTCTGTGCAGAATCTGCTGATATTTGACTTACTTCTCCCGGTAACTTTGTGGCCCCCTTTGACAGTTTTTGTACGGCTCTCCTGGAAAATGAAGCGGCAGAAAGTATCTGCAACCTTTCGGAAGCTTCCACACAGGCCAGCCTCGTCCATGGAATCCAGGTGGGGCATGTTGGCAGGAGTTGTAGGGGTGGGGAATACAAAGCACTTGCGCGAGGGGAAGTAGTTCCGGATGCACTCTCGTGGGAGGTTGTACATCAGATTCTTTTTACCCCCACCTGAATGATAGTCAGCATTCACCATTACAGTTGACATTACTCTATTTTTAGGGCTGGTTTCCCAGACACAGACTAGGCCTTGTCCTGGACACAAAAGTGTGTTCAATGAAGAATCTCGTCTGGAGGCCTAATCTGTGTCTGGGAGACCGGCCCTTAGTTCACCATCCAAACACACAATCATTAACAGACACGCATATACAGAGATATGCTTAAATTAACATGAGGCAGAAGACTTTATGACCAATAAACAAACTGGATAAAATAATTGTGTCACTTGATTTATGAGTCTGTTTGATTATGAGTCTAATCCTACAATACATTTGCATAGGAATGATTTTAGAACGTGTAATTTAGCAAGTGTCAGAGCAAATATCAATCTTCTTGTTTTTCAACCTCTTTGTTCTTGTGAGAATGATTGTTCCAATTGTATAAATGTTCTTGGGGAGCACTATTCTAGAGACATTGTGCACAGTTGATCATTGGGGTGGTGGCTAGTGCTAATGTCACCTTTTCTGAGCTCCAGGGAATGCTCCAGATACTCATCTTCAGTGACGTTTCTGCCGTCGATCTCGAGTAGTAGAGTGAAATCTCTGATGGCCCACACAAAATTCGGAAAGAACTGCACAAACTGGGCGTCCCCTCCTTCCTCGTCATCGTGAGAGGATGAAGCTGCACTGGAAGAATTCACCTTGATCCGCTCTGTCAGCTCACTCACATATCTATAGGGCCGGTTGAGGATTGACTGATAAAAGCTACCAAAGTTTAAAAAAATACTGTGCGTCTGCATTGACATGTGCCTGCTACGGTTGTACAAGGACTTGCTATACAACAGTTATAGCATACAAGTCATTTCAGTTTCATTTTGAATGGACTGTGTCCACATGCACTGAGTAACCCCTAAGGGAATGGATATAACAAAGTACAGTGTATTGAACATTCTGCAAACACATAATTAATGCTGTCAGTAACACAATATATTGCTCCAAGTCTATAAGGACATTTTGCTCAGCATCCAATAGATATACAAACATACAGCACTTTCACTTTCAATATGAGAGGGAGTTCCAAGAAATGGCCCGGTTGGGGGAAATATCCCCTGTCCTGTTAAAGTCAACAGGAGAGGAAACAGGGGAGGTTTGCCATGGGGAAATAGATATTGGTTTAAAGGATACTGGAGGTTCTCCACGGCTTGATTGTCGATGGTCCCTCGACTGTTGTAGACCAGAGTACTGCTTAACAGAATGGCCAAGGAGAAGATCCAGGCATCATTCTTAGAATCTCCCTGAAACAAGTATGAAAACAGCAACATGTATTGGTGATCTGGCGAAATGTAATGAAATTATTTAAAATATATGTGTGTTTAGATATTTGTTCACTGTGCTGGATTACTAATGTGAATTTGAAAGACTGAACGTTGACCTCTCACCTTCTCCACATCCCCCAGCCCCTCTGTATCCAGCAGCACCAGGGTGTGGTCTCTTTTTTCAGGGTGAGGCACACACCACATCCAGATTCCTTTAGTCTTGGATTGGATGGTGGCTCCCAGGGCAAAACCTAAATCAATATTTCAAAGACCATTTTAAGAAAAAAAGTATGTAATACAATTTATTTCTAAACCAGTGTACAGATGAACATTTGTAAGTCGCTCTGGATAAGAGCGTCTGCTAAATGACTTAAATGTAAATGTAAAATAAACATTTAATTGGGCATTGACTATTGATGTACAGCTG
Organism: Salvelinus namaycush; assembly: GCF_016432855.1. Taxonomy (NCBI): domain Eukaryota; kingdom Metazoa; phylum Chordata; class Actinopteri; order Salmoniformes; family Salmonidae; genus Salvelinus; species Salvelinus namaycush. The sequence continues at coordinate 28,724,622 of NC_052325.1, read as the reverse complement.
ATGATCAAACCAGTCTGTACATTTGAATTTGTTTCTCAGCATCAGTCTCACCTTTTCTCTTTCCAGCCAGCTTGTTCATGAGGTAGGACTTGCCGGTGCGGTACAGCCCGACCACCGACACCACTACGACTTTCTGGTTCAGTCCCATCAGGTACTTGATGGCACCAGGGACTACATGAAGCTCCCCGTCGGCGTTTTCGACCAGACACATTGGGGAATCCATGGTCAAGTAGCTTCACAGGATGATTAGCCTACAGCTCCCAGAAATAGTCAATCTATAATAAAAGTATTAATTAAATATAGTTCAAGTGAATTATTTATATAAGTTCATTATCGATTCCTTCTATAAATTAAGCTCACAATGTGAATATAGTCTAGGACTACTGCATAGGCTATGCAAATACATTATTAAAAAGATCTGCACCATGAAACAGCTTAGCCATATGCATGCAACATTTAGTTGAATTATTGTCCAATGTCAGCTTCAATTTCATTATGAAATTCGTCTGCAAAAATTTAATAGTTTCCTGCTATGGTACAGCATTCGTCGGTCCTACTTACATAGACGACTCCTCCAAAAATCCTCTCTAAACCAACTGAGGTTAATCGCAGAGGAACAATGTCCTGCTGGCTATATATTTGCTGCGAAACAGAAAGTGAAAGTTGCCTAGGCTATATTTTTGTTCACTTATTTTAACCAGTCCAATACGAGATTGACCTGACGCAAACTACTTTGTAATTCATCAACAAAATCTTTCAAAATGTCGGAAGGAAATGCAATAGAAATAGCCAATTATCGAGCTATTGTTCAACTAGGAATAATTCACGTGGTAGTCGGAACTAGAAACTGGAGAGAAGAAAAAACACGGAGCTCTAAAATCTCCGACTTCAGTGCGTTCATGTAAACTGGGAAATCTGGAGAAAAAAACGAGCTCCGACTGAGATTGATTTCCATCTCGGAATTCCAAATCGGGAAATCGGGCCTCTTTCTAGAGCTCCCACTTTCCGACATGAAGATAACTGAAGTCATGACATGATTTGACCTCGTTTTTTTACCGAGTTCCCAGTTGTCTTGAACGCACCATTATATACGTGCGATTCAACCAGTTAGGAAGTCTGACATTTCGGAATGTCCTAGTTCCCACTAGCACGTGATCGCGGCATTTAATGAATCACTGCGCAGAGCAGGGACTTTTATAAATCACCTATTTCTTTTACTATCCTAACGCTGACCACAGGCTGAATAATAACCCACTTCAGCGTTGCCGAGGTAAACTCCCTTGCACTGCTTACATTTAGGATTATTTTTTACATATTGATTTGCAAGTTGACTGGTTATATGAAAAATACTTGATCCATCCTTAATAATGTAGGCGTTTGCGGTTCATTAATTGATTAGATAACCAGAAAAAATCTTCTGACATAGGCTATATCTGCCACATGATTTAGCCTATGGTAGAAACAGTATGTGAACTTTTCTGTAGTCTACATGCTGGACATAAAATGTATGACAACGTACTGTATTGAGACTGAATTAGAGGGTGATGCCTCTGGAATTTATACACTGATTGAGTAGGTAAAGTTATGGAGATTGTACTCCTATTAGAGAGAAGGTGAGAAAGACAGTTCCTCAGTTTAGGGTTCTTTAATGTTGATTGGAGGTTAAATGTTTGCAATTCTGTGACATGTCACTCAGCTTTGATTATCCAATTAACTATCCATTTATCCATACAAGATGTGGTCTGGAAATAATAAACATGAATACAATGGCATCAATACTAAGGCGGCACATTCATTTAGCAATAACAGAACAAGATATACAGCTTTCATCTGTTGTAACAATCCAATGACTGTAACGAAATTACAAGTAGCTAGCAACATCAGACAAACCATCTAACAATGACAGGTGAAAATGTAGCTAACAATGTTAGATAGCTACCATAAAAAATAGACACAATTGATCAGTTTGGCCTGGCGGGCAGCTCTAGGAAGAGTTTTGGTGGTTCCAAACTTCTTCCATTTAAGAATGATGGAGGCCACTGTGTTCTTGGGGACCTTCAGTGCTGAAGCATTTTTTTTGGTACCCTTCCCCAGATCTGTGCCTCGACACAATCCTGTCTCTGAGCTCTATGGACAATTCCTTTGACCTCATGGCTTGGTTTTTGCTCGGACATGCACTGTTAACTGTGGGACCTTATATAGACAGGCGTGTGCCTTTCCAAATCATGTCCAATCAATTGAATTTACCACAGATGGACTCCAAGTTGTAAAAACATCTCAAGGATGATCAATGGAAACAGATGCACCTGAGTTCAATTTCTAGTATCATAGCAAGGGTTCTGAATACTTGTGTAAATAAAGGAACTGTATATAGAGACTTTACAGTTGGCACTATGTATTCGGACAGGTAGCATTCTCCTGGCATCCGCCACACCCAGATTTGTCTGTCAGACTGCCAGATGAGGGAGTGTGATTCATCACTCCAGAGAACGCGTTTCCACTGATCCAGAATCCAATGGCTGCGAGCTTTACACCACTCCAGCCGACGCTTGGCATTGCACATTGTGATCTTAGGCTTGTGTGTGGCTGCTCGGCCATGGAAACCCATTTCATGAAGCTCCCGACTAACTGTTCTTGTGCTGACATTGATTCTAGAGGGAGTTTGGAACTCTGTTGTGAGTATTGCAACCGAGAACATATGATATTTTACGCGCTTCAGCACTTGCCGGTCTCATGCTGTGAGCTTGTGTGGCCTACCACTTTGCGGCTGAGCCATTGTTGTTCCTAGACGTTTCCACTTCACAATAACAGCACTTACATTTGACCGAGCCAGCTTTAGCAGGGCAGAAATTTGACGAAGTGACTTGTTGGAGAGATGGCATCCTATGACTGTGCCATGTTGAAAGTCACTGAGCTCTTCAGTAAGGCCATTCTACTGCCAATGTTTGTCTATGGAGATTGCATGGCTGTGTGCTCGATTTGATACGCCTATCAGAATTGGGTGTAGCTGAAATAGCCGAATCCATACCCGCACCCCACCTGCCGACCCCTTGCGCCCTCATAGTTTGGGAACCACTGCTGTAGGTTACATCCCAGTAAACACAGACCAACACCGATGTCTTTTGGATGTCTTGAATCAATCATAGACGTCTGTTTGGTTCAGACATCGTCCGGTCTGGACCGGCCTTGATTTGGTCGAAAAATAGATGGTATTTTCAACTTTCATTCAGAACTGAAAAATGACCCAATTTTTAAAAACTATTTTAGACGTATTTTCAACGTCTTTGTGCTTTCTGGGACTATTCTAGCTTTGTGGGGTATAGGAGAGGGAATTTATTTTGTCTGGCGTAGGGCGACAGAACGGCCAGGACCGGGCCTGAATTTATTATAATTTTTTTGTCACTGTCCACCCAATCTGTTGATAAGTCTTGATTCACTCATTATCACCTGTTCCTGTGCCTCCTTTATCACATTACATTTAATTGCAATAAAACGTCTGTAGGGACTGTGACACACACACAGTACCCTACCCAGTTAAAAGTTATTGGGTGTCCTTGCAATCGTTTCTATAGGACAGCATCATGGCAGGCCAGAGAGTATCCATGAAGGAACCAGTATGTCTGATTAGAGAACGACAGTGATGGGAAGCTGCGTGTTGTCCGCAGTGCACTGGACATCCTGGACCAGATTGACCAGCATGTGGTAGTGGTGTCGGTGGTCGGGCTGTAATGCACCGGCAAGTCCTACCTCATGAACAAGCTGGCTGGAAAGAGGAAAGGTGAACCACTCAAGCATTTTTTTTATCTATGGTCCAAAGTCCGAACAATGTACATAACAATATGCATGACCGCAACACTGTTATATGGTTAAGGAATGATTATGTATAAGATAATTATTTCTCATAAAGATAGGGTAATAGAAATGTGAAACAGAATGTGTTAACTTATGTACTGCATTTGTCATTGAGTTAGAGACAGATATGCTGCACCAAAGTACAGATTTGTCCTGTTCTGACCACATTAGGATTTGATGTTTTTTTCTCTCCAATATTGGAAATTCGACACACCCTGTTATTGCATTGTGGAAACTACAGTTTCTCTTTCAGTTTTACACCATAACGTACAACCAGACAGCAGAGCAAACATGCAAAAAACATTTTGTTCCGACCACATTTGTTCTAGGTGGGTTGTGTAGATCAGGGTGTCGTTTTGCACTGGCTGCTAGTTTCACTTTCAGTCTGTCAGTATGATATACAGTATAACTAGACAAAAAGGTTAATCTGAAAACCAGCAGCCTTGCGTAAACACTTTATATCCTGCTGCCTCTTTACAGATTCCATCCTAAGAACTGTTTTTATCCTCTGTCCTCAAGGTTTTGCCCTGGGAGCCACCATCCAGTCCAAAACTAAGGGCATCTGGATGTGGTGTGTGCCTCACCCTGAAAAAAGAGACCACACCCTGGTGCTGCTGGATACAGAGGGTCTGGGGGACGTGGAGAAGGTGGGAGGGCAAAGTTCACTCTCTGTCAAAAACCTTATGGCTGTTTAGATGACAGAATATAACATTGCTATGGGTAAAATCCCATGTTATCTCAATAAACTGTGTCTAGTACTGATAGCTGATGTCATCATCTGTATATAATGTCTGACTTATAAATGTGTGATGTATACCCATTGATTCTAAAGAGTATAACAAATAAATAATGACCCATGAGCTTAGTTCAACTGTCATACCCCATCAGAACCCAAAATATAAGCTTGTTTTACTCCAATGTTGTAAATGTAATTAAACACTGTATAACATCATGGTTAACTACAATGATGATGTCACGGATGGTGAGTCATTGCACCAATAGCTCAGTCTATGAATTTGAGTGGTTACATTTCTCTAGGCTCATCCCTCATTTTTTTTTTTTTTTTAAACCAAAACTGAGTTAGGGTGCAGCTTTGTTAATGTTTCAATTAAGTATTCCAGCTTTGACCTTTATTTAGGTAGGGAGCCCATAAAACGGCGTATGGAGTAGACATTTAGTTACTGACTTAATTTCACTAGTATGAACAGAGTACCAATGTGTTCCTTCTGTTGTGTCTGCAGGGTGATGAGAAGAATGACAACTGGATCTTTTCCCTGGCTGTCCTGCTCAGCAGTACTCTGGTGTACAACAGCCTGGGAACCATCGACAACAACGCCCTGGAGAAACTACAGTATCCTTCAGCAGGCCTATAAAGAAATATAGTGTAGTGTTGTATGTCTGGATTCATTTCATCCCCAACAACCGAACTGACCTCAAAAAGCGCTAATCGCTCAGCACTATACTGTATGTTAGTAAATCTGGGTTCATTTTGTCCTCAATACCGCCTTCTACAGCTATGTGACAGAACTGACAGAGCACATCAAGGTGAAATCCAACCAGCGAGACGGGGAGGAATCTTCAGAGTACCTGCGTTACTTTCCTTCCTTTGTGTGGACAGTCAGAGATTTCACCCTGACCCTGGAGGTTGATGGGAGACCCATCACAGCCAATGAGTACCTGGAGAACGCTCTTAAACGGAGAACAGGTGAAGGGAACACCAGCTAGCACAGCTAACTTAATCTCTTAATCTAAACCATGGTTAGATTGAATTTACCAATGTTGACAATACCTTTACAAAAGACATGTTGGATATAAAAATATGAAATGCTTTTCTTCCACACAAAAAATGTCACGGTTAAACATTTAATTTGTTAATTAATGATTGATGTACTTTTCCTTTTATTTACAAAGGTCATAGTAAGAAAAATCAGGCATACAATCTGCCTCGTAGCTGCCTGCGGAACTATTTCTCTCCTCGCTGGTGCTTTGTGTTTGAGAGGCCAGCCAGCGGAGACAAAATGAGACGTATGGAGGAGCTGACCGACTCTGACCTGGAGCCTGCCTTTCTGGAGCAAGCCAAGGAGTTCTGTGACCACGTCTTCAAGGAGGCCAAGACCAAGACCCTGAAACAGGGCCTGAAAGTTACCGGCAGACGTGAGTATTACAACACTGGTATTGAGGATGGAAAGCACTTATGAAAGTAGGTCATGATGTTTGATAATACAACTAAACTACTGCTGCTACTATAACCAGTTCCTCTATTATTATTATTATGATGATTACTACAACCACCATGACCAGTACAAGTAACAACGCATTAGTACTTCAATTCCTACTAATTCTACTACTTACTTTACTTCTATACAAGCACCACTGACCACTACAGTACTACCACCATCACTACCACAACTACCAGATATGCTAATTTCCTGCCCTCTCCTGCAGTGCTGGGAAACCTGGCAGAGACGTATGTGTCTGCCATCCGGAGCGGGCAGATCCCCTGCCTGGACAATGCTGTGTTGGCTCTGGCCCAAATTGAGAACTCCAGTGCCATCGAGAGGGCCAGGGCCCACTACCAAAAGGGCATGGCTGACTGGGTAGCCTACCCCACAGAGACCCAAGAGGAGCTGTCTGAAGTGCATGCTGTCATGGAGAAGGAGGCTGTGGCCATATTCATCAACAACTCCTTCAAAGACGAGGACCAGAAGTACCAGTTGGAGCTCATGGTATGGGAATGTAGATTCTATATTCAATGAGTCAATATTCAATTCAGTGATGCATGTATTTAACAAGATGAGGATAATTTGTCATTTGTGTGAGCTACCCCTTTATGCTACACTTACATGTACATTTTAGTCATTTAGCAGACACACTTATCCAGAGCGACTTACAGCAGCAATTAGGGTTAAGTGCCTTACTCAAGGGCACATTGACAGATTATTCACCATTTATTACCTCAACTGAACCAAGACATTCTGGTTTGTTCTGGTACATTCTGAACCAACCTCTCAAACACAAAAATAGAAAGTGCTTCAAGAGGAGTATGAGAAGATCTGTGAGAGGAACTACAAGGAGTCCCAGAAGGCATGCGAGTCCAAAATCGAATGCATCTTTGCCCCCTTGGAGGAGAAAATAAGGGATGACTCCTACATGACCCCTGGAGGATACAAAGAGTACTGCAACGACCTGAAACTGGCCACCAGCGAATACAGATCTGAGGGAGGCAGGGGAGTGAAGGTATGTTGGGGAGGTGGTGCTATTTTAGGAAATTATGTAATTATCATGTTTTGTGGATGCTGGTCAAAGGAGTTATGAATGCACTGATGTGATGTTGAAAGTTAAATATTATGTGTGGTGGTTCCAGGCTGAAGAGGTACTGAAGGAGTACTTGGAAAGGAAGGCCATCATTGGTCAGACCATCCTGTCAGCAGACCAGTCCCTCACTGAAGCTGAGCAGAGAGCAGAAGGTGATATAGGTCACCATGAATATGCACTCCATGACCTGGCAACAACATTCTAATGATCACCAAATGGAGGCTTACCTCTCGTTCTCTTTGATATTTATCTCTCTCTCTCACACATACTCTGTCTACCTGCAGCGGAGCAAGCGAAAAGGGAGGCATCTGAGCGGGAGAATCGAGCCATGGAGGAGCAGCTGGTTGTCCAGGAGAGGTTGAGAGCGGACCAGCAGAGGACGTATGAGGAGAATGTGAACCAGCTGATGGAGAGGATGGAGAGAGACATTATAAATGCCTTGGCAGAGCACGATAGAGTTCTGCAGGCCAGACTTAAGGTAGGAATTTAAAAAACACAAACATTGAGGACAACACTTTAAAACTACAGGAACTCTAGGGGTAAGATTAACTGTGTATGTGTTTTGTTTTAATGACACAGTCCGTGATGTGTAAAAACAAACCTTGTAATTTCAGGAGCAGAATGACCTTCTCCAACAAGGGTTTGATGACAGAGCACACCAAATGCAAAGAGAGATAGATGCGCTTAAGGGTGCGAAGGCACAAGAGGAAGAGAAAAAACCCTCATTTATGAGCACAGCTCTGGATACTGTTGGGACTGCAGCTACCTTGTTCCTTCCAGGAATACTTCCCAAAGTAGGAGGAATGGCTGTGAAATGGCTGTCTAAGTGGTTCTGATGTAGGTTCCCGAGGAGGATGATGAGCTATTATTCTTATAGACATATGGATTGACTGAATGTGTATTTATTGGTAGTTGATTCATGGATTTAGATTAAGCACTCAGTCAAGGTTTTATTTGATGTTAGTTTTTTTTGTACGTCATTTGAATAAATAATTAGCATGCCTAATCATAATGAAGTAGAATTTTTAGAAAGCACTCTTAAAAATGGTTTTGCAGTTGTTTTACTATTACCAAATAGGCCTACTTCTTTTTAACACTGACGACATTTACATGCAGACCAATATCCTGTTATTATTCGGGATACTCAAGTACTCTGTTTTTGAGTTGATGCATATAAACGTCATATTCCATTTACAATAACCCGAAAAAGCTTGTATCCCGGTTATGAGAATCCCGTATAAGATGCCTGGGATATGCTGATCTTAGACGGTAAACTGTGGCATGTAAATGTCCTATTCCGTTTATTGTTTTCCACGGTCTGCACAGGCTCAATTTCACATATCATTGGTGTTGTGTGATGATGTTTTCATCTGATTGTCAAACAAATCACTTTAAAAAGTAGGCTAAAAGCACATTTCGATCCACCATGATAATTTATTTTGCTGATACTCCGTACTGGACCATATAGCCTACTGGCTACTTTCACCCCTAATTTAGACAAGTTATTGCCTATAATTTTCTAGATTTGGTTGGCCATATTATAATTTCTGAGATTTGGTTGGTCATTTGTTTATCAACTATAGTTAGATACATGCAGCTTCTTGTCTGTCATGACTAAATATTGTAGTGCTCACCAGAATAATGTCTTACATAGATAGCATGAAGGCATTATTCATGTAGTTAACACCGGTATAGTTGTGTTTTGTTTAGGAACCAGGGAGAAAACGCAATAACTCCAAAACAGTGGAACTATTGGTCCTGTGCAAAATGTCCAAATGTCATCAGTTGACTGGTTTTAAGGAAATACAAATTTGAGAACTATAAAACATGTTTCTGATAAGACTTTACTTCGTCTTGGGTGAATATTTGATGTCTTTGAAATACTGGCTGGTTGCAGAATAGTGTCATAACAACGCATTCACATTTTCTCAAGAGATGCTGAAATAAATATTTCTCCACTCCTGTTCCCAAGACAAAACTAACATTTATTGTATCATTTTACTGCAAGAAATGCATAATTCAGTAGGAGTTAATATTATATTACACTACATGTGAGTGGTTATAGGCCTAGAGTCAGTATCCTTATTTTCAGTTACTATTCCATTTAACCCATTTGAATTTAAATTAGGAATATTGTTTATTCATTTTAAATATTTTGTTTATTTCACCTTTATTTAACCAGGTAGGCCAGTTGAGAACAAGTTCTCATTTACAACTGCGACCTGGCTAAGATAAAACAAAGCACTGCGACACAAACAACACGGAGTTACACATGGAATAAACAAGCGTACAGTCAATAACAAAATACAAAAGTCTATATACAGTGTGTGCAAATGAAGTAAGATTAGGGAGGTAAGGCAATAAATAGGCCATAGTGGCAAGTAGAGACACTGGGGTGCAAAGGAGCAAAAAATAAAAATAACAATATGGGCATGAGGTAGTTGGGTGGGCTATTTACAGATGGGCTATGTACAGGTGCAATGATCTGTAAATTGCTCTGACAGCTGATGCTTAAAGTTAGTGAGGGAGATATGAGTCTCCAGCTTCAGTGATTTTTGCAATTCGTTCCAGTCATTGGCAGCAGAGAATTGGAAGGAAAGGTGGCCAAAGGAGGAGTTGGCTTTGGGGGTTACCAGTGAAATATGCCTGCTGGAGCGCGTGCTATGGGTGGGTGCTGCTATGGTGACCAGTGAGCTGAGATAAGGCGGGGCTTTACCTAACAAAAACATAGATGACCTGGAGCCAGTGGGTTGGGCGACGAATATGAAGCGAAGGCAACCAACGAGAGCATAGAGGTCACAGTGGTGGGTAGTATATGGGGCTTTGGTGACAAAACGGATGGCACTGTGATAGACTGCATCCAATTTGCTGAGTAGAGTGTTGGAGGCTATTTTGTAAATGACATCACCGAAGTCAAGGATCGGTAGGATAGTATGTTTGGCAGCAGGAGTGAAGGATGCTTTGTTGCGAAATAGGAAGCCGATTCTAGATTTAATTTTGGATTGGAGATGCTTAATGTGAGTCTGGAAGGAGAGTTTACAGTCTAGCCAGACACCTAGGTATTTGTAGTTGTCCACATATTCTAAGTCAAAACCATCCAGAGTAGTGGATGCTTGTGTAGAGAATATTTTAATTGTCAGTCATTTCCAAACAGGCTATAATGTCTTTAATTTGTGGTAGAACTTTAGCTTTTTTTGTATTTTATGTATTTAGTGTAAACAATATGCTTGCTGTAATACTATTCAAAGCATGCTAAGCTGTCTGTCAATTTTCTCCAGACACTGTAGAAATGTCATTTCCATCAGTAATTTCCATCACAAACTGACAAGGTGTGGTGGAGATTTTCCATTCACCATTTGTATTTATGTTTTTTTGTCCATGGAACTAGGCTTGATCTGTGGCTGAGAAACCGCCCCATAAGGTTCGGCTTCATCTAGAAAAGTGTCAATAAAAACCAAAGCGAACATAATCTGTTTCTTAATAGTGTGACCCTATGGTTGAGAGAATGCCACTTTCTTTTCCTACCATTAGTGTACTGTACAGTGTTTTAGACATTACAAAGGTCATTGGATTTTCATTGAGCCCACACATTCACACCCCTTAATAGTGGGTCCAAAGGCAAGGGTTATGGGTAGGTTATCCATATGGGTTGAGAGAGCGATAGAGCGTTTTCTGTTATTGTGGATGTGTCTTCCTGTGGCTGCTTACATATTGAACAGAAACTATAAATCCAGTTTTACATCCAAATGAACATCAAAGACCAAAGTATTTAATCTAGGACCTGAAGGAATAGCTACTGTAGAAATTGCCGTCATAACATTTTCAGCAACCTGTTTGAATGACTCATCTCACTGCTATTTTCCCACTGCTATTACAAGGTGACTCAGTAAATAGGAGAAATGTTGGTGGGGCAACAGTGGATTGAATGCACTGCATTTTCCCCAAGGGAACTTCAGGTGTGCCATTTGTTATTCAGAAACACACAATGCGTGAGAGAGAATCAATGGCCTTAGCAATGGGGAGAAGAGGGAGAGAGAAATCATGCAGAAGAACAACTCCTGACTTGTTATAACTTTCTGGTTGTTAAGAGTGAGATTAACATGATTAAATTAGCAAAAAAATTATAGGTAATCAAATTTTAGAACTCAAGATCAACACAGGAGGAAAAGATTGACAGAGAGTGAGTTAAAAAAAAACAATCTTAATCGTGTTAGCTAGCCAAATTAAAATGTGTCCAACTAGCTCACCGTCTAGTTCCAACTGTTTACTGGTGGTAACCATAGCAACATGGCCACTGGGGCAGTGCTAGCAGCAGAAGCAGAGACTAATAGACCCCCCCTTTGAATTTCCAGCAGTTATTGTCATGGAAATATTCAGTCAATCATATTTCTCAAATACCTGAGCCTGTGAGTTCGAATATACTTTCATTACATCTGTGGTGGCATATTTCTGCTTTACCAAATGAGGAGTTTTAACAAACTTCACACACCAGTCAGAGTTATACTTAAACTACATCTTTAATAATAAGAGCTTTGCAATAGCCTTTGACTTTCAATAATGCGCCATCTCTAATGAACCATTAAAGTCACAACAGAAAAGTACAAAGATCATTTATAGTCAAGATACACCCCTCTCAACTTACATGACGAACCACAGATCTTAGGAACAGTTTACAAAGAAATATTTTTACTTGAGAGAGAGGACTATCCCAGATAGCATTCACTATAAATTATCGTTCAGTTTGGCCCCTAAGACGAGGTTCTAATCTCGTTCCTGGTACTTCATAGCACAAAAACATTACCTCATGTTATCTGGAATGCTCTAGGTTTTATCACCCAAAGACATCGATAGCTCTGTCAGTGCTATCTATAGAGGCCCATCCTCAGTGGAACACACACACAATAGTTAACAGAACACTCTATTCTGTTGAATAAAACAACCATTATCATGCAATACAAGCATTATAACATAATCTTGCAATTTTCCACGACACGACAAGCCGAGCTGGTTCATGAAAACAACTAACTTTCCAGTCTTGGCACATACTTCTTATACATTTTTCCTCCTTACATCACACCCATAGTAAACTCCTCTTAATGACTCATTCCCTCTGGCATTTAGCCACCGTTATCTTATTGCCTTGCACTAAGTTTAGTTTGGTTTCATATTAGGGCATGGAAACAGTAGAGCCACAGCAATAGTTTAAAAAGACAGACATGTTCTCGACTAAGACAGGTGAGTGCATGTGGGACCAGTCCTTGGCACTTTACAGAAATAACCAGACATGTCATCCTGCTAACTCCTCTGAAAGGGACACCCATGTTCTGGAAAAGACCCAAGCGGTGTAACCATAGCAACAGTATATCAGGCGATAACACAGTTACAGGAATAACCAGTCGTGTCCACACCCCGACAGGTGCATGTCTAATGGTGTCTAATGACCCAGGGCACACATAGAGTGCACTAGTTTTGCTGACTATCCTGAAATGTATAATGGCCACACATGTTCTGGAAAATTCTCAATAGAATCAAATCAGAGAAGGGAAGAATCAATTTTAGACACAGAATTCTGAGGGAGAACCCAGAAACTTTATTTGCCGACTGCTCACACAACAGGACTGTTGCAAACCTGTTATTTTACACAGACCACACTACTGCCTGGCATACAGCTGTAACCAGGCATTTCAGCTATACCACAAAGAAAGGCATCTGCAAGAGAAGGCAAATCCACATTTTTGAGGACAGTGAGAAGGATCAGGAAAACAGGTTTCTGACGGTGAACATGTACCAGAACGGCACTGTCATGGTCCAGGGCAGTGAGGCTGCACTCAGCTCTTTTGTGCAAGACTTCCCCACCCTAAGGAAGATAGCGGAAACAAAAAAGACAAGGACAGCACCCCGACCTCTCCCCTCAGGCACCCCAACAGCAGGAGCCCAGGCCCACACCTACACCCACACAACAGGTCTATCCTCCCCCCTGCCTGCCTACCACCACCAGAGCCAAGACCACACTACCATCAGCCTACTGAGAGACAGGCTGGCTCTGTTAGAGGTATGGGTTAATGAGCTACACCACCTCGAGCCCAGACACAGAGCTACTACAGGACAGATCAACCAGTGCAGGGCGCAGCTCAAGAACTCTGTCCAGGAGCTGAGCACAGCTCTTGAGGAGGTAAAGGCCACCATGAGGAGAGAGCTGGTGCAGGTAAAGGAGGAGATGGCAAAGGAATTTTCTGTCATCAAGAGGGTGCTACAGCACAGAGAGCAGACTGTAGATACCCCTAGAGAGAAGCTGTAGCCCCTAACGACCCCACTGACCCACCTTCACCCCCCCCCCCCCCCCCCCCACCCCCCCCATACCGACAACCCTTTCCCCACACCCCCAGTCAACAAGGAGGCTCACATGGGGACACCTACTACAGAGAGAAGCTCTCTGCCCCCCCCCTGACACACCCCCACACACCCCTCCTTGTACACAGGCCCTGTGTACCCCATCCCCTGACCGTAAAACCCACTGATGTGGCCATCCTCATTGACTCAAATGGGAAATTCATCCAAGAGGATAAACTCTTCCCCCACCACAAGGTGTCCAAAATATGGTGTCCAAAAACACAGGATGCACTCCACATCCTGTCCCAGTCTGACTTTGGCACACCAGTCCACATTATTATTCACACCGGCACCAACAACCTGCGAGAGGAGCAGGAGAGAGTAGGGAGCTCTGGTCAACAGAGTAGCAGAGAGGGCCTTTGAGTGGTTCCCCAACTCCCACATCCCCATCTCCACTCTGCTGCCCCGCAAAGACTTTCATCCCCATACCATTCAGAAAGTCAACCCTGACATCACCAGAGGGTGTGGCCTACTCCCGAACGTGCACGTTGCTCACCACCCAACAATCACCCCAGAGCATCTGCACGACCACTCGCACCTGAGGAAGCAGACAGTAGGGATGTGTGCCAAGTCTCATCACGAACCGGCTCAAAGCCCGTAACAAAAGGGAGACCACGTGGAGATAAGGAATAACAAAACATATATTTATTAAATAAAGTAACTAAGTACAATATACAATGGTGTGTGTAATCAGTAGTGTAAGTGAGTGTTTAGCATGCATGAATGTGATAATGCAGGGTGTTGAAAGGTGCCAAAGCAAACAACCAAAAAGCACCAAGATACACAACAAAATCTATCAAGGTGTCTGCATGGAGAGAGTCTCTTCCATGAATGGGGAAGTGGTGTATTTATCCTGGGACACACTGGGCCCAGGTGTTTCCCATGTAGCTGACGACCCTCCCAACTCCGCCCACCGGCATCCTAATAAGGAAACAAGAACAGAGAGAGAATACGGCAGACAGAGTGGGAGGGTCGTCACACGTGGTACTTGGTAGACAAACATCCCATGCCGCAGAGGACCACCCAGATACCCCTACCAGACCACTGCACCACCAAGGAGCCCCAGGCACTCTCAACGCCCCACCAGACCCAGCGCACCCCACAGGCCCCACCCACCACCAGAGCATCACCACATTCATCGGCTTAGCCAGACTGGACCGGGCCCAGCCTACTACCCCGCATCAGACCACCACCTCTACCAGACCAGAGAGGAAGCCCCAAGGCCCAGACCTGGCCCCCCTCCACTCCACAGGGTCCAACAGCAGGACCAGGGCAGCTACGCAGAGGTCGTCAGAGGACATGAGAACCCTGTAGGATTAAGTGAGATTAAACAGCTCCTCCAATACATCTGCACTAAACACACGCACACACACACACACACACACACACACACACACACCTATTGTACTAAAAGTTTACTTGTTCAATGAATAGGAACATATATATACAGTTGAAGTCAGAAGTTTACATACACTTAGGTTGGAGTCATTAAAACTCGTTTTTCAACCACTCCACAAATTTCTTGTTCACAAACTATAGTTTTGGCAAGTCGGTTAGGACATCTACTTTATGCATGACACAAGTAATTTTTCCAACAATTGTTTACAGACAGATTATTTCACTTATTTCACTGTATCACAATGTTTACATACACTACATACACAAAGTTTACATACACTAAGTTGACTGTGCCTTTAAACAGCTTGGAAAATTCCAGAAAATTATGTAATGGCTTCAGAAGCTTCTGATAGGCTACTTGAAATCATTTGAGTCAATTGGAGGTGTACTTGTTGATGTATTTCAAGGCCTACCTTCAAACTCAGTGCCTCTTTGCTTGACATCATGGGAAAATCAAAGGAAAACAGCCAAGACCTCAGAAAAAGAATTGTAGACCTCCACAAGTCTGGTTCATCCTTGGGAGCAATTTCCAAACGCCTGAAGGTACCACGTTCATCTGTACAAACAATAGTACGCAAGTATAAACACCATGGGACCACACAGCCATCATACCGCTCAGGGAAGGAGACGCGTTCTGTCTCCTAGAGATGAACGTACTTTGGTGCGAAAAGTGCAAATCAATCCCAGAACAACAGCAAAGGACCTTGTGAAGATGCTGGAGGAAACAGGTACAAAATTATCTATATCCACAGTAAAATGAGTCCTATATCGACATAACCTGAAAGGCCGCACAGCAAGGAAGAAGCCACTGCTCCAAAACCGCCATAAAAAAGCCAGACTACGGTTTGCAGCTGCACTTGGGGACAAAGGTCGTACTTTTTGGAGAAATGTCCTCTGGTCTGATGAAACAAAAATAGAACTGTTTGGCCATAATGACCATCGTTATGTTTGGAGGAAAAAGGGGGACGCTTGCAAGCCGAAGAACACCATCCCAACCGTGAGGTACGGGGGTGGCATCATGTTGTGGGGGTGCTTTGCTGCAGGAGGGACTGGTGCACTTCACAAAATAGATGGCATCATGACGATGGAAAATTATGTGGATATATTGAAGCAACATCTTTGAGACATACTTGAGACAAACTTCCAAAGTTGTGGCAAAATGCTTAAGGTCAACAAAGTCAAGGTATTGGGGTGGCCATCACAAAGCCCTGACCTATATCCCATAGAAAATTTGTGGGCAGAAATGAAAAAGCGTGTGCGAGCAAGGAAGCCTACAAACCTGACTAAGTTACATCAGCTCTGTCAGCAGGAATGGGCCAAAATTCACCCAACTTATTGTGGGAAGCTTGTGGTAGGCTACCTGAAATGTTTGACCCAAGTTAAACAATTTAAAGGAAATTCTACCAAATACTAATTGAGTGTATGTAAACTTCTGACCCACTGGGAATGTGATGAACGAAATAAAAGCTGAAATAAATCATTCTCTCTACTATTATTCTGACATTTCACATTCTTAAAATAAAGTGGTGATCCTAACTGACCTAAGACAGGTTATTCTTACTAGGATTAAATGTCAGGAATTGTGGAAAAACTGAGTTTAAATTAATTTGGCGTAGGTGTACGTAAACTTCCAACTTCAACTGTATATAACATATATTGTTTTTGCTGTTATCCTGTTTATCTCACTCTTAACAACGTAATAGTTGGTAGTTACTGTATTTATGACTGCTATTCTTTCTTTTTGCAATATGAAATCACTATCAGTTAGCATGTGGAACATTCAGGGCCTAATCTCATCATTCTTTGGACTGAAGAGTTTAGCACTGAAGTTCAACAATAAACTTAAAGATGTTGACGTCATCATTCTGTAGGAGACATGGTGTAAAGCTGACATTGTCACTCACTGTCCCACAGACTCTGGAGGATTGATAATTTGGTACAAATCCGAACTAAAAAATCTAATTGATCCCCTCAAAATGGGTAAATATCACATTTGGTTAAAACTGAAAAAATAACTTGTACTGACAGAAAATATGTGTTCCTTTGCGCAATATATATCCCCCCTCAGAATCCCCAAATTACTCAGAGGAGATCTTCCCCACCCTTGAAGAAGAGACGTGCCATTTCCAGGCCCAGGGAAATGTTCTCATCTGTGGGGACACAAATGCGCGCACAGGAATACTACCTGATCTAACGACCATATGAGGGGAAAGCTTTATTTCAGGCCATACTGTTTCTAACTGCCTTAATCTCACCCATAGAAACAACAGTGACAGCACCATCAACAAAAACGGAAGGGATCTGTTGCAGCTCTGTCGAAGCCAGGGTCTGTACTTTGTTAATGCTAGGTTACAGGGGGACTCTTTGGGGAGATTCACCAATTGCTCACCTCTTGGCCACAGCACAGTAGACTATAGGATTACAGACATTGACCCTTTCTCTCTCAGCTCATTCACTGTCAAGCCACTAACACCTCTGTCTGATCACAGCCAAATTACATTGTTCCTCAAAAGAACAGACATGGAAACAACCACACATTCACAGCCCAGTAAGCTATACAACATCAGAAATTCATACAGATGGGCCCAAAACAGCACAGACGAATACTAGAAAGTAACCTGTAACCAAAAAATCCAAACTCTCAAAATATTTTTAAAAAGACCACAGATGACAACTGGTTTGATGCAGATTGTAAAATTACAATCCAACCAAAAGCACAGAGACCCAAATAATGGTGAATTACACCTTCATTACTGTGAGACTTTAAAATTATAAAAACGTACACTCAGAACCAAAAACAAAAAAGCACAGTGCAACAGTGCAAAAGCTGACACTAATTGAGTAGTCCATAAACACAAACAACTTCTGGCAAAATTGGGGGGAAAAACTACAAAAAACTAAATGAGAGGAATTAGTGATACAAAATGGTGACATATGGACAACCCATTTTAAAACACTCTACAACAGCGTTCAAATTGACACAAACGCAGAACAATGCCAAATTCATGAGAAGTTGAATGGATTAGAAAAAGCTATAAAGGACAATCAAAATCCATTGGACTCCCCAATTACTGACTAGGAGCTCTATAAGAAACTTCAGGCTCTCAAATTAAAAAAAGCATGCAGAACTGATAGCATCCTAAAGGAGATGCTGAAACCCACTAGTGCAAAATTTCAATTGGCTATATTAAAACTGTTTAATTTGATCCTGAGTGTAAGTTATTTCCCTGATATCTGGAATCAAGGACTCATAACGCCAATCTTTAAGAACAGAGACAAATTTGACCCTAACAATTACAGAGGCATTTGTGTGAACAGTAACCTGGGGAAGGTTTTCTGTAGTATTATACATGTAAGAGTTCTAAACTTCCTTAATAAGCACAATGTCTTGAGTAAAAGCCAAATTGGATTTATACCAAAACATCGCACGACTGATCATATTTGCACCCTACACACCCTGATATATTAATATGTCCACCAAAATAATAGCAAAATATACGCTTGCTTTCTTCCAAAAAGAATTTGATTCTATTTGGCATACAGGACTGTTCTACAAAGTTATTGAAAGTGGTGTACGGGGTAAAACATATTACATAATTAAATCAATGTATACTGGCAATACGTGCAGCATTAAAATTGGCAAGAAAATAACAGAATTATTTAACCAGGGACGGGGCCTTCGCCAGGGTTGCAATCTGAGCCCTGCACTCTTCAATATTTACATCAACGTATTGGCCACTATTCTAGAAAAATCCTCAGCCCCTGGTGTTAGTCTCCACAATTCAGAGGTTAAATGCCTACTCTTCACAGATGACCTATGCCTGCTGTCACCCACAGCACATGGCCTACAGCAGAGCCTGGACCTACTAGAGCAGTACTGCCAGACCTGGGCAATGGCAGTAAACCCCAGAAAGACTAAAATAATGCTTTTCCAGAGAAGATCCAGATCTCAGGGAATTAGACCAAAGTTCTCAATTGGTACAAAATATATAGAGTACTGCACACACTACAATTACTTAGGTTTAAAAATAAGCTCAACTGGACACCTTAATGATGCAGTGAATGAACTGAGAGAGAAAGCACGCAGGGCATTCTACGCCATTAAAAAACAAATTGAAATTGAAATACCTATTCAAATTTAGCTAAAACTAATTGAATGTGTCATTGAACCAGCAAGGTGTGGGGTCTACTTGCAAAACAAGATTTCACCAAATGGGACAAACACCCCATTGAAACCCTACATGCAGAGTTCTGTAAGATTCTCCTACATGTCCAGAGGAAAACTACAAACAATGCATGCAGGGCAGAATTAGGCCAATATTCACTAATAATAAAAACTAAAAAAAAAAAGCAATTCAGTTTTGGAAACATCTCAAATACAGTGAACCCCTCTCATATCATTACTAAGCCAAGCAATGCCAAGAGCTGAACAAAGAAAATAGTCCCATCATCCATCTGGTCTTGGGGCTGAGTTCACAATCCTGTTCTACTAACGCACTGAAGCCTCAGGACCAGAACATCCAATCAATCAGAATAAAACTAATTACAACACAGTCAAAACAAAACTACATTGCTTATTGGGAAACACAAGCACAAAGCAAAATGCAGTGCTATCTGGCCCTAAATCGACAGTACACCGTGGCTAACTATTTAACCTTGGTTACTGATCAAAACCTTAAAAAAACCTTGACAAAGTACAAGCTCAGTGAGCACAATCTTACCATTGAGAAGGGTAGACAAAGGAAAATCAGGCTCCCTGTAGAGGAAAGGCTGTGCAACCACTGCACAACAGTAGAACCTGAAACAGATCTGCATTTCCTGACAAAATGTAAAAAATATAAAACAATTAGAGAGTGTCATTTCCCCAAATTTGAAACCCTCATTCAAAGTTTCAAAGACCTCTCTGATGAGGATAGACTACTACCCATCCTGTTGTGGGAGGACGCAGGGAGCTGTGGGTTGGCAGCGCACTACATTGCTGCCTGCCATAAGATGAGGGACAGTGTCTGACAGACCAATCAACCTGCACATTTCCTCTACTGTATGCTTATTGTTATTGTTCAATGTATGGTTATTTTGACCCTTGGTTATTGTTACTGTTGTCCTGTTGACAATTTTTATTATTATTTTAATATTGTAAATATCCAAAGTAAGCTTTGGCAATATGTACATTATTACGTCATGCCAATAAAGCAAAGTGAATTGAGAGAAAGAGAGAGAATGACAGAGAGAGAGAGAGAGATAATGACAGAGAGAGAAAGAGAGAGATAATGACAGAGAGAGAGAGATAATGAGAGAGAGAGAGTGTAACTTACCGAAGGAGAGCAGGACCTGTTTGTTGAGTTGTTGGCCAATAGCATACTCCAAGGTCAAGCTGGTTGACCAAACCACATCCATTATTATCATATTTCCCACGATGCTCTATTGCAGTTAGATTTCTTAAAAATAGTTTGTTTCCATATCTGTTTTTGCATGTACATTGATTGATTTATTAATATATTAATTAATTTTATGCTACACAAAGATAAATAACATACTTTTTTCTAAACTAATCCAATCTGTAAATTGGATTTATTGCACCGTTACTGAAATTGTTGTTCCCGATTAGCTGGTTTAGGTAGTCTCAATTATTATTTTTTCTAATCCTGACAGTCATTCTAAATGTAAATTGTGGGTGAATTAAAGTCCATGGTCCAAAACACAGTAAAGGCTGGTCACCAGGAAACCACATCTAAGGCTGGCCACCAGAGAAAACACAACAAAGGCTGGTCACTAGACTATGCTGGTCTATGCTATTTTTTTCAGCAGGTTACAGTACAGTATATCGGTTTATCAAAGTAAGGTGGATAACACCTTGGTCCTGCTTTCTGACATTCCCCTCAGGTCTTGATGTGCGTGGTGTGTCCAAGCAGCAGACTAATGAAGATCAGTAGTTTATATGAAAATCATTCCTGCATGTATCGTCCTGGCCCTAAAGCTGATCTGGGTACTGATCATCTGAGTAGAGATGTGTTCATATCATTCCATAATTACAGTTCCTCTTGTTGTCCTGCTGTTGATGTACTCATGTTTGTATTTGATTAAATTTATATGAGGTGACTGAAAGACACGATGTCTCTTTTTCATGTGAATGTTTGTGCTTATGTTTCCATGTAGAGATTCAGCTGGTGGTGTTCAGTTCATCAGTTCTCCCCATTGATCAATATCTCCATTAAAACAGGTTTAGCGTCATCCTTAACCCTATCAGAGAAAATGTGAAAAGTTATCGAATAGAGATGAAGCAAGGTTTATTCAAACAACAATCACAATTACAAAACATGACAATGGTCATCCCTTAATTAAGTGAAAAGCGCATTGAAGATGAGCAGTTCCATTCTAGCCTTATGTGTAGTATAGAACAACACATTTGACCTCGACAAGTTCAGCAAGCTCAATTATTTTACCCTACATCCAAGAACAAAACACAAATCTTAACTCTCCAATTTTAAGATTAATCTATAACTTTTAAATATGACGTAATATTATCAGAATGAGAAATCAGTGGTTATAAACTGAGGAACTGACGTCTGTGAAGTCACAGCTGGTTTGGCCCCATTGTACCATTGTTGCACAGCAGTCTTTCTGTTGCACTATTTCCTAGTAGTTTTACTGGGCACTTCTGGTTAATGATGAGACTGGAGAAAGGGGTGGCTGCTGATCTGGACCATTGACAAATCTCTGGTGAATCCTTTAGACCTCTGAGCCAGGGCTTTTGCCAGTTGTACCTGTGTTGACTTTGGGCAGAGTTGTGTCTTTAGAGTTGCCAACTGCTCCTGTTTTGAGTTTGGGCGTGGCCATCTTGTCTTGCTTGAGTGTCATGCGCTCCTTATCAGGGATATTGCCAACCGCACCTGATTTGAGATTGAATCTGACCTGCTCCTTGAACACAATCGCCTTGCGTTGCTCACGGGCTTTCTTATAGTTAAAGTAGTGACCTAAGCCATTGCTGACACTCTCCATGACACCCTGTGCTATGGCTCTGAAGTTACGAGACTGCTCTTCCTTCTCCTCGCACTTGGCCTCCTCCTTCTCTCTCAGGCTCTGTATCTCCTCCTTCATGGCTGCCTCTTTCTCTGTGAAGCCCTTAGCCATCAGCTTTTCCTGCTCATGGAGCTTGCTATCTAGCGCTCTCTCCAACTCCTGTTGCTTCTCCTTCGCCTCCTGGACCATCTTAGCCTAGAATCACAGAGGGACAACATAACAAGCAAGCTGCATCTTCTCAAAGACTACTGTGTTTACCTTCCTCAATTACTACAATCTATCTGTGGTTATAGTTAAAAATATATAATTTTATGAGACATGATATACTATAGGTTCCCAGTGTCCATACATACCTCTAGCTGACAGATTCCCTCCTGATGACTCCTCTCCCTCTCCTGGATCAGTTTCTCTAACTGGTGCTGTTTCTCTGCCTCCATCTTCACTGCCTGTTCAGCCAGGGCTCTCTTCTCTTGCTCCTCTGTGTCAGAAAAGACAGTAGCCAATGGCTATTTCTCATGTGCAAACAGATTGATTCCTGGTCTGAAAACCATTTGAACACCAAAATGTGGCCCAGTATCTGAGATAAAAGTAAGAGGATTGATGTCTTTCATTTTTGCATTGTTGTTTTCCTTTGTTTTTCTCTTTTGTTAATTTTGTTGGTGGCTTGGGGGGGTGACGTCTTGGATGGTTAAGAGGCATCTGTCGGGAAAATGTGGGGGGATCTTGGAGGGTTAGCGGTTGGGAGCTTGGGCCAGTGGCCGATAGGTGGCTGGTTCAGGTCCCCATTTTGACTTGGTGGAAGACCTGTCGACGTGCCCTTGGGCGGTGCTTGGACCCTGGTTGATATTGTGGGTCACTGTGGATGGGAGTCTGTTAGATGACTGAATGTAATGCAAATGTTGAGCGGCTTCACTGCAGGTAGATTGTATGTTCAATAAAAATATATAATAACAAAAAGAGGTGCGTCAGGCCACAAAGGCATAAATGGTGTTTTCCAGATGCGAGTCAGTAACAGACTACTACTACTTACATTAACACTAAAAGATTCAAAGTGGATTCAAAACAATTTATTTATAAACTGAAATGCATTTTATATACAACTTCAAATGATAATATCCAAATTAATCATATTTTGCTTCAATAGACAACGTTCTCAAAGAATATAATACCATAAAAAGAAGACTGAACAAAAATAGAAACGCAACATGTAAAGTGTTGGTCCCATATTTCACAAGCTGAAATAAAATATCTCAGAAATTTTCCATACACATAAAAAGCTTCTTTCTCTAAATTTCTTGGCACAAATTTGTTACATCCCTGTTAGTGAGCATTTCTCCTTTGCCAAGATAATCCATCCACCTGACAGGTGCGGCATATCAAGAAGCTGATTAAACAGCATGATCATTACAGAGATGCACCTTGTGCTGGGAACAATAAAAGGCCACTCAAATGAGCAGTTGTCACACAACACAATGCCATAGATGTCTGAAGTCGAGGGAGCATGCAATTGGCATGCTGATTGCAGGAATGTCCACCAGAGCTGTTGCCAGAGAATTGAATGTTCATTTCAGTATGTCTAACCGGCCTCAACACCGCAGACCACATGTAACCACACCAGCCCAGGACCTCCACATCCACTTTCTGCACAAACTGTCTCAGGGAAGCTCATCTGCATGCTCGTCGTCCTCAACAGTGTCTTGACCTGACTGCAGTTTGGCCACCTTCGATGACCACTGGCATGCTGGAGAAGTGTGCTCTTCACGGATGACAGCATGTAGGGTGTCGTGTTGGCGAGCGGTTTGCTGATGTCAACATTGTGAACAGAGTGCCCCATGGTGGCGGTGGGGTTATGGTGTGGGCCAGCATAAGCAACGGACAACAAACACAATTGCATTTTATCGATGGCAAGTTGAATGCACAGAGAAACTGTGACGAGATCCTGAGGCCCATTGTCCTACAATTCATCCGCGGCCATCACCTCATGTTTGAGCATGATAATGCACGGCCCAATGTCGCAAGGATCTATACACAATTTTTGGAAGTTGAAAATGTCCCAGTTCTGGGATGCTCTGGATCGACATTGTGTTCCAGTTCCTGCCAACATTCAGCAACTTCACACAGCTATTGAAGAGGAGTGGGACAATATTCCTGTCACGCCTTGACCTTAGAGATCCTTTTAATTCTCTATTTGGTTAGGTCAGGGTGTGACGAGGGTGGGTAATCTATGTTTTCTATTTCTTTGTTGGCCGGGTATGGTTCCCAATCAGAGGCAGCTGTCTATCGTCGTCTATGATTGGGGATCATACTTAGGCAGCCTTTTTTCCACCTTAGTTTGTGGGATCTTGATTTTGTATAGTTGCTGTGGAGCCTGCAGAACTTTACGTTCGTTTTGTCTTTTATTGTTTTTTCGGTGTTCATTTGTAATAAAAGTAAGATGTTCGCCTACCACGCTGCACCTTGGTCTAATTCTTCCATCAACGAGCGTAACAATTCCACAATCAATGGACTGATCAACTCTATGCAAAGATGCGTTGTGCTGCATGAGGCAAATGGTGGTCACACCAAATATTGACTGGTTTTCTGGTCCACATCCTACCTTTTTTTTAAGGTATCTGTGACCAACAGATGCATATCTGCATTCCCAGTCATGTTAAATCCATAGATTAGGGCCTAATGAATTTATTTCAGTTGATTGATTTCCTTAAGTGTAATTCAGTAAAATCTTTGAAATTGTTGCGTTTATATTTTTGTTCAGTGTATATTATGATTGCAGAAAAGTCTTAGTTATAGTCTAGAAATGTTTTTATTAAAGCTTCTAGATTTAAGCGCTATACTAGTACAGTGATAATTTCACAAATCTGTAAATACATATACTGTATGAGAAAAATAATACATCACTCTTGCATATAAAGCTTATACTGATACTAAGCATGGCTATCAACTTGACTTTTCGCTTCACATTGCTAGATAAAGCTAACAAATGTGTACATGCTCAGGTAATACACAATGTTTCTACTTCATAAAAGCTCCCTTCATGAGCTTATATTGAAAGAAAGTGTTGGCAGCGTCCAATCCAAATCGAAGAACAGGCATGACTGTAGACTCAAGGAAACCACCTCCTTCCTTCCCAGGTGTGTTGCTCTTCTTGAACTCCTCTATCTCCTGTCTCATTAAGTCAGCCTTCTCCTTGTGGCCCTTCTCCAGCAGATCCTTCTGCTCCTGCACCTTGCACTCCAAGGCCCTGTGGAAGTCCCGTTCCTGTTGCTTCATCTCCTCCTTCGTCTTCTCTTCCATCTGCTTCAACTTCTCGTCTTTGCTTCTGCGATCGTCCTCCATGGTGCGCTCCATCTCCAACCGTTTCTCTTCAGCAGCCTTCTTCTCCTGCTCCAGCACAGCTGATCTCTCCTTCTCCTCTGCATGGTCCAAAGGAAGAGTTGAGGTAGGAAAACACTCTACCTTCTGGACTACTCATATTCTCTCTCATATGGAGTCAACAGACAGCCCCTGATCTTTTCCATGTTCTGGAGTAGGCCATAACTTTTAGATTACTCTTTCAAACATCCCAGATCTATGTTGACTTAACATCCCAGATCTATGTTGACTTCGTGCAAGATTATCACCAATTGATTGTGAGAAGTCACTCCAACCAGAAACCTGAATGGACCCAGATAATAACATCCCAATGCTATATTTTGGACTTACCGTGGATCTTTTTCTCATTTTCGGTCAATTTTTTGTCAGCTTGTAGGATGGAATTCTTCTCTAGACTCTTCTCCCTCAGGAACTGCTCAAGAATCTCCTCAGCCTGCAGAAAATACCCCAAAAGGCCACATGTTTTATCATTGGTTGATGGCAATCTGTTTCTGGTATGATGCTGCAGATGGAAGCTAATGTGCATCATAACAGTAACAGAGGTTGATAGAAACAGCAATCCATCTACGAAATTGAAACTAAGTGGATCGGCCTGAAAGATGAGAACAGCTCCAGTGTTTAATATGGATTTTTTGATGAATGTTTCAGCCCTAGAAAGGATTCTTACCCTAACTCCTTTATCAGGCTTGGCCCGGTACTGTGCCACCATGTTGTCATGGTGACTGCAGTAAAGCTCATATCCTCCAGGTGTGGTGTAGATCCCCTCCTTAATCTTCTGGGCCATCGGAGCAGACAGCTTCTCCAGAAGGGCTGCACACTTCTTCTCTGAGGCATCCTCGTTCTGAATGAGAAGGACAGCGTAGTGCTTTGCAATGGCCACCTGCAGGAGTCAAGACTGTTTTAGGGAAGCATTTGTAAAAAGTGGTCCTTGACAGAGTTAAGAACTAAGGCAGTGTTTGTACCAGGCACAGATCTGAAATGATGACCCTTACCGCCAACGCTTTCAAGAAATCCCCATTTTCGTCTTTGAAGGATCGTTTCATGAAAGCCTGCGTGGCCTGGTGGTCTGAGCGGAGGTGATGAGCTGAAATCTGACCCATGTCCACAGGGAATAAGGCCTTCACCTCCTCCATGCCCCTCTGGTATACTACCTGGCCCTCATCCACAGCAGCCTGGTTCTCAATTTGAGCCATGGCCAGCACCGCATTCTCCAGACAGGGCACAGAGCCTTTGGCTATGGTCTCCACATAGGTGTTAACCAAGTGGCCGAGCACTGCAATCAGACAGAGGCGGGAAGAAAAATATAAGTGTATACATTTGGTGGTACAATAACATAGGCTACATTGTTTTTATTACACCTTTATTTAACCAGGTAGGCTAGTTGAGAACAAGTTCTCATTTACAACTGCGACCTGGCCAAGATAAAGCAAAGCAGTGCGACACAAACAACAACACAGAGTTACACATGGAATAAACAAGCGTACAGTCAATAACACAATAGAAAAAAAAGAAAGTCTATATACAATGTGTGCAAATGGCATGAGGAGGTAAGGCAATAAATAGGCCATAGTAGCGAAGTAATTACAATTTAGCAAATTAACACTGGAGTGATAGATGTGCAGATGATGATGTGCAAGTAGAAATACTGGTGTGCAAGAGCAGAAAACAATATGGGGATGAGGTAGGTAGATTGGATGGGCTATTTACAGATGGGCTATGTACAGCTGCAGCGATCGGTTAGCTGCTCAGATAGCTGATGTTTAAAGCTAGTGAGGGAAATATAAGTCTCCAGCTTCAGCAATTTTTGCAATTTGTTCCAGTCATTGGCAGCAGAGAACTGGAAGGAAAGGCGGCCAAAGCAAGTGTTGGCTTTGGGGATGACCAGTGAGATATACCTGCTGGAGTGCGTGCTACGAGTGGGTGTTGTTATCGTGACCAGTGAGCTGAGATAAGGCGGAGCTTTACCTAGCAAAGACTTATAGATGACCTGAAGCCAGTGGGTCTGGCGACGAATATGTAGCGAGGGCCAGCCGACGAGAGCATACAGGTCGCGGTGGTGGGCGGTATATGGGGCTTTGGTGACAAAACGGATGGTACTGTGATAGCAAATTGGATGGAGTCTAAGTAGAGTGTTGGAGGCTATTTTATAGATGACATTGCCGAAGTCGAGGATCGGTAGGATAGTCAGTTTTAAGAGGGTATGTTTGGCGGCGTGAGTGAAGGAGGCTTAGTTGCGAAATAGGAAGCCGATTCTAGATTTCATTTTGGATTGGAGATGTGTAATATGAGTCTGGAAGGAGAGTTTAGTCTAGCCAGACACCTAGGTATTTGTAGTTGTCCACATATTCTAAGTCAGAACCGTCCAGAGTAGTGATGCTAGTCGGGCAGGCGGGTGCGGGCAGCGAACGGTTGAAAAGCATGCATTTAGTTTTACTAGCTTTTAAGAGCAGTTGGAGGCCATGTAAGGAGTGTTGTATGGCATTGAAGCTCGTTTGGAGTTTGTTAACACAATGTCCAAAGAAGGGCCAGATGTATACAGAATGGTGTCGTCTGCGTAGAGGTGGATCAGGGAATCACCCGCAACAAGAGCGACATCGTTGATATATACAGAGAAAAGAGTCGGCCCGAGAATTGAACCCTGTGGTATCCCCATAGAGACCGCCAGAGGTTCGGATAACAGGCCCTCCGATTTGACACACTGAACTCTGTCTGAGAAGTAGGCGAGGCAGTAATTTGAGAAACCAAGGCTGTTGAGTCTGCTGATAAGACAGAGTCGAAAGCTTTGGCCAGGTCAATGAATACGGCTGCACAGTACTGTCTTTTATCAATGGCGGTTATGATATCGTTTAGTACCTTGAGCATGGCTGAGGTGCACCTGTGACCAGCTCGGAAACCAGACTGCACAGCGGAGAAGGTACAGTGGGATTCGAAATGGTCAGTGATCAGTTTATTAACTTGGCTTTCAAAGACTTTAGAAAGGCAGGGCAAGATGGCTATAGGTCTGTAACAGTTTGGGTCTAGAGTGTCACCCCCTTTGAAGAGGAGGATGACCGCGGCAGCTTTCCAATCTTTAGGGATCTCGGACAATACGAGAGGTTGAACAGACTGGTAATAGGGGTTGCAACAATGACGGCGGATAATTTTAGAAAGAGAGGGTCCAGATTGTCTAGCCCAGCTGATTTGTACGGGTCCAGGTTTTGCAGCTCTTTCAGAACATCTGCTGTCTGGATTTGGGTGAAGGAGAAGCTGGGGAGGCTTGGGCAAGTAGCTGCGGGGGTTGCGGAGCTGTTGGCCGGGGTTGGGGTAGCCAGGAGGAAAGCATGGCCAGCTATAGAGAAATGCTTATTGAAACATTCAATGCCTCTGTGCAGAATCTGCTGATATTTGACTTACTTCTCCCGGTTACGTTGTGGCCCCCTTTGACAGTTTTTGTACGGCTCTCCTGGAAAATAAAGCAGCAGAAAGTATCTGCAACCTTTCGGAAGCTTCCACACAGGCCAGCCTCGTCCATGGAATCCAGGTGGGGCATGTTGGCAGGAGTTGTAGGGGTGGGGAATACAAAGCACTTGCGCGAGGGGAAGTAGTTCCGGATGCACTCTCGTGGGAGGTTGTACATCAGATTCTTTTTACCCCCACCTGAATGATAGTCAGCATTCACCATTACAGTTGACATTACTCTATTTTTAGGGCTGGTTTCCCAGACACAGATTAGTCCTTGTCCTGGACACAAAGTGTGTTCAGTGGAGAATCTCGTCTAGAGGCCTAATCTGTGTCTGGGAGACCGGCCCTTAGTTCACCATCCAAACACACAATCATTAACAGACACGCATATAAAGAGATATGCTTACATTAACATGAGGCAGAAGACTTTATGACCAATAAACAAACTGGATAAAATAATTGTGTCACTTGATTTATGAGTCTGTTTGATTATGAGTCTAATCCTACAATACATTTGCATAGGAATGATTTTAGAACGTGTAATTTAGCAAGTGTCAGAGCAAATATCAATCTTCTTGTTTTTCAACCTCTTTGTTCTTGTGAGAATGATTGTTCCAATTGTATAAATGTTCTTGGGGAGCACTATTCTAGAGACATTGTGCACAGTTGATCATTGGGGTGGTGGCTAGTGCTAATGTCACCTTTTCTGAGCTCCAGGGAATGCTCCAGATACTCATCTTCAGTGACGTTTCTGCCGTCGATCTCGAGTAGTAGAGTGAAATCTCTGATGGCCCACACAAAATTCGGAAAGAACTGCACAAACTGGGCGTCCCCTCCTTCCTCGTCATCGTGAGAGGATGAAGCTGCACTGGAAGAATTCACCTTGATCCGCTCTGTCAGCTCACTCACATATCTATAGGGCCGGTTGAGGATTGACTGATAAAAGCTACCAAAGTTTAAAAAAATACTGTGCGTCTGCATTGACATGTGCCTGCTACGGTTGTACAAGGACTTGCTATACAACAGTTATAGCATACAAGTCATTTCAGTTTCATTTTGAATGGACTGTGTCCACATGCACTGAGTAACCCCTAAGGGAATGGATATAACAAAGTACAGTGTATTGAACATTCTGCAAACACATAATTAATGCTGTCAGTAACACAATATATTGCTCCAAGTCTATAAGGACATTTTGCTCAGCATCCAATAGATATACAAACATACAGCACTTTCACTTTCAATATGAGAGGGAGTTCCAAGAAATGGCCCGGTTGGGGGAAATATCCCTTGTCCTGTTAAAGTCAACAGGAGAGGAAACAGGGGAGGTTTGCCATCGGGAAATAGATATTGGTTTAAAGGATACTGGAGGTTCTCCACGGCTTGATTGTCGATGGTCCCTCGACTGTTGTAGACCAGAGTACTGCTTAACAGAATGGCCAAGGAGAAGATCCAGGCATCATTCTTAGAATCTCCCTGAAACAAGTATGACAACAGCAACATGTATTGGTGATCTGGCGAAATGTAATGAAATTATTTAAAATATATGTGTGTTTAGATATTTGTTCACTGTGCTGGATTACTAATGTGAATTTGAAAGACTGAACGTTGACCTCTCACCTTCTCCACATCCCCCAGCCCCTCTGTATCCAGCAGCACCAGGGTGTGGTCTCTTTTTTCAGGGTGAGGCACACACCACATCCAGATTCCCTTAGTCTTGGATTGGATGGTGGCTCCCAGGGCAAAACCTAAATCAATATTTCAAAGACCATTTTAAGAAAAAAAGTATGTAATACAATTTATTTCTAAACCAGTGTACAGATGAAAATAAACATTTAATTGGGCATTGACTATTGATGTACAGCTGATGATCAAACCAGTCTGTACATTTGAATTTGTTTCTCAGCATCAGTCTCACCTTTTCTCTTTCCAGCCAGCTTGTTCATGAGGTAGGACTTGCCGGTGCGGTACAGCCCGACCACCGACACCACTACGACTTTCTGGTTCAGTCCCATCAGGTACTTGATGGCACCAGGGACTACATGAAGCTCCCCGTCGGCGTTTTCGACCAGACACATTGGGGAATCCATGGTCAAGTAGCTTCACAGGATGATTAGCCTACAGCTCCCAGAAATAGTCAATCTATAATAAAAGTATTAATTAAATATAGTTCAAGTGAATTATTTATATAAGTTCATTATCGATTCCTTCTATAAATTAAGCTCACAATGTGAATATAGTCTAGGACTACTGCATAGGCTATGCAAATACATTATTAAAAAGATCTGCACCATGAAACAGCTTAGCCATATGCATGCAACATTTAGTTGAATTATTGTCCAATGTCAGCTTCAATTTCATTATGAAATTCGTCTGCAAAAATTTAATAGTTTCCTGCTATGGTACAGCATTCGTCGGTCCTACTTACATAGACGACTCCTCCAAAAATCCTCTCTAAACCAACTGAGGTTAATCGCAGAGGAACAATGTCCTGCTGGCTATATATTTGCTGCGAAACAGAAAGTGAAAGTTGCCTAGGCTATATTTTTGTTCACTTATTTTAACCAGTCCAATACGAGATTGACCTGACGCAAACTACTTTGTAATTCATCAACAAAATCTTTCAAAATGTCGGAAGGAAATGCAATAGAAATAGCCAATTATCGAGCTATTGTTCAACTAGGAATAATTCACGTGGTTGTCGGAACTAGACACTGGAGAGAAGAAAAAACACGGAGCTCTAAAATCTCCGACTTCAGTGCGTTCAAGTAAACTGGAAAATCTGGAGAAAAAAACGAGCTCCGACTGAGATTGATTTCCATCTCGGAATTCCAAATCGGGAAATCGGGCCTCTTTCTAGAGCTCCCACTTTCCGACATGAAGATAACTGAAGTCATGACATGATTTGACCTCGTTTTTTTACCGAGTTCCCAGTTGTCTTGAACGCACCATTATATACATGCGATTCAACCAGTTAGGAAGTCTGACATTTCGGAATGTCCTAGTTCCCACTAGCACGTGATCGCGGCATTTAATGAATCACTGCGCAGAGCAGGGACTTTTATAAATCACCTATTTCTTTTACTATCCTAACGCTGACCACAGGCTGAATAATAACCCACTTCAGCGTTGCCGAGGTAAACTCCCTTGCACTGCTTACATTTAGGATTATTTTTTACATATTGATTTGCAAGTTGACTGGTTATATGAAAAATACTTGATCCATCCTTAATAATGTAGGCGTTTGCGGTTCATTAATTGATTAGATAACCAGAAAAAATCTTCTGACATAGGCTATATCTGCCACATGATTTAGCCTATGGTAGAAACAGTATGTGAACTTTTCTGTAGTCTACATGCTGGACATAAAATGTATGACAACGTACTGTATTGAGACTGAATTAGAGGGTGATGCCTCTGGAATTTATACACTGATTGAGTAGGTAAAGTTATGGAGATTGTACTCCTATTAGAGAGAAGGTGAGAAAGACAGTTCCTCAGTTTAGGGTTCTTTAATGTTGATTGGAGGTTAAATGTTTGCAATTCTGTGACATGTCACTCAGCTTTGATTATCCAATTAACTATCCATTTATCCATACAAGATGTGGTCTGGAAATAATAAACATGAATACAATGGCATCAATACTAAGGCGGCACATTCATTTAGCAATAACAGAACAAGATATACAGCTTTCATCTGTTGTAATAATCCAATGACTGTAACGAAATTACAAGTAGCTAGCAACATCAGACAAACCATCTAACAATGACAGGTGAAAATGTAGCTAACAATGTTAGATAGCTACCATAAAAAATAGACACAATTGATCAGTTTGGCCTGGCGGGCAGCTCTAGGAAGAGTTTTGGTGGTTCCAAACTTCTTCCATTTAAGAATGATGGAGGCCACTGTGTTCTTGGGGACCTTCAGTGCTGAAGCATTTTTTTGGTACCCTTCCCCAGATCTGTGCCTCGACACAATCCTGTCTCTGAGCTCTATGGACAATTCCTTTGACCTCATGGCTTGGTTTTTGCTCGGACATGCACTGTCAACTGTGGGACCTTATATAGACAGGCGTGTGCCTTTCCAAATCATGTCCAATCAATTGAATTTACCACAGATGGACTCCAAGTTGTAAAAACATCTCAAGGATGATCAATGGAAACAGATGCACCTGAGTTCAATTTCTAGTATCATAGCAAGGGTTCTGAATACTTGTGTAAATAAGGTATTTCACTTATTTTTAATAGATTTGCTAAAATGTCTAAATCTTGTTTTCACTTTGTTATTATGGGGTAATTGTGTGTAGATTGCTGAGCATTTAAAAAATATATATTTTAGAATAAGGCTGTAACGTAACAATGTGGAAAAAGTAAAGAGGTCTGAATACTTTCCGAAGGAACTGTATATAGAGACTTTACAGTTGGCACTATGTATTCGGACAGGTAGCATTCTCCTGGCATCCGCCACACCCAGATTTGTCTGTCAGACTGCCAGATGAGGGAGTGTGATTCATCACTCCAGAGAATGCGTTTCCACTGATCCAGAATCCAATGGCGGCGAGCTTTACACCACTCCAGCCGATGCTTGGCATTGCACATTGTGATCTTAGGCTTGTGTGTGGCTGCTCGGCCATGGAAACCCATTTCATGAAGCTCCCGACTAACTGTTCTTGTGCTGACATTGATTCTAGAGGGAGTTTGGAACTCTGTTGTGAGTATTGCAACCGAGAACATATGATTTTTTACGCGTTTCAGCACTTGCCGGTCTCATGCTGTGAGCTTGTGTGGCCTACCGCTTTGCGGCTGAGCCATTGTTGTTCCTAGACGTTTCCACTTCACAATAACAGCACTTACATTTGACCGAGCCAGCTTTAGCAGGGCAGAAATTTGACGAAGTGACTTGTTGGAAAGATGGCATCCTATGACTGTGCCATGTTGAAAGTCACTGAGCTCTTCAGTAAGGCCATTCTACTGCCAATGTTTGTCTATGGAGATTGCATGGCTGTGTGCTCGATTTGATACGCCTATCAGAATTGGGTGTAGCTGAAATAGCCGAATCCATACCCGCACCCCACCTGCCGACCCCTTGCGCCCTCATAGTTTGGGAACCACTGCTGTAGGTTACATCCCAGTAAACACAGACCAACACCGATGTCTTTTGGATGTCTTGAATCAATCATAGACATCTGTTTGGTTCAGACATCGTCCAGTCTGGACCGGCCTTGATTTGGTCGAAAAATAGATGGTATTTTCAACTTTCATTCAGAACCGAAAAATGACCCAATTTTTAAAAACTATTTTAGACGTATTTTCAACGTCTTTGTGCTTTCTGGGACTATTCTAGCTTTGTGGGGTATAGGAGAGGGAATTTATTTTGTCTGGCGTAGGGCGACAGAACGGCCAGGACCGGGCCTGAATTTATTATAATTTTTTTGTCACTGTCCACCCAATCTGTTGATAAGTCTTGATTCACTCATTATCACCTGTTCCTGTGCCTCCTTTATCACATTACATTTAATTGCAATAAAACGTCTG
This sequence comes from Salvelinus namaycush, assembly GCF_016432855.1. Taxonomy (NCBI): domain Eukaryota; kingdom Metazoa; phylum Chordata; class Actinopteri; order Salmoniformes; family Salmonidae; genus Salvelinus; species Salvelinus namaycush. The sequence continues at coordinate 28,690,299 of NC_052325.1, read as the reverse complement.
TAGGGACTGTGACACACACACAGTACCCTACCCAGTTAAAAGTTATTGTGTGTCCTTGCAATCGTTTCTATAGGACAGCATCATGGCAGGCCAGAGAGTATCCATGAAGGAACCAGTATATCTGATTAGAGAACGACAGTGATGGGAAGCTGCGTGTTGTCCGCAGTGCACTGGACATCCTGGACCAGATTGACCAGCATGTGGTAGTGGTGTCGGTGGTCGGGCTGTAATGCACCGGCAAGTCCTACCTCATGAACAAGCTGGCTGGAAAGAGGAAAGGTGAACCACTCAAGCATTTTTTTTATCTATGGTCCAAAGTCCGAACAATGTACATAACAATATGCATGACCGCAACACTGTTATATGGTTAAGGAATGATTATGTATAAGATAATTATTTCTCATAAAGATAGGGTAATAGAAATGTGAAACAGAATGTGTTAACTTATGTACTGCATTTGTCATTGAGTTAGAGACAGATATGCTGCACCAAAGTACAGATTTGTCCTGTTCTGACCACATTAGGATTTGATGTTTTTTTCTCTCCAATATTGGAAATTCGACACACCCTGTTATTGCATTGTGGAAACTACAGTTTCTCTTTCAGTTTTACACATAACGTACAACCAGACAGCAGAGCAAACATCAAAAAACATTTTGTTCCGACCACATTTGTTCTAGGTGGGTTGTGTAGATCAGGGTGTCGTTTTGCACTGGCTGCTAGTTTCACTTTCAGTCTGTCAGTATGATATACAGTATAACTAGACAAAAATAGTTCATCTGAAAACCAGCAGCCTTGAGTAAACACTTTACATCCTGCTGCCTCTTTACAGATTCCATCCTAAGAACCATTTTTATCCTCTGTCCTCAAGGTTTTGCCCTGGGAGCCACCATCCAGTCCAAAACTAAGGGCATCTGGATGTGGTGAGTGCCTCACCCTGAAAAAAGAGACCACACCCTGGTGCTGCTGGATACAGAGGGGCTGGGGGACGTGGAGAAGGTGGGAGGTCAAAGTTCACTCTCTGTCAAAAACCTTTTATGGCTCAGATTGTTTAGATGACAGAATATAACATTGCTATGGGTAAAATACCATGTTATCTCAATAAACTGTGTCTAGTACAGATAGCTGATTTCATCATCTGTATATAATGTCTGACTTATAAAGGTATGATGTATACCCATTGATTCTAAAGAGTATAACAAATAAATAAGGACCCATGAGCTTAGTTCAACTGTCGTCGTACCCCATCAGAACCCAAAATATAAGCTTGTTTTACTCCAATGTTTGTAAATGTAATTAAACACTGTATAACATCATGATTAACTACAATGATGATGTCACGGATGGTGAGTCATTGCACCCATAGCTCAGTCTATGAATTTGAGTGGTTACATTTCTCCAGGCCCATCCCTCAGCTTTTTTTTGTTCGCTTTTTTTTAACCAAAACTGAGGCAGGGTGCAGCTTTGTTAATGTTTCAATTAAGGATTCCAGCTTTGACCTTTATTAAGGTAGGGAGCCCATAAAACGGCGTATGGAGTAGACATTTAGTTACTGACTTAATTTCACTCTAGTATGAACAGAGTACCAATGTGTTCCTTCTGTTGTGTCTGCAGGGTGATGAGAAGAATGACAACTGGATCTTTTCCCTGGCTGTCCTGCTCAGCAGTACTCTGGTGTACAACAGCCTGGGAACCATCGACAACAACGCCCTGGAGAAACTACAGTATCCTTCAGCAGGCCTATAAAGAAATATAGTGTAGTGTTGTATGTCTGGGTTCATTTCCAACAACCGAACTGACCTCAAAAAGCACTAATCGCTCAGCACTATATTGTATGTTAGTAAATCTGGGTTCATTTTGTCCTCAATACCGCCTTCTACAGCTATGTGACAGAACTGACAGAGCACATCAAGGTGAAGTCCAATCAGCGAGACGGGGAGGAATCTTCAGAGTACCTGCGTTACTTTCCTTCCTTTGTGTGGACAGTCAGAGATTTCACCCTGACCCTGGAGGTTGATGGGAGACCCATCACAGCCAATGAGTACCTGGAGAACACTCTTAAACTGAAAACAGGCGAGAATACTAACTTGCACATAACTGGATTGATGATAGTAAATATGAATGTATGAATACATACATAAACATAAAACGTTGTTGCGCACATAGAAGTTGTTAATTTAGGCTTATATGCATATTTTTCGTTTTTACAAAAGGTCAAAGTGCAAAGGTTCAGCAGTACAATCTGCCTCGTAGCTGCCTGCGGAACTATTTCTCTCCTCGGTGGTGCTTTGTGTTTGAGAGGCCAGCCAGCGGAGACAAAATGAGACGTATGGAGGAGCTGACTGACGCTGACCTGGAGCCTGCCTTTGTGGCGCAAGCCAAGGAGTTCTGTGACCACGTCTTCAAGGAGGCCAAGACCAAGACCCTGAAACAGGGCCTGAAAGTTATCGGCAGACGTGAGTACAATTATTATAATACAACAAATATACTAAAGTACAACAGCTGATACTACAACCACTTCCTCTACTACCACTGATACTACAACCACTTCCTCTACTACCACTACTACCACTACTACTACCAGCACCACTACAACTACTACAATTTCCTTTACTTCTACAAGTAGTACTACTATTTATACTACTTCCATCGCTACTACATCCATCACTACCACAACTATACATTGAGTGCGCAACACATTATGAACACCTTCCTAATATTGATTTGCACCCCCTTTGCCCTCAGAAAAGCCTCAATTTGTCAGGGCATGGACTCTACAAGGTGTCAAAAGCATTCCACAGGGAGGGATGCTAGCCCATGTTGACTCAAAATGCTTCCCACAGTTGTGTCAAGTTGGCTGGTTGTGCTTTGGGTGGTGGACAATTCTTTATACACACTGGAAACTCTTGAGAAACTCAGCAGCGTTGACACACTCGAACTGGTGCGCCTGGTACCTACTACCATACCCTGTTCAAAGGCACTTAAATATTTTATCTTGCCCATTCACCTTCTGAATGGCACTCACACAATCCATGTCTCAATTGTCTCAAGGCTTCAAAATCCTTATTTAACTCGTCTCATCCCCTTCATCTACACTGATTTGAAGTGAATTTAACAAGTGACATCAATAAGGGATCATAGCTTTCACCTGGATTCACGTGGTCAGTCTGTCATTGAAAGAGCAAGTGTTCCTAATGTTCTGTACACAGTTAATTATTATAATAGAGTACGACCCTTGCAGTTTCTTATGTTTTGTATATGTATGTTGTCACGGCCCCTCCACTGCATTGCAGGGGCGGTTCCTCCTGCAGGCAGGAGGGTCGTTAGTGATTGGAGCCACCTGGGCTCAGGGTATTTAAACTTGCTTCACTAATCACTTCTCTCTCTCTGCTCCTCCAGGTATGATCCTGTTTTGTTTGTTCCTTTGTAGTTGTACATAGTTTCTCAGTCATATTTACACACACAGATTCACGCATCCCTGCACTTTACATACACCCTACATTATGATACTTCCACACCTCATTCCTTTTTCTTTGTTTAAAGTTAATAGTTTTGGTTTAGAATAAAGAACCTTTTTAATTGGCCTATACCTGTTGTTCGTGTCCCCTCATTTTTGTCACAGGCTATGAGCCGGCATGTGACAAGTGGGGGCTCATCCGTAAGTTAAAGTTAATTGTACTTTAGTCTTACTTTAGTATTTTAGTTTACTTTAACATTTTGTCATAGTTGGTTAAGGTTTTGTCTAGATTGTATTTTGTCTTATTATTGATATGTTTGTTTATTTGTCATTTGGCTTATTTGATTATTGTTTTGTAGTTAACTTCTTATGGCTGCAAGCCCGAAGTCGGGCACAATATGACAACAGCCACTTCAAGTGCAGGGCGCGAAATTCAAAATATATTTTTTAGAAATATTTAACTTTCACACATTAACAAGTCCAATACAGCAAATGAAAGGTACACATCTTGTGAATCCAGCCAACATGTCCGATTTAAAAAAATGTTTTACAGCGAAAACACCACGTATATTTATGTTAGCTCACCACCAAATACAAAAAAGCACAGACATTTTTCACAGCACAGGTGGCTTGCACAAAACCAACCAAACTAACCAAGAACCAACCAAACTAACCAAGAAACAACTTCATCAGATGACAGTCTTATAACATGTTATACAATAAATCTATGTTTTGTTCGAAAAATTTGCATATTTGAGGTATAAATCATAGTTTTACATTGCAGCTACAATCGGAAATAGCACCGAAGCAGCTAGAACAATTACAGAGACCAAATTGAAATACCTAAATACTCATCATAAAACATTTATGAAAAATACATGGTGTACAGCAAATGAAAGACAAACATCTTGTGAATCCAGCCAATATTTCCGATTCTTTAAGTGTTTTACAGCGAAAACACAATATAGCATTATATTAGCTTACTACAATAGCAAACCACACAACAGCATTGATTCAAGGCAACAGTATTGATAGCGACAAAACCAGCAAAAGATATTAATTATTTCACTAACCTTCATAAACTTCATCAGATGACAATCCTATAACATCATATTACACAATACATATATGGTTTGTTCGAAAATGTGCATATTTAGAGCTGAAATCCGTGGTTATACATTGTGAAAACGTAGCAAATATTTTCCAGAATCTCCGGATATATTTCTGACACTCACCTATTCTGACCAAATAACTAATCATAAACGTTACTAAAAAATACTTGTTGTACAGCAAATGATAGATACACTAGTTCTTAATGCAATCGCCGTGTTAGAATTCTAAAAATAACTTTAGTACGACATGCAGCTTACGTTATAGCGAGACAGCGCCAAAACTCAAGGCGGAAAACACAACACATTTGACAGAAATAGGAAATAACATCATAAATGGGTCCTACTTTTGTTGAGCTTCCATCAGAATCTTGTACAAGTGGTCCTTTGTCCAGAACAATCGTTGTTTGGATTTAGAATGTCCTTTTTCCCTCTCGAATTAGCAAGCAAAACTTGCCAAGTGGCGCGAAGCTGTCCATCGTCAACAAACGCAGAGAACGGAACACGCCAAAACTCCCGAAAAAATTTAAATAATCTGATTAAACTATATTGAAAAAACATACTTTACGATGATATTGTCACATTTATCAAATAAAATCAAAGCCGGAGATATTAGCCGTCTATAACAAAAGCTTTTCAGAAGCCAATGCGGAAGTCCTTTCCGCGTCTTCCTGAACAAAGGAAATTGGGGTCCTGTCATTCCAAGCTCTCTCTTTTGACCATAGAAATACCTATACACTCCATTTCACCTCTCACAGCCTATTGACATCTAGTGGAAGGCGTATGAAGTGCATGTATACTAATAGATTTCAAGCAAATGATTAGGGAGGCCCTGGAACAGAGCCTCGATTTCAGATTTTTCACTTTCTGACAGGAAGTTTGCTGCAAAATGAGTTCTGTTTTACTCACAGATATAATTCAAACAGTTTTAGAAACTTGAGAGTGTTTTCTATCCAATAGTAATAATAATATGCATATTGTACGAGCAAGAATTGAGTACGAGGCCGTTTGAAATGGGCACCTTTTATCCAAGCTACTCAATACTGCCCCTGCAGCCATAAGAAGTTTTAACTTGGGTTAGTTTAGTTCAGATTGCCAAAACAAAATTTGTTTGAGGGGATGTTTTGGTTGGGCCAATATTGTTGAAGAGAGCGTTGAGAGCCATGTGTTCTTTTGGTTCAGTTAGCTTGGTAGCTAAGCAATTCACTCTGTGTTTTGTTCAGGTGGGAGTCCTCTCCTGTTCAGGCTTATCAGCGAGTGTCAATAGGAGGCTTGTGGTGTTTTTGTTTTAGGTGGCAGTGAATGTGGGTAGAGCATCCCTTTCCCTTTTCCCCTACATCGGCTCGGGAGCACCTCCGTGGTTATGGGAGGGCCGCCAGTTTCTGGTTGTCTTTTCCACTCCACTGGTTTTGTGTGCATAAAACCCCACCACATGTGACTGCACGAAGACCAGGGCCAGTAAGTTAGTTGTTTTTGGAGGATAGTGGGGTGTGGTTCCTGTCCTTGAACCCAGACTGACAGCAGGTGAGTTGTGTGATTTTTGGAGCATTTGTAATAGTTGTATTGGTTGAGGAAAATGTCTTCCATTTTGAGTAGTTTTTTGTTCAAGCTCCTTCAGAGGTAGCCTTAGAGTTGTGTACTAAGGAGCAGTTAATTGAAATTGCTGAACATTATCAGATTGAGATTGTTGATAAAAAAAGTAAAGAGACTGTTAAAACTAGATTAAAGCAGGGTCTTAGGGAAATGGGTGTTTTTGGGGGTCAGTCTGCTAGTAGTGAGGATGCAAGTTCAGTCTAGCCCTTTAACTTTTGAGCAGCAGAGGGAGCTGTTGCAAATGCAGTTAGAGATAGAGCGATTGAGAAATGCTAATAGACCAGAAGGACTGAAACAGTTTGATGTTTCACAGAATCTTTGTTTGTTGCCTAAATTTGAGTCAGATCCAGACACATACTTCGCTTTATTTGAGCGTATTGCGGAAGCTAGAGCTTGGTCAGATTTGGACATTACTATGTTGTTGCAATGTGTACTTACAGGTAAAGCACGTGAGGCTTTTGCAGCACTGAGTGTAGCTGACAGTAAAGTTTTTGCTAAAGTTAAATCAGCAGTTCTGAAGGTCTACGAGCTTGTGCCAGAGGCATATCGTCAACGTTTTCGTTACAGGAAAAAGTTAGATTCACAAACCTATTCTGAGTTCGTGATTTGACTTCTGCATTTAATCGTTGGTGTACAGCTTCTGAAGTTAGTACTTTTGAGGGTCTGTCTAATTTGATTGTGTTAGAACAGTTCAAAAATTCTGTTTGACCAGGCTGCAACATACATGAATGAACGTAAAGTTAAATCTCCAAGTGATGCAGCAATCCTTGCAGATGAGTACAGGCTAACACATAAAAGCCATTTTGAGTCAAACAGTGACATGTACCATAAAAATAACTTTACTCCTAGGAATAGTAGGTCACCTTTTTTTGGAGCTTCTTTCCAAAGGCCTCAGCAGAAGTTTGGGTCTGGAGGACTTAAAGCACCGGTTAATGCTAATACCTGTCGCTACTGTTTAGTTGAAGGACATTGGAAGAAAGATTGTCCTCTGCTTAAATCAAAAAAGTCAGGTCAAGTTAAACTTGCTGTGATGGCAGCTCCTGTTACAGCCTCTGACCACCAGGGTGAGCTTTTCAGCCACTAGTTGAGTTTGATTATCAGTCTTCCCACTGTGATTTTTCAGCCTTTATTTCAGATGGTGTAGTGTCCCTGGTAGATGGCAACCAAAATGTTTCAATCAAGATCTTAAGAGACACTGGAGCTTTAGATTATTTTATTCTGGAATCTGTTTTGCCGTTCTCTAAAAGAGTCTGATTCTGGCAGTTGTGTAATGGTATGGGTTTAGTTCCATTCTCTTGTCCTTTACATGAAGTTACCCTGAAATGTGGTCTGGTAGAGGGTGATGTAGATGTTGGGGTTAGACCCCAGTTGCCAGTAGAGGGAGTCCACATGATTTTGGGGAATTACTTGGCAGGTAGTAAGGTGTGGGCAGATGGCAAACTAAACATCTTTAAGAAGCAACCTTCAGTGTCCCCTGCAAGGGACTCTCCGGATCAAAACTGTCTCCTGAGGTATTTCCAGTTTGTGCGGTTACACGCGTGGCCTCTCGTAAGGAGATCGAGAGTAAGCCAGAAAGTCTTGAGTTGCCAGTCAAACTCCAGACAGAACAGTTGACTAGTTCTAGAGATTCATTGATGGCTGAGCAAAAGGCCGATACTACTTTGGCTGATCTGTTTGATAAAGTTGTTCCTGATTCAGTGGTGAGGAATAGTGCTCAGTGTTTCTTCTTGATGGGCTGTTGGTCAGGAAATGGGTTCCACACTATGATCAGGGTCTAGGAGAACCAGTTTTTCAAATAGTTGTACCTACTATTTTGCGAAATAAAGTGTTGCAAACTTCACATGGTGATGTGGCAGGTCATATGGGTGTTCGTAAAACGTATGATCGCATACTCCGTTATTTTTTCTGGCCACGTTTAAAGCGGGATGTAGCTCAGTTTATTAAAACTTGTGATGTCAGCGCGCAAGCCAAACCAGGTTGTAAAGCCTGCACCTTTGTATCCAATACCAGCCGTAGGGCAACCTTTTGAGCATCTTATTATCGATTGTGTTGGGCCTTTACCAAGGTTCAAGTCAGGTCATAGCTACTTATTAACTGTTGTGTCAAGCAACCAGATATCTGGCAGCTTTTTCCTTGCGTACCATAACGCTTTAACTTCAAAATCAGTAGTTAACTCAATTTATTTCAACATTTGGGATTCCAAAAATCATCCAGTCAGATCAGGGGTCAAACTTTACCTCCCATTTATTTGCTCAGGTTCTCAAATAGCTTAAAGTTAAACACAAGTCTACTGCGTTCCATGCCCAGAGCCAGGGAGCTTTGGGACGTTTTCATCAAACTTTAAAATCCTTGCTTCGTGCATACTGTACAGAACTGTCTGCAGATTGGGAGGGGTTACCTTGGCTGTTACTAGCTGCTCGAAGTAGTGCAGGAAAGCACAGGGTTTAGCCCAAATGACTTAGTGTTTGGTCATAAGGTGCGTGGGCCTTTAGCATTGTTGCAGGATGGTTGTTTGCCTGAGGAACCACCTCGGAACCTTATTGACGATGTACATGGTTTTAGGTTGAAGTTGTATAGGGCAAGTGAACTAGCGAAAGAAACTAAAATGTTCTCAACGGAAAATTAAACTGAAATATGACGGACAGGCTGAGCTGCGTGAGTTTAGTCCCGGTGATCGTGTACTTGCTCTTCTGCCTCTTGTAAGTTCACCTTTTCAGGCAAAATATTGTGGTCCTTTCACTGTTGCGTAAAGTGTCAGATTTGAACTATCTTATTGAAACCCCTAGTCATAGGAAGTCCTCTAAATTATGCCATGTGAACCTGTTAAAATGTTATCACTCCCGTATCTAAGCAAAGTTGAAGGCACTTCAGCGGTGAGGTCAGCATTGACTGCTGCGCCAGTCACTGCATCTTATGGCTTTAATTTGGAGGGGGGAGAAGATGAGGAAGTTAGTGTTTCAAATGAGGTCTTACAAGGTCGGTTGAAAAACTCCCAGACTTTGCAAAACCTTGGTTTTGGTAGATCATTTAGAATCTGAGAAACGTGATGAATTGGTAGCTCTTATTAGAAACTACCCTGTTTTGTTTTCTGACACTCCATCGCAAACCCACTTAATTGAGCATGATATAGACATCGGAGATGCTAAGCCTATCAAACAGATTTTATCGTGTATCTGAGGAGAAGAGATTGAAACTGGAAACAGAGGTGCAGTATATGTTGGACAATGGTATTGCGGAGCCATGTTCAAAATGGGCTTCACCCTGTCTTTTGGTCAAAAAGTCTGATTCCACTTTCAGACCTTGCACTGATTATAGAAAAGTTAACAATGTTACTAAAGAAGACCTTTACCCTCTTCCTAGGATGGAGGACTGTATTGATCAAGTTGGGTCAGCAAAGTATGTTAGCAAATTTGATCTTTTAAAGGGATATTGGCAAGTACCCCTTACCAAAAGAGCTTGCGAGATTGCTGCCTTTATAACTCCATCTGGTTTGTTCTCTTACACAGTGATGCCTTTCGGCTTGCAGAATGCTCCAGCCACCTTCCAGAGGCTAATGAATCGGGTTGTCTCAGGTCTGGAAGGGTGTGCCGTGTATTTGGACGACGTGGTCGTCTACTCAGACTCCTGGGAGGAGCATGTTTGGAGAGTGCAAGCCCTGTTCGAAAGACTGGTGTGGGCCAGGTTGACTATTAATTTGGCAAAATGTGAGTTTGCCAAAGCTACAGTCACATTCCTAGGCAAGGTTGTTGGTCAGGGATTTGTCTGTCCCGTGGAAGCCAAGGTCCAGGCTGTGAAGCAGTTCCCACAGCCCTCCACAAATAAAGAACTGATGTGCTTCCTGGGAATGGTGGGGTACTACCGTGCTTTCTGTAAACTTTTCGGTAGTAGTGTCCCCACTGACCAATCTGTTGAAGGCCAGGGCTGAATTTATCTGGTCCACCCAGTGTCAAGAGGCATTTGATGCAGTTAAGGCTATTTTGTGTTTGGCACCTGTGTTGGCAGCACCAAATTTTGGGAAACCTTTCAAATTGCAGGTAGACGCCAGTCAAATCGGTGCTGAGGCTGTGCTTCTCCAGGAGAATGATGACAATGTTGAGTGTCCAGTCAAGTTTCTTCTCCCGGAAATGTAATAAGTATCAGCAAAATTATTCTGTAATTGAAAAGGAGGCTTTAGGTTTCATTTGGGCTTTACAGCACTTCGAGGTCTGTTGGTTCTGGTTTGACCCCTTTAACTGTGTTCACTGACCACAACCCACTTATTTTTCTGAGGTTCCTGCAAAATCCCAACCAGCGCCTGATGCGTTGGGCTTTGTTCTTGCAACCATTCAACTTTGATATTAAACACATTAGTGGTAGGGATAATATCATTGCTGTTGCTCTGTCCCGTGCTCCTTTAACCTAGTTTGTATCTTTTCTCTGCTGACCCCTACGGGCTGTCTGTGCCTCTTTCCTCTTAAATTGCTCCCCAGGTACCAGGGCTGCCGAGTTTGAGGGGCGGACAGCTGGGGGACACGGGGCTACTGCTAGGAGCCGGGACTGGTATCCTTTTTCTTTTTGGGGAAATTTGGATTGTTTTGAATATATTGGAGAAATTTGGGTTGACCCTCATTTTTAAGGGGGGTGTCACGGCCACTCTGCATTGCAGGGGCGGTTCCTCCTGCAGGCAGAGGAGGGTCGTTAGTGATTGGAGCCACCTGGGCTCAGGGTATTTAAACTTGCTTCACTAATCACTTCTCTCTCTCTGCTCCTCCAGGTATGATCCTGTTTTGTTCGTTCCTTTGTAGTTGTACACAGTTTTCATTCAGTCATATTTACACACACAGATTCACGCATCCCTGCACTTTACATGCACCCTACATTATGATACTTCCACACCTATTCCTTTTTCTTTGTTTAAAGTTAATAGTTTTGGTTTAGAATAAATAACCTTTTTAATTGGCCTATACCTGTTGTTTGTGTCCCCTCAGCCTGTGACAAAAATGAGCCGGCCTGTGACTATGTATGTATACAGTGCATTCGGAAAGTATTCAGACCCCTTCCCTTTTCCAAATTTTTATGTTACAGCATTATTCTAAAATGGAATATATATACTTTTTTCTCAGCAATCTCCACATAATACATCAATGACAAGGCGAAAACAGGTTTATTGAATTTTTTGCAAACTTATTACAATAAACAGAAACCTAATTTACATAAGTATTCAGACCCTTTTCTATGAGACTCGAAATTGAGCTCAGGTGGATCGTGTTTTCATTGATCATTCTTGAGATGTTTCTACAACTTCATTGGAGTCCACCTGTGGTAAATTCAATTGATTGGACATGATTTGGAAAGTCTGTCTATATAAGGTCCCACAGTTGACAGTGCTGGTCAGAGCAAAAACCAAGCCATGAAGTCGAAGGAACTGTCCGTAGAACTCCGAGACAGGATTGTGTTGAGGCACAGATCTGGGAAGGGTACCAAAACATTTCTGCAGCATTAAAGGTCCCCAAGAACACAGTGGCCTCCATCATTCCTAAATGGAAGAAGTTTGGAACCACCCAAAACTCTTCCTAGAGCTGACCAAACTGAGCAATCGGGGGAGAAGGGCATTGGTCAGGGAGGTGACCAAGAACCGGATGGTCACTCAGAGAGCTCTAGAGTTCCTCTGTGGAGATGGGAGAACCTTCCAGAAGGACAACCATCTCTGCAGCACTCCAATCAGGTCTTTATGGAAAAGTGGCCAGACGGAAGCCACTCCTCAGTACATGACAGCCTGCTTGGTTTTTGCCAAAAGGCACCTAAAATACTCTCAGACTATTATTATTTTTTATTTCACTTTTATTTAAACAAGGAGTCACATTGAGATTAAAAATCAATTTTACAAGAGAGCCCTGTATACATTACAATAAAAACAGAATAATAAAACTTCACGTGTATAAAACAATATAATTCAGCACATAAACCAAAATAAATATATTTAATAAAAGCAATCACCATGAGAAACAAGATTCTCTGTTCTGATGAAACCAAGATTGAACTCTTTGGCCTGAATGACAAGCATCATGTCTGGAGGAAACCTGGCACCATCCCTACGGTGAAGCATGGTGGTGGCAGCATCATGCTGTGGGGATGTTTTTCAACGGCAAGGACTGGGAGACTAGTCAGGATCAAGGCAAGAAATTAACGGAGCAAAGTACAGAAATCCTTGATGAAAACCTGCTCCAGAGCGCTCAGGACCTCAGACCAGGGCAAAGGTTCACCTTCCAACAGGACAATGACCCTAAGCACACAGCCAAGATAATGCAGGAGTGGATTCGGGACATCTCTGAATGTCCTTGAGTGGCCCAGCCAGAGCCTGGACTTGAACTTGATGGATATCTCTGGACAGACCTGAAAATAGCTGTGCAGCAACGTTCTCCATCCAACCTGATAGAGCTTGAGAGGATCTGCAGAGAGGAATGGGAGAAACTCCCCAAATACAGGTGTGCCAAGTCTGTAGCGTCATACCCAAAAATATTTGAGGCTGTAATCACTGCCAAAGGTGCTTCAACAAAGTAGTGAGTACTTATGTAAATGTGATATTTCAGTTTTGAATTTTTTATACATTTGCTAACATTTCTAAACCTGTTTTTGCTTTGTCATTATTGGGTATTGTGTGTAGATTGATGAGGGGGGGAAAACAATTTTAATCGATTTTAGAATAAGGTTGTAATGTAACAAAATGTGGAAAAAGTCAAGGGATCTGAATACTTTCCGAATGCACTGTATATAAGTTAGTCAGTGTCCAGTTTATTAGGTACGCCCATCAGGAATCGGGTTGGACCCCCAATTGGACCCCCAATTTTATCCAGAAGAGACTAAATTCTTCGGGGCATGGATTCTACAAAGTGTGGCGTTCAAACTTTGCCCAATTGGTATCGAGGGACCCCAACGTGTGCTAGGAAAACATTCCCCAAACTACACTGCTCAAAAAAATAAAGGGAACACTTAAACAACACCATGTAACTCCAAGTCAATCACACTTCTGTGAAATCAAACTGTCCACTTAGGAAGCAACACTGATTGACAATAAATTTCACATGCTGTTGTGCAAATGGAATAGACAACAGGTGGAAATTATAGGCAATTAGCAAGACACCCCCAATAAAGGAGTGGTTCTGAAGGTGGTGACCACAGACCACTTCTCAGTTCCTATGCTTCCTGGCTGATGTTTTGGTCACTTTTGAATGCTGGCGGTGCTTTCACTCTAGTGGTAGCATGAGACGGAGTCTACAACCCACACAAGTGGCTCAGGTAGTGCAGCTCATCCAGGATGGCACATCAATGCAAGCTGTGGCAAGAAGGTTTGCTGTGTCTGTCAGCGTAGTGTCCAGAGCATGGAGGCGCAACTTTGAGCAGGAGGAGCACTGCCAGAGCCCTGCAAAATGACCTCCAGCAGGCCACAAATGTGCATGTGTCTGCTCAAACGGTCAGAAACAGACTCCATGAGGGTGGTATGAGGGCCCGACGTCCACAGGTGGGGGTTGTGCTTACAGCCCAACACCGTGCAGGACGTTTGGCATTTGCCAGAGAACACCAAGATTGGCAAATTCGCCACTGGCGCCCTGTGCGCTTCACAGATGAAAGCAGGTTCACACTGAGCACGTGACAGAGTCTGGAGACGCCGTGGAGAACGTTCTGCTGCCTGCAACATCCTCCAGCATGACCGGTTTGGTGGTGGGTCAGTCATGGTGTGGGGTGGCATTTCTTTGGGGGGCCGCACAGCCCTCCATGTGCTCGCCAGAGGTAGCCTGACTGCCATTAGGTACTGAGATGAGATCCTCAGACCCCTTGTGAGACCATATGATGGTGCAGTTGGCCCTGGGTTCCTCCTAATGCAAGACAATGCTAGACCTCATGTGGCTGGAGTGTGTCAGCAGTTCCTGCAAGAGGAAGGCATTGATGCTATGGACTGGCCCGCCCGTTCCCCAGACCTGAATCCAATTGAGCACATCTGGGACATCATGTCTCGCTCCATCCACCAATGCCACGTTGCACCACAGACTGTCCAGGAGTTGGCGGATGCTTTAGTCCAGGTCTGGGAGGAGATGCCTCAGGAGACCATCCGCCACCTCATCAGGAGCATGCCCAGGCGTTGTAGGGAGGTCATACAGGCACGTGGAGGCCACACACACTACTGAGCCTCATTTTGACTTGTTTTAAGGACATTACATCAAAGTTGGATCAGCCTGTAGTGTGGTTTTCCACTTTAATTTTGAGTGTGACTCCAAATCCAGACCTCCATGGGTTGATAAATTTGATTTCCATTGATAATTTTTGTGTGATTTTGTTGTCAGCACATTCAACTATGTAAAGAAAAAAGTATTTAATAAGAATATTTCATTCATTCAGATCTAGGATGTGTTATTTTAGTGTTCCCTTTATTTTTTTGAGCAGTGTATATAAACAGAGTTATTTATCTAACAAACCGGAGGCATAAAACATATGACTTGCAGGAACGATCAAAACAGACTGCATTCTGCAGACTATCTGATCTATATATCAACTTCCACCCAACTGGGCATAGATCCTTATCATGGAAACTTTAGCTAATCTGTGCAGCACGTAGCTCAGGATGACCCCATGAACAAGCCACAAATTGAAGGACCTGTTCACACTCCACTCAATGGCTCTTCATCCCTCACCAGGCAGTCACTGGGCATGAATAGATGTGTGTGGTGTTTGTTTAGTGTGCAGACCTCCTCTGCCCGTCCCTTGTTACGACACACTAGGTGGACCGTCCCACCTGTAGAGCAATAAAACCCATAAGAACCCAATGTTAACCGCACAACCCTATATCAAAAACTGTGTAAACTATAATTACCTCAAAGCACCTCTTCCACCTGAGGGGGAATCAAACACTATATTGTCCCTCGTGGTTGGTATGTCAGTCTGTATGTCTATGTCTACATAAACCTTTATGAGACCTCACTTTGAGGTTTGGTGCCATCTGGACTGGGCACACTCATAACTCCACAATGAATCATTATCTAGCCTATCACCCACTAAGACTGTAAAGGAATCTTAAGGTGGACTTTATAGACATCCTGTATGGTGAAATGGTACCATACATTTATGATGGAAAACATCTATTCACTCACTGTTGTATGAATTTATCCAACTCTAGGGCAATGTTGCCTATACAGTACCTATTTTGGCTATTTTATGGGCAGTAGCTTTTCCAACGCCACTGTTGGCCCCAGTGATCACAAAAGATCTGCCACTCAGGTTCACATCCAGGTCCCCAGGATTAAAATGTTTAGCTGCTGCTTCATATCTGCTTCTGTAGAATACAAGAACAACACATCTCAACAAGGTCCTTGGCATTATGGGGATTATGGAACAGAGATAGATTACTGTTGGATACGAAATTAGCCAAAGATTATGCAAAGCACAGAGCACACACCCACCACTACCATGAAGAAAACAATACAGTTCTCTTGAGGTAGTCGACATAGTAATTGCATGACTGCTATTAAAATAAACTGTATCTTTGCTAACATCAATCTGAAAGCACAGATGGGCAGTATTTCTGTTACATGTATTTTAAATATGGATTTCAATTTCTTCTGAGTATTTAATCATTTGTATAACACTGGGTAGAACTACACTACAATGTATTTTGTAACAAGATACTTTCGAGAGCTGTAATTTGTATTTTCAAAATACAAAACACTGTTATATATCATTTTCTTTATATTGGTTCAAAATTTTGTGGCCCACTTTCACTCTACATTCGTATCAGAAGTATGATGGCACTATAGTATGATAAGAGTGTCTGCTAAATGAACTAGATATGAATATGTAAAAATGAACAATTCCAAAGCATGCTGTGTATTATTCAAATGAGCTCTGACCGAAACAAGGCAAATAATAATACCCAGTGTGCTTTGCAGTTCAATTGGGTATGTACATTTTCATATATACATTTTGGTTATTTACCAAACACTGACTTACAGTCAATGCAATCCACTAAGGTAGATAAACAACAACATATCAGATAGCAAGTGAAAAGTTTCTGGAACCGTTACTCAGAACATTGTTGCTGTTCGACCAGCTACTTCCAAACGTTTTTTAAATTACAATCTACATGTATTTTAATTAAATACATTACAAAATACATGTATTTTAATTAAATACATTACAAAATACATGTATTTCTTAGTTCATCTTTATGTCATTTTTGTGATTGTAATTATTGCCCATCCCTATCTGTAAATTAGTCTCTGTGAAGACATGAGTGTCAGTCAGAACATCTACAATTCCAACCTTCAATTTATGCACAATAGGCCTTCTACCAAATACCTATACTCACTTAATTAATGTATTCTTGAAGTCCTTTAACGAGCCAAACGGCATTTCTGTAAAATGACATCTTTAGGTAGATAGCTATTAGCTACGTTTGATTTTAGTGGAGTTAAGCTAGTGTAACATTTCATAACGACACTAGACAAGACACGCCTCTTTTTACAATAACAATGAATGACTCGTCGTCCAATTGGTGGTGAAAACACACGGTCACGTGGTGCAACACGACTCTCTCTTTACCTTGCTAAACTACTGCTAAAAATGACAAATGTGTTCATATTGGTAAGTGTTTGGTTTATAGTAAAGTAAACTCAGTAGCGAAACTAACTACCCGAATAGTTAACATCATCAACAAGCCTATAAAATGAGCACTGCTACGTGTATCTTTATAAATGGTGTTGCTTCCTCTCTTTTCAGTTGTCAGGATGGCCGAGTGGTCTAAGGCGCCAGACTCAAGGTTATACCTTCCATAGTAATGGGGTTTCTGGTCTCCGAATGGAGGCGTGGGTTCAAATCCCACTTCTGACATACTTTTTGTGGGTAGATGAAATTAGTAAAAATAGCAACAACGAAAATGTATCACAACCCTTCAGAGCAAAGCAACGCCGGTAAAGTGCCATATCTTGTATAATGTTCAGCCACTGACAATGCATAGCCATAAATCCTACATTTCACAAGAAAAGTTATGTATAATTTCCATTGCGCAAATTGTTAACGCTAGCTGTGAGATGTTTGCAATATCAACAGTAACGTTATCTAGCTATTTCATAACAAAATGCGAACTAGCTAGATTTGCTAACAAAATGGAAATTGCCAACTAACGATATTATACATTTCACGATATCATATTTTTTTTATTATGAATTAATTGAAAATTATGGTACCTAGCTACATTACCCGATCATATGAAGAAAGGCTCTTTTTTGTCACTACTACCTAGAGTTGTCAGGATGGCCGAGCGGTCTAAGGCGCCAGACTCAAGGTGAAAATCCTTCCTGGAAAGGGCATTCTGGTCTCCGAATGGAGGCGTGGGTTCGAATCCCACTTCTGACATTGGTTTTGGCGCTTTCATTTTTTAATATAGGCTAGTTGGTGAGTATAGAAATACACATGTCTTATTGTGAATTGTGAAAGTTAGTTAGTAGTAGTAGACTACTAATTGTTTATGTGGAATTAGAATGTGAAGTGATTCACTCAAATTTCCAATAGATGTCACTGTGTTCCCATGTTTGGGTGATACCAAGCAGCAGATAGAGCACCCTATTTCTAAAATTCTAAGAAACGTGAATACAGGTTAAAACAATCCTACAGTAGTTTGATTTAAACAACCTGTTCTGGTATTAGATCTATACAGCATTTTCTCTTCCGCCCATGATGGCTTTTGGCAGGATGGGGAGAGTCTGTACCTGACTCAGTACCTGCTTCTTTCATTTGACATGCTTAGGGAATTAAAATGTAAATTGTCTATTTACTGGGCTCTACTTCAGTTCCACAGCCTATACAGGGGAGGTGCTGGGAGGGAGCAACCTCCCTCCGCCTGGGCAGGAGACAGAATTGTGAGGAAAATTGATATACAGACTGTTATTCTAGATTGATTCACATTGAAATAAAGAGAACAAATGTACTTTACAGAGAGCAGAGAGGAGTAATACCATGACTCAATGAGAACCATGTTCAATTTGTGCACACGCCCATCCCATGTAGGATTAGTCATAATCAGTGAAGTCAGTGTGACACCAAAATCTTGTCGGGCTGTATCCCCGCCTGGTTTGTCAACTGCATCGAATGCAACCACAGGACTCTCCAGAGGGTGGTGCGGTCTGCCCAATGCATCACCGGGGGCATACTGCCTGCCCTCCAGGACATCTACAGCACCCAATGTCACAGGAAGGTCAAGAAAATCATAAAGGACCTCAGCCACCCGAGCCACGGCCTGTTCACCCCGCTACCATCCAAAAGGCGAGGTCAGTACAGGTGCATCAAAGCTGAGACCGAGAGACTGAAAAACAGCTTCTGTCTCAAGGCCATCAGATGGTTAAATAGTCACCACTAGCTGGCACCCTGCCCTGAACTTTAGTCACTGTCCCTTACTGGCTACCACCCGGTTACTCTACCACACACCTTAGAGGCTGCTGCCCTATGTACAGTACATAGTTATGGACAACTGGTAACTTTAATAATGGAACACTAGTCATTTTAATAATGTTTTCATACTGTTTAGCATACTTCATATGGATATACTGTATTCTAGTCAAGGCCATCCTATTTAACTATTGCTGTACATATACTATTCTATCCTTTGTATTGTTCAGATATTCTACATATTCTATCCATATACTTTCCATAATATCTATACATCCCATCACATACAGTGCATTCAGTATTCAGACCCATTCCCTTTTTCCATATTTTGTTACGTTCCACCTTATTCTAAAATGTATTAAATACATTTTTTTCCTCATCAATCTACACACAATAGCCCATAATGATAAAGCGAAAACCAGTTTTTAGAAATGTTTGCAAATTTATAAAAAACAGAAATACCTTATTTACATGTGTAATCAGACCCTTTTCTATGAGACTCGAAATTGAGCTCAGGTGCATCCTGTTTCCATTGATCATCCTTGAGATGTTTCTACAACTTCATTGGAGTCCACCTGGGGTAAATTGAATTGATTGGACATGATTTGGAAAGGCACACACCTGTCCATATAAGGTCACACAGTTGACAATGCATGTCAGAGCAAAAACCAAACCACGAGGTCAAAGGTATTGTCTGTAGAGCTCCAAGACAGGATTGTGTTGAGGCACAGATCTGGGGAAGGGTACCAAAACATTTCTGCAGCATTGAAGGTCCCCAAGAACACAGTGGCCTCCATCATTCTTAAATGGAAGAAGTTTAGAACCACCAAAACTCTTCCTAGAGCTGGCCGCCCGGCCAAACTGACCAATCAGGGGAGAAGGGCCTTGGTCATGGAGGTGACAAAGAGCCCGATGGTCACTCTGAGAGAGCTCTAGAGTTCCTCTGTGGAGATGGGAGAACCTTCCAGAAAGACAACCATCTCTGCAGCACTACACCAATCAGGCCTTTATGGTAGAGTGGCCAGACAGAAGCCATTCCTCAGTAAAAAGACACATGACAGCCAGCTTTACCAAAAGTTTACCAAAAGGCACCTAAAGACTCTCAGTCCATGAGAAACAAGATTCTCTGGTCTGATGAAACCAAGATTGAACTCTTTAGCCTGAATGCAGTGTCATGTCTGGAGAAAACCCTGCACCATCCCTACGGTGAAGTATGGTGGTGGCAGCATCATGCTGTGGGGATGTTTTTCAAGGGCAGAGACTGGGAAACTTGTCAGGATCGAGGGAAAGATGAACGGAGCAAAGTACAGAGAGATCGTTAATGAAAACCTGCTCCAGAGCGCTCAGGGCCTCAAACTGGGGCAAAGGTTCACCTTCCAACAGGACAACAACCTTAAGCACACAGCCAAAACAATGCAGGGGTGGCTTTGGGACAAGTCTCTGAATGTCCTTGAGTGGCCCAGCCAGAGCCCGGACGTCAACCCGATCGAACATCTCTGGAGAGACCTGAAAAAAGCTGTGAGGCAACGCTCCCCATCCAACCGGACAGAAATTGAGAGGTTCAGCAGAGAAGAATGAGAGAAACCAAATACAGGTGTGCCAAGCTTGTAGCGTCATATCATACCCAAGAAGACTCAAGGCTGTAGTTGCTGCCAAAGGTGCATCAACAAAGTACTGAGTAAAGGGTCTGAATACTTATGTAAATGTGATATTTATTTGTATACATTTGCAAAAATGTCTAAACCTTTTTGCTTTGTCATTATAGGTATTGTGTGTCGATTGACGAGGAGAAAAACAAATTAATTAATTTTAGAATAAGACTGTAACCTAACAAAATTTGGAAAAAGTCAAGGGGTCTGAATAATTTCTGAAGGCATTGTATCATACCAGTTTAAAGTTTGGACACACCTACTCATTCAAGGGTTTTTCTTTATTTTTACTATTTTCTACATTTAACCCATTCTACATTTATTTCCTTCTTAATGCGTTGGAGCCAATCAGTTGTGTTGTGACAAGGTAGGAGTGGTTAACAGAAGATAGCCCTATTTGGTAAAAGACAAAGTCCATATTATGGCAAGAACCACTCAAATTGTCAGATCGCAGTTGCAAATGAGAACTTGTTCTCAACTAGCCTACCTGGTTAAATAAAGATGAAATAAAATAAAATAAGCAAAGAGAAACGACAGTCCATCATTACTTTAAGACATAAAGGTCAGTCAGTACGGAAAATTTCAAGACCTTTGAAAGTTTCTTCAAGTGCAGTCGTAAAAACCATCAAACGCTATGATGAAACTGGCTCTCATGAGGACCACCACAGGAAAGGAAGACCCAGAGTTACCTCTGCTGCAGAGGATAAGTTCATTAAAGTTACCAGCCTTGGAAATTGCATCCCAAATAAATGCTTCACAGAGTTCAAGTAACAGACCCATCTCAACATCAACTGTTAAGGGTAGACTGCGTGAATCAGGCCTTCATGGTTGAATTGCTGCAAAGAAACCACTACTAAAGGACACCAAAAATAAGAAGAGACTTGCTTGGGCCAAGAAACACGAGTAATGGACATGAGACCGGTGCCAATATGGTCTGATGAGTCCAAATGTTATATTTTTGGTTCCAACCGCCGTGTCTTTGTGAGATGCGGAGTAGGTGAACGGATTTTCTCCGCATGTGTGGTTCCCATCATGAAGCATAGAGAAGGATGGTGTGGGGGTGCTTTGTGATGGTGTGGGGATGCTTTGCTGGTGACACTGTCGGTAATTTATTTAGAAATCAAGGCACATTTAACCAGCATGGTGTCATGACTTTACTTTCATTAATCTGATGACTTGTTTATTTATTCAACTAAATATGTTTAATTGTTACCCGATTAAATTAATCATGTAACAATTAACTCATTAGGATTTGGGGCACCACGGAAGAAGTTACCATCTCCCGAATTAAACTCTCAAAGTCTTTACCTATCACATCCATAAAACAGTCAACGTATTAATCATTACCTCTTATCATGTCATCATTCTGAACAGTCTGCAAAAAAAACAGCCTTACTCATGATTCAGTACTACACCAATTGGTTTAATTATTTATTTACTAGCTAACTAAATAATAACACAGAATAAACATACACACTTACTACATGAGACAAATGTCCCTAGCGGACTGACACAATATGGCTTTTTACGTAATGACATAGAGAGAGAGAGAGAGAGAGAGAGAGAGAGAGAGACATCATGGATACATTTTAGAACTATTCTCACATTAATGTCACAACTCTCCTGTGAGGATACGAAGGATCAGGTTACAGTGAGTCCGCTCTACAGTGCTCTCGCTTTCTCCCCTGCAGAGGGCGAGAGGGGTGAAGTTGGTCATTTTATGAAGGTCGTAAATACCTTGTAGAAACTCTGCAGGATGGTTGGGAAAGAAACCTTTTGTTACAAGGAGACTCCTCCTGCCAAAACTACAACATCAAAAGGTTGAATAATGAAACAATATTTCTGTAATCTAACAGTTGGAATGGTCCGCGGGTACTTAAAGAACAATTATGTCAGATCAGTTGTTGTTTTGGGATCTCATTAAGGACGGTATAACAACATAACTGAATCTCTGAATGTGTATATTTCCCATTTATCAGGTTTACATCCAAATGTTGTGGAATTTATAGGATTAAATACGAAACTATTTGTGAGAAGATGAAATGTGATCTTGGCCTTCTAAATGAGAAACTGTTTTTTCATGTAAAGTTTATCCAGTCAGTAACCATGCCCACGTGAGCACAGACTTTATGCCAAACATAATGGAACGCTCTTTTTCCCCAAGTTTTTTAAAGGACCCACTGAAGAATTCTCTATAGACCAGTTACATGCAGCGCCTGTCACGTTCCTGACATGGTTTCCCTTGTCTTGTATTTATTTAGTATGGTCAGGGCGTGAGTTGGGTGGGAAATAGACAATCGTTACAGCGCCTGCTGAATACGTTACAAATGGTTAAGAAAACTACAAGATCAGACCAAGCAGGCGGACGGTGTTGAACCGGATGTCACGAATGGTCAGACTCTATGAGACCAGAAAAACATGGAGCGTGGCTGCATGTTGAAATGATTAGAAACTCTGAAAGAAGATGACTACACAGGAACATTCAGTCTGCAGCTGTTTAAGTACTTTAGTCTAGTAAACTCTGCCGAGAGTGGTACGTTGTGGTACGTTGAAAGATCCATTCTAACGAACACTTCCTCTTGAAGATCCATTCTCACAGACACTCCAAAACCAAGAAGCTACGACTACAAAAGACATGGTGATCTCTGGTGGACAACCAGAGACTTACACAACCAGAGACTTTCTGTCGATTACTCCCCGTAGATGGATTGAGTGTTTTCAACAGAGAGACAGCAAAGACATACACGCGTAAATATATACATTGCAATTATTTCGAATGCACGGCCGTTCATGTGCAAAGTATTCACATTTCCATGAGCATAGTTATCAGCTATATGTATGTTAGTGGAATTCCTTTCCCTCTCCCTTTCCCTCTCTTTTGAATCTGCCATTTGTGTAACAAGCCAAAATATTGGTTTAGTCCACTAGGGACTTTTCATTGCATCATGTTAGTAATCAATGTGTAAGCTATCCTATTTGTGTGTTTATGTAATTCTGTGTGATTATTTAGTTTAGTTAGTAAATAAATAATGAAGCCAATTTGTGTATCGCTGATTCATCATTTATGCTAGGGTTCGTGCAGATATCCAAGAGTTTTGTGACTGTGACTGATGTAAAATATATTTATATCTTTAGAGTATAGTCGGGCGATAGTAACTCGTTAAATAACTTTTCCTGTGGTTCCCCAGATTACTACTTAATTATTTGTTATATGATTAATTTAATTGCGTAATAATTGAACGTGGTATGTAATTATTTTATAAAATAACAGTCAAACACATTAATGATAGTCAAGACACAACATTAATCATATAGTTTGCACACAAACCACCGCCCGTTCATTAATCATTAATGCATTTACGTGTGAGTTCTTTTGTTCGCTGTTTATTTCTGTCGCTGATTGTCCGGAAGGGTCTGGACCCGTCTCTTCTGCTGTTGTTCAGTCTGGAAGAGAGCAAGCTATGTCGATGTTCCCATTGGTGATGAGCGTAGCAGGATAGTCTCACTTAAATTCACTTTTCTCGATATCTGACTTAGGACAGCTAATCAGCCGTACCAGTGATTGCCTGGAGGATGAGCTTCTCGCCTACACCTCGTGTTGATTATTCAAGATTCAGCATTTAAACCACTTTAGACGTGGGCTGCAACTCCTCTTCTTTCCTGGTCTACAATGTTCATTCTTAGCCAGTCCTTTTAAGCACTCTGGTAGAAAAGGACAGTTCCATCAGGCTGACACGCTCTTCTGACCTCACTCGGGGTGTGGCTACTTAATGTGAAAGGATATGATTGGAAGTTATCTCTTTGTCTCCTAAAATCACATTCCTATCTTAACAAAAATACTTCCATTATTTTTCATATCATATGCACAACTTATTGGATAGAAACTTGACAGATAAAGGGTATATACTTTCCAAGTAACAGTATTTTGTCCATACATTTTTTTATGACATCACAAAATGAAAACCAATATGACATCAGCTTTCTACAGCTCCCCACTGACCATTCCCCACATTCTTATGTTAGAATTATTGTTCCGGGCCTCCTGAGTGGCACAGTGGTCTAAGGCAATGCATCACTGTGTTAGCTGTGTCACTAGAGATTCTGGATTCGAGTCCAGGCTCTGTCGCAGCCGGCCGTGACCAGGAGACCGATGGGGCGGCGCACAATTGGCCCAGTGTCGTCCGGGTTCGCGGAGGATTTGGACGGCAGGGATGTCCTTGTCCCATCGTGGACTAGTGACTCCTGTGGCGGGCAGGGCGCAGTGGACGCTGACACGGTCGTCAGGTGTACGGTGTTTCCTCCGAGACATTGGTGCAGCTGGCTTCCGGGTTAAGTGGGCATTGTGTCAAGAAGCAGTGCGGCTTAGTTTGGTTGTGTTTTGGGGGATGGATGGCTCTCGACCTTCGCCTCTCCCGAGGCCGTACGGGAGTTGCATCGATGAGACAAGACTGTAACTACCAATTGGATACCACAAAATTAGGGAGAAAAAGGGGAAGGAAAAAAAATATATATATAATATATATAATAAAGTAATAAATAAATCATTATTGTTCCAGTATTCACATTTGACCGTGTTAAAATTTAGTCAGGAAAAGTCTGTTAACAAAGAACATTCCTTGGGTTAAATACTGGAGGGGGGAAAGAAAGCATCCTTCTCCTGTAATTTACAACAGGGTGTGAACTGTTGACCATCCAGCAGCTCCATCCCCTTCTGTGGGAGAGAGAGAGACCTTGTTACTGTCAACCCCCGCCAGTCGGATCTGACCCATTCTGATCCTCACAGGTCAGTCATGACAGTGGCTACCACAGCATTCTGCACCGATACACCATCCCATCTGGTTTGCGCTTAGTGGGACTATCATTTGTTTTTCAACAAGACAATGACCCAACACACCTCCAGGCTGTGTAAGGGCTATTTGACCAAGAAGGAGAATGATTGAGTGCTGTATCAGATGACCTGGCCTCCACAATCACCCGAGCTCAATCCAATTGAGATAGTTTGGGATGAGTTGGACCGCAGAGTGAAGGAAAAGCAGCAAACAAGTGCTCAGCATATGTGGGAACTCCTTCAAGACTGTTGGAAAAGCATTCTAGGTGAAGAGGTATGAGAGAATGCCAAGTGTACAAAGCTGTCCTCAAGGCAAAGGGTGGCTACTTTGAAGAATCTAAAATATATTTTGATTTGTTTAACACTTTTTTGGTTACTACATGATTCCATGTGTGTTATTTCATAGTTTTGATGTCTTCACTATTACTCTACAATGTAGAAAATATAAAAATAAAGAAAAACCCTTGAATGAGTAGGTGTGTCCAAATTTTTTACTTGTACATATATGACTGTATATATATATATTTATTTATACTCAGGACTCCGACATTGCTTGTCCTAATATTTCTATATTTCCTAATTCCATTGTTTAACTTTTTTAGATTTGTGTGTAACGTTGTATATTGTTAGATATTACTGCACTGTTGGAGCTAGGAACACATGCATTTTGCTACATCCGCAGTAACATCTGCCAAATATGTGTATGTGAGCAATAACATTTGATTTGATTTGATTGTAAATAACTCTGTTAAAATGGGCCTTTGATTTGTGTGTTTGACAGCAGGGGGGGCATTTTGTTGTGATTCTCACTTCCTGCAGCTAGGTCCTGATGCTCTGATGGTTGTTTCAGCTCCTGTCTGGGAAACTACTGTTTCCTGAAGCCACACACTAACTGCTGTGCAAGGCCCTCCGCAGAGCACAGCATTATGGGAGAACGCAGGGAACTTAGTATGGACATGAGGGGGTGGATACAAGACTCAAGATGAAATCAGTAGGGCGATTTGGAAAGCCATAGTCAGTCAATCAACAATATAATAATACTTGTAGGAAAGGTTTTCATCATTAGCTCACAATCTGTGGATACCTTGGGAATAGAAGGGTTCAAAATACATGTAAAACATCACAGCACGGCTGAAAAATATACTACATGACCAACAGTATGTGGACACCTGTTTATCGAACACCTCATTCCAAAATCATGGGTATTATTAATATGGAATTGTTCCCTCCTTTTCTGCTATAACAGCCTCCACTCTTCTGGGAAGGCTTTCCACTAGATGTTGGAACATTTCTGCGGGGACTTGCTTCCATTCTGCCAGAAGGGCATTAGTGAGGTCGGGCACTGATGTTGGGCGATTAGGCCTGCCTCACAGTCGGCATTCCAATTCATCCCGAAGATGTTCGATGGGGTTAAGGTCGGCTCTGTGCAGGCCAGTAAAGTTCTTCCACACCAATCTC
Source organism: Salvelinus namaycush (assembly GCF_016432855.1). Lineage (NCBI taxonomy): Eukaryota > Metazoa > Chordata > Actinopteri > Salmoniformes > Salmonidae > Salvelinus > Salvelinus namaycush. The sequence continues at coordinate 28,663,794 of NC_052325.1, read as the reverse complement.
AACAAACCATTTCTGTATGGACCTCGCTTTGTACACGGGGGCATTGTTAAAGGGCCTTCCCCAAACTGTTGCCAGAAAGTCGGAAGCACAGAATTGTCGAGAATGTCATTGTATGCTGGAGCGTTAATATTTCCCTTCACTGGAAGTAAGGGGCCTATCCTGAACCATGAAAAACAGCCCCAGACCATTATTCCTCCTTGATAAGGGAATTATATGCTTAATGGTAATGATTAAAATATTCCACCCTGAAACCATATAATTGTATGAAATTTATTAGAATCATAAAACTATAATCTGATGATGTGTGTAGTTTTAGTCAGAATTAGAACAAGGACCGTTTGTTCCTTTTTAGTATGTAAGCAGGGTGCAAGTGTGAAACAAATGATAAGAGGAGCTATCGACAGACAAGTTGTACTACTGTGTTCCTAACAGGACATTCTGTCTCCACCTGTGGAGGGGAGAAACTGTTAGTCTTGCAGAAAATTATGAAACATGTTGCAGATTAAAGAAACAATGTATCTGTTTAGTGGAAAAACACAGACTGTCTGAGAAAGGCGTAGCTTAAGATTTGAACTTGTTTGTTTGTGTTATAAAGACTGTGTTTGCATTCTTGACCTTAGAACGTTCTCATGAATAAACTGTACTAACCTTTTGCATAAACTGAGTCTTTGCCTAATTATTATTAAACACATGGTCTTACAAACCTTGGGGATTGGTCAAAGCTATTGATTGTTAGTTATTATCATTGTGATTGAAAATTCTCATGACACTCCTCCACCAAACTTTACAGTTGGCACTATGCATTCGGGCAGGTCGAACCCAGATTCGTTTGTTGATCTGCCAGATGGTGAAGCGGGACTCATCACTCCAGAGAATGCGTTTCCACTGCAGCCAGCTGATTCTTAGCATTGTGCATGGAGATCTTAGGCTTGTGTGCTGTCACGCCCTGACCTTAGAGAGCTTTTTATGTCTCTATTTTGGGTTTAGTCAGGGTGTGATTTGGGTGGGCATTCTATGTTCTATTTTCTATGTTTTTGTATTTCTTTGTTTTGACCGGGTATGGTTCTCAATCAGGGACAGCTGTCTATCGTTGTCTCTGATTGGGAACCATACTTAGGTAGACCTTTTCCCTCCTTTCTGTGTGGGAAGTTGACTTGTGTTTGTGGCACTTAGCCCTTGTGAGCTTCACGGTTGTTTTCTTCGTTTGTTGTTTTGTTGGCGTCATTTTCTATAATAAAAGGATCATGTACGCTCACCACACTGTGCTTTGGTCCACTTCCTTTGACGGCCGTGACATGTGCGGCTGCTCGGCCATGGAAATCCATTACATGAAGCTCCCGACGAACAGTTCTTGTGCTGAAATTGCTTATAGAGGCAGTTTGGAACTTGTTGCAACCGAGGACATACGATTTTATGCGCTATGCGCTTCAGCACTCGGCAGTCCCGTTCTGTGAGCTTCTGTGGCCTACCACTTTGTAGCTGAGCCCTTGTTACTCCTAGACATTTCCACTTCACAATAACAACACTTACAGTTGACCGGGGCAGTTCTAGCAGAGCATAAATTTAACAAACTAACTTGTTGGAAAGGTGGTATCCTATGACGGTGCCACATTGAACGTCACTGAGCTCTTCAGTAAGGCCATTATATTGCCAATTTTTGTCTATGGAGATTGCATGGATGTGTGCTTGATTTTATACACCTGTCAGCAGTTAGTGTGGCTGAAATAGCCGAATCCACTATTTTGAAGGGGTGTCCACATACTTTTGTTGATAGTCGTGGCCAAACGTTTTGAGAATGACACAAATATTAATTTTCACAAAGTTTGCTGCTTCAGTGTCTTTAGATATTTTTGTCAGATGTTTCTATGGAATCTTTTTCAAGACCTCTGCAATCCGCTCTGGCATGCTGTCAATTAACTTCTGGGCCACATCCTGACTGATGGCAGCCCATTCTTGCATAATCAATGCTTGGAGTTTGTCAGAATTTGTGAGTTTTTGTTTGTCCACCCGCCTCTTGAGGATTGACCACAAGTTCTCAATGGGATTAAGGTCTGGGGAGTTTCCTGGCCATGGACCCAAAATATCGATGTTTTGTTCCCCGAGCCACTTAGTTATCACTTTTGCCTTATGGCAAGGTGCTCCATCATGCTGGAAAAGGCATTGTTCATCACCAAACTGTTTCTGGATGGTTGGGAGAAGTTGCTCTCGGAGGATGTGTTGGTACCATTCTTTATTAATGGCTGTGTTCTTAGGCAAAATTGTGAGTGAGCACACTCCCTTGGCTGAGAAGCAACCCTACACATGAATGGTCTCAGGATGCTTTACTGTTTTCTGGCATGACACAGGACTGATGGTAGCCCTCACCTTGTCTTCTCCGGACAAGCTTTTTTCCGGATGCCCCAAACAATCGGAAAGGGGATTCATCAGAGAAAATTACTTTACCCCAGTCTTCAGCAGTCCAATCCCTGTACCTTTTGCAGAATATCAGTCTGTCCCTGATATTTTTCCTGGAGAGAAGTGGCTTCTTTGCTGCCCTTCTTGACACCAGGCCATCCTTCAAAAGTCTTTGCCTCACTGGGCGTGCAGATGCACTCACACCTGCCTCCTGCCATTCCTGAGCAAGCTCTGTACTGGTGGTGCCCTGATCCCGCAGCTGAATCAACTTTAGGAGACGGTCCTGGCGCTTGCTGGACTTTCTTGGGCACCCTGGAGCCTTCTTCACAACAATTGAACCGCTCTCCCTGAAGTTCTTGATGATCCGATAAGTGGTGCAATCCTACTGGCAGCAATATCCTTGCCTGTGAAACCCTTTTTGTGCAAAGCATTGATGACGGCACGTGTTTCCTTGCAGGTAACCGTGATTGACAGAGGAAGAACAATGATTCCAAGCACCACCCTCCTTTTGAACCTTTCAGTCTGTTATTCGAACTCAATCATCATAACAGAGTGATCTCCAGCCTTGTCCTCGTCAACACTCACATCTGTGTTAACGAGAGAATCACTGACATGATGTCAGCTGGTCCTTTTGTGGCAGGCCTGAAATGCAGTGGAAATGTTTTTGGGGGATTCAGTTCATTTGCATGGCAAAGAGGGACTTTGCAATTAATTGCAATTCATCTGATCACTCTTCATAACATTCTGGAGTATATGCAAATTGCCATCATACAAACTGAGGCAGCAGACTTTGTGAAAATTAATATTTGTGTCATTCTCAAAACTTTTGGCCACGACTGTATATATATATGTATGTCACGTGAATGCTGTATATAAAAGTACCATGTATGTAGTATGTAACATTTTATGTGTAAAATGTATGTAGCGTATACGTAACAAAAAAGTTATTTTTGTCCTCTGAAGATGGGGTTGGTGGATGGGTTAATAAAATAAATAATAATTTAAAAAAAGACAAGATGAATAGGAATGCTATTTTAGGCTGTTGTATGATGACTATGAGGAATATTATCATGGTTAATCAGATGTGTGATGGGTTTGTAACTGTTTGTTTGTTTTGACTTTTAAAGGACATGTTAGTGCTCCTGGTTATTTATCTATTGTCTGCCCCATAATATAGTACATCCCCATCACATAATACAAACATGTGATATGAACCACATTAACTCAGAGAACACTCTTCTCTCACATGGTCCCACTGACACATCCTTCTCTGTCATGGCTTTGTTTCCCACACCCCTAAATGGCTTCCTCTCCACATCCTCTATGACCACATATCTGATATGACTGGGTTGGTTGGTTGACTTTGCATAATTTTACTACACATAAATAACAATAGTTAATAAGAGAAGTTGACAATGAAAAAAATTCATACAAGAGTATTACATTTAAAAAAAAATCTTGCCTATCTTAATTTCAACTTTAATAACCCCTCTTCCATCCCACTTCATATCCAGTGTCAGTGGACACAACAGAGTGTGTCTTCGGGGGGTGGATGCAGGTTTTGGCCCCTGAGTCCCTGTATGGTTCCCCAGTGCCCCACAGCTCTTCTGACTCAGACCCCCTCCAAGGCCTACAGCACCATGTCCACCACTATGAAATTAGCATTCTCCTACACACCAGGCATGAAGCATAATGTCACACAGAGACTTATATGCTTCACAAATAATTAATAAGCATATATTTTTTAGAGAGGGTGGGAAAAGGGTTGTAAGGACCAGTTATAACACACAATATGGAAACACTACCTGGAGTGGTCTATTACCTTGTCCAGATAACAGCCAGACTTGAAGATGTCTGCGGAGCAGTGTGTAATATCACTTGACCGTTTATCCTTGATAGGCACTGAAAACTTCATAGCACAATGTGTGTGGGTGTTCTCCCTTCTTTTCATAAGCTATTTCACATACAGTACACCAGTCTGTATCTGTAAAGATGTATAAAGTCTGCCATATCAGGACAGCTGAAAAGGTTACCTAATTGTGGATGGGCATCCGAGTTGGATACCCGTCCACAATTGTTCCCTTCAGGGCCCCCCAAGCTCTGGCCCATGGGGACCCCTGAAGGAACATGGAGCCTGCTGGTAAGCAGGTCGTTCAGGTTGGCCAAGAGGGAGACACAGCGTGGCTTATTTGACTGTGCCTCTACACCACCAGTTGACTTCTCTGCTGCCAGTGTTGGGGGCTCATTAAGATGAAGGTGATATCGGTCAAATGTTGATGGGGGGTCACTACTAAGACCGAGAGGTGTCTCAATAGTAGGGGGCGACACAGACAGCCCTGTATCCCCATGCCATGATAAGGACTTCTTCTTGTGGGAGATAACGGGGCTACTTCTAGTAAGGGGATATTGGTCATCACCTGGGAACAGCAGAGAGGGGTCCTGCTGCCTGTTTGAGTCGCTCCCTGGTACTTCATTACTCTTATAGTGTCCTTCATCATCATCATCATGAGAGGACTGCCATATCTGCCTTTATTCCCGCTGCTTTCTGTCTCAGTGCAGTGTCTGTGTGGTGGGCTTAGATAAGGTGATGTCGGGACAGTGTCCCTCCGTAGAGGGGAGGCAGTGCCACCACGACTGACCACATGCACACACATAGAGAGATTTTCTATGAACACAGTTACAGTATATCTCAACTTCCTTCAAAACAACTTCTCTTGTACTTGCTGAATGAAAACTGAAAACTATCAGCAGAAAATATACAAATGTATATTGAACAAAAAAATGTACGCAACATGCAACAATTTCATATAAAGTTAATATAGAGAAATCAGTCAATTGAAATAAATGAATTAGGCCCTAATCTATGGATTTTACTGGGAATACATATATGCATCTGTGGGTCACTGATACCTTAAAAAAAGCAAGGGTGTGGATCAGAAAATCAGTCGGTGTCTGGTGTGATCACCATTTGCCTCATGCAGCGCAGCACATCTCCTTCGCATAGAGTTGATCAGGCTGTTGATTGTGGCATGTGGAATGTAGTCCCGCTCCTCTTCAATGGCTGTGCGAAGTTGCTGGATATTGACGGGAACTGGAACACGGTGTCGTACTTGTCGATTCAGAGCATCCCAAACATGCTCAGTAGGTGACATACTGTATCTGGTGAGTATGCAGAACTGGGACATTTTCAACTTCCAGGAATTGTGTACAGATCCTTGCGACATGGGGCCATGGGTTATCATGCTGAAACATGAGGTGATGGCGGTTGGATGAATGGCACGACAATGGGCCTCAGGATCTCTGTGCTTTGAAATTGCCACTGATAAAATGCCATTGTGCTCATTGCCTGCCCATACCATAACCCCACCGCCACCATGGGGCACTCTGTTCACATCAGCAAACCGCTCGCCCACACAATGCCGTACATGCTGTCTGCCATCTGCCCGGTACAGTTGAAACCGGGATTCATCCATGAAGCTCACATTTCTCCATGGCTCACATTTCTTCGATGGCCAGTGGCCATCGAAGGTGAGCATTTGCCCAATTAAGTCGATTATGACGCCGAACTGCAGTCAGGTCAAGACCCTGGTGAGGACGATGAGCACGCAGATGAGCTTTCCTGAGACGATTTCTGACAGTTTGTGCAGAAATTCTTCCGTTGTGCAAACCCAAGTTTTCATCAGCTGTCCGGGTGGCTGGTCTCAGATGTTCCCGCAGGGGAAGAAGTCGGATGGGGAGGTCCTGGGCTTGCGTGGTTACACGTGGACTGCTGTTGTGGACGTAATGCCAAATTCTCTAAAATGACGTTGGAGGCGGCTTATGGTAGAGAAATTATTTTTTTATTCTCTGGCATCAGCTCTGGTGGACATTCCTGCAGTCAGCATGCCAATTGCACACTCCCTCAAATCTTGAGACATCTGTGGTATTGTGTTGTGTGAAAAAACGGCACATTTTAGAGTGGTCACGGATACCTTTAAAAAAAAGGGGCGTGGATCAGAAAATCAGTCAGTGTCTGGTGTGACACCTCATGCAGCGCGATACATCTCCTTCGCATAAAGTTGATCAGGCTGTTGATTGTGGCATGTGGACTGTTGTCCCACTCCTCCTCTTCAATGGCTGTGCGAAATCACTGGATATTGGCGGGAACTGGAACACGGTGTCATACTTGTTGATCCAGAGCATCCCAAATGCTCAATAGGTGACGTGTCTGGTGAGTATGCAGAACTGGGACATTTTCAACTTCCAGGAAAAGTTGAAACTGCACATTTTAGAGTGGCCCTTTATTTTCCCCAGCACAAGGTGTAACTGTAAAATGATCATGCTGTTTAATCAGCTTTTTGATATGCCACACCTGTCAGGTGGAGGGATGATCTTGGCAAAGGATAAATGCTCAGGGTGTAAACTAATTTGTGCACAAAATTTGAGATGAATAAGCTTTTTGTGTGCATGAAATGTACAGTACACTGTGAAATTTGCATGATGGCATTGTTTGCATTGGTATGTACAGAAGATATATCCTCATCTCCAACATTACAAGGTAATTCGACAGATGAGCAAGCGTCCCTAGCAGTTTCAGTCAGGCATCACCTGGCATCACCTGTAAGCTACTTCTTATGACACCTTCCCATAAAGGTAGATACAATAGAAAGTTATAGAATATATTCATATTACAACCATAGGTATCTCTATTGTGAAGGGGATATTTTCACATGAACACCAACCTTTTTGATATCATGTGAGGCCATATTAGAGTTGGACAGTCAAGTGCTGTTTGAAGGAGGACATTGACTTTGTAGAGCTCCTCAAACAAATACAGAATTTGTCTAATAATAATCTTCTGGATCCATAAACAAACAATATTATCATATTAGAATAATGCAAATAAACAATATATCAATGGGCAGGTCAAGCCTATACAGTATCTACAGTGTCTTCAGAAAGTACTCAGACCCCTTGACTTTTTCCACATTTTGTTACATTAAAGCCTTATTCTAAAATGGATTGAATTGTTTATTTTCCTCATCAATCTATACACAATACCCCATAATGAGAAAGCTAAAACAGGTTTTTAGATATCATTGCTAATATATCATTAAAAAAAACGTAAATATCTGTTACGGTGCCTCCTAATGGAGGAAGGTGCAGGACTCAACAATATCACATTTACATAAGTATTCAGACCCTTTACTCAGTACTTTGTTGAAGCACCTTTGGCAGCGATTACAGCATTGAGTCTTCTTGGGTATGACGCTACAAGCTTGGCACACCTGTATTTGGAGAGTTTCTCCCATTCTTCTCTGCTGATCCTCTCAAGCTCTGTCAGGTTGGACGGGGAGCGTCGCTGCACAGCTATTTTCAGGTCTCTCCAGAGATGGGTTCAAGGCGCTGGCTGGGCCACTCAACGACATTCAGAGACTTGTCCCGAGGCCACTAATGCGTTGTCTTGGCTGTGTGCTTAGGGTAGTTTTCCTGTTGGAAGGTGAACCTTCGCCCCAGTCTGAGGTCCTGAGCACTCTGGAGCAGGTTTTCATCAAGGATCTCTCTGTATTTTGCTCCATTCATCTTTGCCTCGATTCTGGCTAGTCTCCCAGTCCCTGCTACTGAAAAACATCCCCACAGCATGATGCTGCCACCACCATGCTTCACCGTAGGGATGGTGCCAGGTTTCCACCAGACGTGCACTTGGCATTCAGGCCAAAGATTTAAATCTTGGTTTCATCAGACCAGATAATCTTGTTTCTCATGGTCTGAGAGTTTAGGTGCCTTTTGGCAAACTCCAAGCGTGTTGTCATGTGCCTTTTACTGAGGAGTGGCTTCCGTCTGGTCACTCTACTATGAAGGCCTGATTGGTGGAGTGCTACAGAGATGGTTGTCCTTCTGGAAGGTTCTCCCATCTCCACAGAGAAACTCCAGAGCTCTGTCAGAGTGACCATCGGGTTCTTGGTCACCTCCCTGACCAAGGCCCTTCTCCCCCGATTGCTCAGTTTGGCTGAGCGGCCAGCTCTAGGAAGAGTCTTAGTGGTACCAAACTTCTTTAATTTAAGGATGATGGAGGCCACTGTGTTCTTGGGGACCTTCAATGCTGCAGACATTTTTTGGTACCCTTCCCCAGATCTGTGCCTCGACGCAATCCTGTCTCGGAGGTCTACGGACAATTCTTTCAATCTCCTGGCTTGGGTTTTGCTCTGACATGCACTGTCAACTGTGGGACCTTATATAGACAGGTGTGTGCCTTTCCAAATCCTGCCCAATCAATTGAATTTACCACAGGTGGACTCCAATGAAGTTGTAGAAACATCTCAAGGAAAAACAATGGAAACAGGATGCACCTGAGCTCAATTTCAAGTCTCATAGCAAAGGGTCTGAATACTTATGTAAATAAGGTATTTCTGTTTTTGTTTTTTTATACATTTGCAAAAAAAAAAAAAAAAAATGGTTTTCACTTTATTATTATGTGTGTGTAGATTGCTGAGGTTAAAAAAAATATATAATTTAGAATAAGGCTGTAACGAAACAAATTGTGGAAAAAGTCAAGGGGTCTGAATACTTTCCGAAGGCACTGTATACTGAAGTTAAGATACATGTACACCTGCAGCAAGTAGTATTGAAACCATAGGAACAATCACAAATGTGATTATTTCCAGAATCTCTGAAACAATTTAATATTCTATCCAACTGTAAAGTAATCACCATTTTGTATAATCCCAAAACAGAGGACATGGTCGAACGTGAGTCTTTTTGTCATGTGACGTCTAAAATCATACAGCTGTAAAATTGTCAACTTGTTGAGCAAGAAGTGGGTCGGATATCTTTACATCCAACATTTAATGTTGGGGGTCTCATTCTGTTGTTATAAGTGCCCTTATAACCACACGTCAGTGAATGACAAGTTTAGGTAGCTGAGCTCTTTAATATCTTGTTAACAAATTTGCACTGGTCTACTGCTCCAGTTCAGCAGTCCAAGTTAAATTAGGGAGTGAGCTCCTATGTCTTTGTGTAATTAAAGTTTTATCAAAGGTCAAAGGTGTCAGAGTTTACTAGGAGTGGTGGGTTGGAGTCAGGCGCAGAGAGCAGAGGGTTCGGTAAATCGTAATTTATTCTCCGGCACAAAACGGTCACGCCAAAATACAGGGCGCATAAAACAGACCAGCCCAAACACAGGACCAAACAGTCCGGAGAAAACAAACACGAAAACACATCCACATCCACATCCACATCCACATCCACAACCACATCCACAACCACAACCACAACCACATCCACATCCACATCCACATCCACATCCACAACCACATCCACATCCACATCCACAACCACATCCACAACCACATCCACAACCACATCCACATCCACAACCACATCCACATCCACAACCACATCCACATCCACATCCACATCCACAACCACATCTACAACCACATCCACATCCACATCCACATCCACAACCACATCCACAACCACATCCACAACCACAACCACATCCACATCCACATCCACATCCAACAGAGTAACAATCCCGCACAACCCTAGGCGGACCTAACAGGCTTAAATAGACATAAATCAAGAAACGAAACAGGGAACAAGTGCAACCAATAAGACAAAAAGAAAAGGAAAAAGGGATCGGTGGCGGCTAGTAGACCGGCGACGACGACCGCCGAGCGCCGCCCGAACAGGCAGGGGAGCCACCTTCGTTGGGAGTCGTGACAAAAGGCTCAAACTCCAAGTAGTGTCTTAGAACTCCAAGTGGTGTCTTATAATTACTACATATTATGTTTGACCTGAAAAGTGTTATAATACTCATCCCAACATCTCACAAATCTCTGGTGATGTCACGAATCCCGCTTCCTGAGTCTGTTTTTGCCTGTGTTCTGGCCTGGAGTGTTTTTCCCGGTGTCCTGGAACGCACCCTGTCTGGTTGCCGGGCGACGTAGCTAGTTGGAAGATCTCTGAGTACCCGCACCCGTATCCCATCAGCTATCTGCACACCTGGTCCTGATCATCACCCCTCCACTTCATAAGCGCTGACCTGACATCCATTCCCTGCCGGATCGTTAGCCATGAACAGTATGTTGTGCCAGCGTATCAGCCTCCAGTTTGATAGAGTTTGTTTTGTTGTTTTGTACGTCTTGCTTGCCTTGAACTTACCTCCGTTTGTTCTGTCTACAGTAATTCACCCGGAACACTCACCCCATTCCTGCCTGGTCGTCGGTGGCTTCTGTTACTCCCTTGGATCTGCCTATTCACTCCCATCAACTCACCTCCGCTGCCCGCTCCGCCACCTGGATCTTTCTACCTCTACATTTAAACTTGTAAATAAATACTCACCTTCGTCCTACTCTCCTTGTCCTGGTCTGCTTCTGGGTTCTACTTTAGAAAAAGCGTGACAGGTGAGGATTGAGTTATCATTCACAAATGGATTTAACCTAATCCTTATGTAGTAGTCTTGCTTATTAATGCTGAGATCAACAATATTTTTTTTTCAGCTTTTTATTCCTGTTAGGTTCCCCTCGGTTCCCCTTGTCCAGCATGAAGGAGATGTTGTAGAAACCAGCCTTAAGCATATTGAACCAACCTAACAATTGTGTGTCACACCACAATGCAGCTTGAACAGATCGGGGAAGTACGATACTAAAAAAGTAGCATTTTATTTTTCTTGTACTCATGTTCTGCTAATAGTAAAATATGAAGTGAGGGGATGAAACTGACAAAAAAGTGACATGAAGATATGGACTGACTTTTCAGGCGCTGAAAAGAAATAGTAATACTGTCATGAATATTGGGAATAGCAGAATTATAGGCTATTTGTTGAGCTGGGTTCATCTGAAATAGAATCTAACAGGCTTTTACCTGCTCCAGATGGCACCAGAGACGATACATGTATCATAGTCTGACACTCCACCTCACTCACTCTTTTCTTTCTGTTACTGTATGTATCTGAAGGCATCTCTCATTCTCTACCTCTCGTCTCTCTGTCTCTCTTTCACTCTCTCTCTCTATGTGTGTGTACAGCCTCCATAGTGTGATGAGTGATCAGCAAACAGCATCTCTGCTGATGCAAGGTTATTCAAGCGGTCGACTCAGCATTCTCATTGGCAGTGAGCCCCCCCTCTCTCAATTCAATTCAAAGGGCTTTATTGGCATGGGAAACATATGTTTACATTGCCAAAGCCAAGTGAAATAGGTAATAAACAAAAGTTAACAAACCATTCATAATGAACAGTAAACATTACACTCTCTCTCTCTCTCTCTCTATCAACAGGCTAGACTACTAATTTGTAGACTCATTGAACTCTAGGAATTATCATTCAAGATATGATATGAAATGTATGATAAATGTTTTTCTGTAATTGAGTTAGAAGTTGTTATGCAGGCTTATTAATCATTCAAAATCCATAGTCACAATGTTTACTGCATTCCCAATATCTGTTTTGTGTCACTCAGTTTATATGAACTACATATATCACAGATGTAGCCTACGGTACAGACATTCGTGTCATACAAGTAGCTCTAGGTTTTGAAGGGAAACTGTCAGTTTTCTGTAGGCCTATAGTCAGCAGGGGTCGCAAAATCCTAATCTACCAGTATGCAGTTGGCCTGGCTACAGTTCATTGTAGTACAGTGAATTGCGCAGCCGCATGGGAGCGGAGGCAGTCGAAGAGGAAATTCGCGCACCGCTGAAGTCTCTCCCGTAGTTTGTGCCTGGATACAATCGTCGTAGAGCATTTAATTTACAATAAAGGTGAGGCGAATATGGCGACGTTGGGACCAGACCCTCGTCCACATTCCCAGCTCGCATCTGCCTCTATACAAAGTAACATTAGCGGCAATACCGTGCCAACTAACCGCGGCTTGGAAAGAGCGTTGGAAGAAGGAGCGAACTCCGGGTTTTTTAACCTCAGCGCCAGGAAACTCAAAGAATTCCCTAGGACAGCATCTAATTTTGACTTATCAGATACAGTGGAAGCAGGTAAGAATAGAAAACACTGTATAATTTTTCTGAATCTCTTCCGCTCCTGCGCCCAGGGTTCCCGACAAAGTGCATGGATTTGGGGAATTAGGTATTGAGAGGAATGGTGTTGTATTCTGTATAAGCGAAGATAACTTGCTGTGTGGAGTTTGTTTGAATGAACAATATGTTTCCATTCCATTACACAAAAATGAACATGATTGAGAATTTTATAGACGGACAATGGACATGCTGTGCCTGGCGCACGACTGAGTTTTCCCCTCTAGATGCGTAGAATAAGCTTTGGGCCAGATGTTCAGTATTGTGCGTAGAGGCAACGACATAATGGGGCATTATAGATAGCTTGGGCATACCGTTCCAACTATAGGCTACCTCTGGCTGTATGTTAACTACAAACAATAACTGAACATCACGCTGTGTAATTGTGTCCAAAATATGTCGTGGAAATCCCCAAATTATTTCCCAGAACCATACAATCCTGTTTTCGGTTTCACACTGACTGCAGCCTATGCAGGACCTAGGGCGAAATGATGGTGTAGATATTGGGGAGGATGAACAGTAGATGGAGGTCCGGGGAGCTTTATTTTTTTGTCAACTTTTTTATATGGAGGGGTATTTAGAAAACACAGTATAAGGTATAAGTGCAATGTCACCAAAAATATATATGTTAGGAATTTTATTTCTTACTTTTTGGCAAATAACTAACTTCCTGCTTTTTAACACGTTTTTTAACACACACACTTTTTAACACATAGAACATTTGCAGTTTTATAATGCTATTCTTAATATTTTGTCATGAGTCTTAAAGAACATTTAGCAGTTTTAAAGCTAATTTCCTGCAACTCTACACAGTTTGTCATGGGGCAGATAAAAATGTGCTGTTTTATAGCTCATCTCATACTATATTTAATATTTTTCAATGAGGATGCGAGAACGTTTAGCTGTTTTAAGGCAAATTTCCTGCTACTTTACACATTTTGCCATGAGGTTGAGAGAACATTTTGTTGTATTAAAGTAACTTTCCAGGGAAAATCTCACGTTTAAAAGTTCTGTTAACTCATACCCAAATAATGTTGTTGAATCATCCTATACTTGTATTTGTGGCCAAAGCATAAATTGGAGAAAGCACTTTAAAAACCCCACCTCAAACTTGTATCATAAACAGACTGTTTAAAAAATGCTTGCTATTTCCTCAAAGAGGGAGCTGGCCAATCAGTGGTCTACTCGCAATAATATTTTTAATGACCTGTATACACCCACACCATTCTGATGTTGGGGTATGCCCACAACATTCCAACAAAGAAAAGCTGCCTTTAAATATACTTAATTGCCCTTTTTTGGAAATAAAACTATTTCACTCATATTATAATGAATTATAGTTCATATTTCATAGAAATCTGGAAAAACTGGTTAGTCACTTTAAAGGTTGACTTCGGGTAAAAACACAAAAATAACTGATCAATGCACCATCATACCTGGTCATTTAATGTATTTAATAATAAATAAAAAAAATGTACAACCAAATCAATTTTTTTTATGTAAATGGAATGTTATATGCCTAGTTAAATAAAGGTTAAAAAAAATACATAAAAACAAGTTATAGAAGGGTCGAGACAACTTTATTATGATTTCACGTTTCAGAGAAACTTACACCAAACAGCAAATCACTTCGTCATCCTCGTTGTGTACAGTAGTATGGGGGCCCGGAAAAAAACATGAACAAAGGCTCCAAAAACACCCAAATGCATCCTTTTAGAAACAGCAAAGCTCTCAGTATAGTGATGTAGGTCTTTTAGATATTGTACACATGAAATTGTGTAATTCCGAACTTCTGCAGCGTTATATTCAATTTTGTTGCGACTCGAGCGATACCTCTCTGTCTATTTTACAGATAACTACCAAAAATAAAGGAAACACTTGAGTAAATGAGGGATACAAAGTAGAGGTTGACACGGGAACAGTGCTCCCACTGCCTTCATTCCCCAAATCTCGTAATGTGGTTATCAGCTGTGTACAGGTAACTGTCTCCTAAGCGCTGAGCAGCAGGCACAGAGCAGTTGCTATGGCTACTCACACGCGAGTGGCTGTATCGCGTTAGTGGAAACCAGGACTGATCTCAACGTCAATCTTTGACTAGCAGAAGTTACTTTTTGTAGCAGGTTAGGATAATTGACATGGAAGGTTAGGATAATTAGGTTAAGGTTAGGAATAGAGTTAGCTAAAATTGTCCCTAATGCGGCTTGAACATATCTAGCTACAACAAGGCTTGCCCTGAGAACAGTCTTCGTTTCCACGAATGTGATGCTGTTGCAGAGCGGGGACAGACAGACATGCAGCTAGGAGGGAGTTATTTCAGAGATTTGGGCATATAAATGAGCATGGGACGGGACAGAGTTATTTTTATTGGGATGGGACAGGAAAGTTCCGGTGTTACAGAACGGTTGCGGGCTCAGGACAGTACAGGTAAAATAATTGACAGGACAAGACACGACAGGAATGAATAGTCACTCCTGTGTCAATCTTTAATACAAAGTATATTGAAAGCATGGGGTGCTTCCACACCTCTAGAATCTAAGCCAACACGCATTGAAGCTGTTCTGACGCCTCGTGGTGGTTCAACTCCCTATTAAGACATTATACAGTGTGTTGGTGTTTCCTTTATTTTGGCAGTTACCTGTAGCAGCAGGCTGCACGGCAAATGGAACCGCTCGAGAATGCTCGAGTCGCGTAAAAGGGAATATAACATTACGGATAAAGAATGAAAACTGTTTTTGGAGATTCTGTTCATGTTTTTTCAGTTTCTCTAAAACATGTGAAATCACAAAAAAGTTGTTTGGACCCTTCTACAACATGCCATTTACATCAAAATAGAGATTTGGTTGTAACATTTCTCCTTTAAAGCTAATTTCCTGCAATTCTACACATTCTGCCATTGCTTATGACATGTTCATATGCTATCTGGGGGGCCGACCTCCAGTGGGCCCCCAACTCCCCCCAGAAATTATTGGGCGGACGTGTCCCCCCATCCCCCGTGGCAATTTCGCCAATGTCCTGGACAATAAAGTTTGCATTGTGTCAACCAACAGTCACACTATGAACTTCATTATTTTGTACTCTAGATTGGTTGGGCCATGCATGACTGAGCACTGCAGCAATTCACCATTGACCTGTGAGCCATTTCAGTAGCCTATAGCCTAGTATGAGTTTGACAGTAATTCCCTGTCTTTGTGTGACTACCCTGTCTGCATGTTTTTAGGACTGCACACATAATTAGACAGTAACTACTTTATGTGATGCACATCACTATAGAATAGAGAAATTTGATTGTAAAATAAATCATTGCATTAGGCTTAAAGAGTGCCTGGGTTTGGAAGCAGTAGGCGGGGACTTCCAGTCCATCGTACACATTCTGAATTTATGATACTAAATTACAGTTGGCAACATTCCATCATCCTTGTCCCCACAAACACACACCAGAGGCAACAAACAGGCCTTTAGCTACTCTTCTGTCGTCAGTCAATCAGTCAGAAGGAGTGTTTCTTTATATGCACAGCACCACTATAACCAAGTCTGAGGAAGGGATAAGGCTACCTATAGGTGACAGGCTACACTGATGACTGGTCGAGGAAGTATCAAATCCAAAGTGTGCTTTGTTATTTTGCATGGGAATTCCCTTGATTGCGGTTGCACCTTTAACTGTGATGACATCATGAATCGGCTGTAATATTGTACCTAGAGAACGAGTCACTACAGGATAGCACTGTCAGGTATCAAAAGTATACACACTCACACAGTTGTTCTTACTATACTTAGGAAAAGTCCCAAGCGCAGTTTCATATCTGCCTAAAACCAAAAGATTACGTCGACACGGTTCCTACATGTTAGGACCTGTGTACAGACGGATGCTGGTATGCAATACCACATTATGTGGCCTGAATCTGATGTAGGTGCCCTTTTAACCCGCTGCACCCATTTCTCTGGCATTGAGTTCCACTCTGATTGAGATTGATCCGTGGCCCTGGTCGACTGCCACAGCAGGGGGGCCAGAGGACTGCTAGCTATAATTAGAGGTGACAATTGCTCTACTACTGTCTGACTGGGTTCACACACTGATAACATTACTCACAATTAACACACACACACCAGGGCTGTGAATTGCTGGGGACCTCACAATACGATATTATCATGATACTTTGGTGCCGACACAATATGCACTGCGATTCTTACGATTCTATGTGTATTGCGATTCAATGTTCCAAACATATTGCTCACCATGTTTACTCATGGCTTTGATCAGTCATGTAAATAAAAGTGCTGAAAACAAATTGGCTCCCTATTTAAAAAGAAGATGGAGAACAAGCTACACGTATGAAGGAAAAATACTGGAGTTTTGTTGCAGGTATAGCCAACTAGTGCAAAAATAATACTGCTATATTGTCAAAACGATACTATATATTGTCATAAATAATATCCCGATATGTAACTGTGAAGATTTTTCTCTTACACACACAGCTATTGACCCTACTGCTCTGTCCACTCACTGCAAACGTCACTCACAGTTAACACACAGACAAGCACTGGGACACACAAAGTGCTTACAGTTGAATTGAGTGAACATTGTAACAGTAGGCTAGTATCTTCACCCAAACTGGTCTGTTAGGTTTGGTCACTCACTCTGTTGTTTATAGATATCAACGGGTAACGTCAACATTGTTGGGTATATCAACATTGTGAAGTTGCACTGGGATGAAGGAGAAGACTATATTTGGATAAAAAATATAGTTTCTCTAAAATTAGCTTAAGGTAGTTGCCTTCGAAATGTGTTTAACTGTATGAGTGTGTGTACACAGATGGAGATCTTCCTTACTCTTTGATGTTATGAGGGTCCTAAAGGTGTTTAGCCTTAATAGGTCCTATGGGTCGAATCAGATAGACGAAAGTAGAGGAGGACACTTCAACAACATTACCATTCTGTCTTCAGGACCTCAGAGCTCAACTCACCCAGACCAGAGGAGACCTTTTTAGGCTGTCTCTAGAAATAGCCTGATTGATTTCATAATGATTTCCAGGGGAGGTTTTTGAGGAAATGGGAACCATACAGAAATGTAAGAAAGTCATCCGCTTCAGCTAGTGACGAATGTTGCCTGAATGTTTTGGTGATGTTATGTATCTGATGGTAGCATTTTTCTCCTTGGTTATTTATGTTTCAGATTGTAATAGTCAGTTCTAGTGGTTTTATTGGCCTGTTCTGTAGAATGGGCAAGAAATGAAACTGCACTGCAGCCTCCCATTCTATTCTAAACAGCAGAGAAGGGCATTTCTGGCATCGTTTCAAGGCATCCATACATACACATTCTGTAATTACATCATATAGCCAGACTCTCCCTCAGTGTGTGTGTATGATAAGTGGAGGCTCCTCAGAGGAGGAAGGGCAGGACCATAGTGAATTTCTTTTTTTTTTTAAATAGTGAAACATATAAATAAAAATGTTGATTTTAAATCTATACAAAATATATTCACGTCACCAAATTATTGATTAAAACACCACGTTTTGCAATGAAGGTCTACAGTGGCCTCAGCAGCACTCTGTAGGATAGCAATAGTACTGAAAGCATAAGCTACAGCTAGCTAGCACTGCAGTGACTAAAATGTGGTGTGTAGTTGACTCAAAGAAAGAGAAAGACAATATTTGAACAGTTTTTAACAAATACATTTCTTCAAATATGAAGGAGAAGCATGAGAGAGAGGGAGAGTTAGCGATGTTTGGCCTACTCAAACACCCAGCTCAAACAGAGAGGGAAGCTATGTTAGCTAGCTGGCTATGGCTATCCAAATTTGGAGCTCTTCCAAGTCAAGGTAAGCTTTTGGTTTTATTAATTTATTACCACCGGGGTCGTCGGTGTAACTGCTAAAGTGCTTGCTCTGCTGACTACTCTACTGCATGCTTGTAGCAGGTTTACTAATGCGTTAGTTCTATTAGCTATGTTTACTATGACTTTAGATAATATGGTGACAATGATGCAGGCTGTGTGTAGCGGTTAGCGGTTATAATATGAAGGTTTGGCTTGGAAAGGTTTTTTACCTTGTCACAGACAGCGGATGTGTTGTTAACTGAAGTCCACAAGCGAAGGGAAACGGTGAGAGAGGAGGAGAGCGCTTAGATGCGAGAAGGAATTACAAGGGGCAAAGTGATCATGTGGCTGCTATGAAAGTGAACTGTGTTTGCGTGTGATCAGGTGTGTATAAATTCAGCCAATTCTGTTGAAAACCGTTTCTTAAACCGTAGCAAACGGAACGAAACAGGTATAAACATACCTGCATTTGTCCAATAGAAACTCTTGTTTGCACTGTTGGACTAATGAGTACACCCTAGAGCAGCTATAGTTGCAGGCAAGAGTGTGCAAGGCAGTATTGAATGTGTTACTGTCACCTTGATTACAAAAAATTCTCTCAACCTATGCACTTACGTTGTAAACTGTCATTCATAGGCTAGGTGATGGGTATAGGGAAATTCAAGTATCATGTAGTAGCCTATGTTACATTGAGCTGGGTGAATAGAATATGAATGACAGTCATCCAATATACTGTAACAGAAATAAGGCCATACTCATAAAATACATTTGCGTACTCCCTCATCTTAAATGATACCGACCGCCACTGGTGATGTGCTGTGATGTCAGAGATCCGGTTCCCTTGTTCCTAAAGAGCCACCTCCCTCCCAGTGTGTGTGATCCTATGTTTACGACCCTCAGTCCCAGACCAGCCCCACCACTGTTCTTTCCCTGCCAGGATCTGACTGCCAGGATCCACTCTTGTACCTACTTCAATTTCTCTCTCTGTCCCCTCCCTGGGATGTCCTGTCAGACACACGCACGCACGCACACACACACACACACACACACACACACACACACACACACACACACACACACACACACACACACACACACACACACACACACACACACACACACACACACACACACACACACACTCCCAGGAATGCAGCCAGGGATGGGGTGTTGGAGGGAGAGTCTGTCCTGTATGTGTACGGACCACACCTGAGAACTGTCAAATACCACAGCAGAGAACTGTCAAAAACCACAGCAGAGAACTGTCATAAACCACAGCAGAGAACTGTCATAAACCACAGCAGAGAACTGTCAAAACCCCAGCAGAGAACTGTCATAAACCACAGCAGAGAACTGTCATAAACCACAGCAGAGAACTGTCATAAACCACAGCAGAGAACTGTCATAAACCACAGCAGAGAACTGTCAAAAACCACAGCAGAGACCTGTCAAAAACCACAGCAGAGAACTGTCAAAAACCACAGCAGAGAACTGTCATAAACCACAGCAGAGAACTGTCATAAACCACAGCAGAGAACTGTCAAAAACCACAGCAGAGAACTGTCAAAAACCACAGCAGAGACCTGTCATAAACCACAGCAGAGAACTGTCAAAAACCACAGCAGAGAACTGTCAAAAACCACAGCAGAGAACTGTCAAAAACCACAGCAGAGAACTGTCAAAAACCACAGCTGACACACTCACAAATCTTCTCTCCCCCTCTCTCTGTTCCTCTTTCTCTGCGTCTATTTCTCTCACTCTCACTCACACACACACGTTTGTTTTACTATACTATTTGTGGCGACCAAACAATTGATTCCCCTTCCTATTTAGCCTAAACCGAACCCTAACCTTTACCCCAAATCAAATCAAATGTTATTTGTCACATGCTTCGTAAACAACAGGTGTAGACTAACAGTGAAATGCTTACTTACAGGCCCTACCCAACAATGCAGAGAGAAAGATAATAACACAAGGAATAAATACACAATAAGAAACCATACCATGGCTATATACACGGAGTACCAGTACTGAGTTGATGTGCAGGGGTACGATGTAATTGAGGTAGATATGTACATACAGGTAGGGATAAAGTGACTAGGCAACAGGATAGATAATAAGCAGTAGCAGCAGCGTATGTGATGAGTCAAAAGTGTTAGTGCAAAGAGGGGTCAACGCAGATAGTCCAGGTAGGTGTTTGGTTAACTATTTAGCAGTCTTATGGCTTGGGGGTAGAAGCTATTCAGGGTCCTGTTGTTTCCAGACTTGGTGCATCGGTACAACTTACCATGAGGCGGCCCGTCAGGAAGTCCAGGATCCAGTTGTAGAGGTGGGAGGTGTTCAGTCCCCGTGTCCTGAGCTTAGTGATGAGCTTGGAGGGCAATATGGTGTTGAACACTAAGCTGTAGTCAATGCACAACGTTCTCACAGGTGTTCCTCTTATCCAGGTGGGAGAGGGCAGTGTGGAGTGCAATGGAGATTGCATTTTCTGGGATCTGTTGGGGCGGAATGCAAATTCGAGTGGGTCCAGGGTGTCTGGGATGATGGTGTTGATGTGAGCCATGACCAGCCTTTCAAAGTATTTCATGTTTACAGATGTGAGTGCTACGTGGCGAGTGCTACGTAGTCATTTAGACGGGTTACCTTGGCGTTCTTGGGCACAGGGTCTGCTTGAAACCTGTAGGTAATACAGACAGGGTCAGAGAGAGGTTAAAAATGTCAGTGAAGACACTTGCCAGCTGATCAGCGCATGAGTACACATCTTGGTAATCCATCTGGCGCCGGGGCATTGTGAATGTTAACCTGTTTAAAGGTCTTGCTCACATCGGCCAAGGAGAGCGAGATCACACAGTTGTCCGGAATAGCTGGTGCTCTCATGCATGGTTCAGTGTTTCTTGCCTCAAACCGAGCATAAAAGGCATTTAGCTCGTCTGGTAGGCTCGTGTCACTGGGCAGCTCGCGGCTGTGTTTACCTTTTTGTAATCCGTGATAGTTTGCAAGCCCTGCCACATCTGACGTACATCAGAGCCGGCGTAGTAGGATTTGATCTTAGTCCTGTATTGCCTGTTTGATGGCTCATTGAAGGTCTTAGCGGGATTTCTTATAAGCGTCCGGATTAGGTTCCCGCTCCTTGAAAGCATCAGCTCTAGTCTTTAGCTGAGTGCGGATGTTGCCTGTAATCCATGGCTTCTGGTTGGGATATGCACTGTACGTATGGTCACTGGGGACGATGTTGTTGATGCACTTATTAATGAACCCAGTGACTGATGTGGGAAACTCCTCAATATTATCAGATGAATCCCAGAACATATTTAAATCTGTCCTAGCTCAAGAGTCCAGTAGCTAAACCCTTACCTTAACCCCTAAACCTAACCATCATTCTAACCCCTAAGCCTAAAATAGCCTTTTCCTGTGGAGACAGGCGAAATGTCCCGCTAATTTTCATTTTACTACCCTTGTGAGTAAGGACAAAGATAGGAAAACCAAAAACACACACACTCACTGCCTCTATCACTAGTCTCCATCTTTCCATTTCTTGCTCCAATTCTGACTCTGTCTCCCTCACACACAGATAATCCATGTTAAATCCTATCCTGGTGAGGATAATATGAATCTTAGGCAGACATCATCGCCTCCACATAGGTAAACTAGCTTCAAAGGTTCACTGTGTATCTTGTGTGTAGCCTTAGCATGTCTTTCTCTCTCTCTCTTTCTCTCTCTCAAACACCCCCCCCCCCCCCCTCTCCCTCATTCTAGAATCTAATCATAACAGCTCCCTATGTCTCTAGCTCCCGTCTAGATCTCAGACAAGACACCGTGGGCTAGCTCCCGCGACGGTAACCACGGTGATGGGATAAACACCCGACGGCGGGTGCTATGGTGGAGGATAGTATAGGCAGTGGGGATTGGAGATAATGAGCTAATGGATTGTTAATGGAGCTTTTCATGGCCCTCTTCAGAGGAGGTGTCGCCCTGATAGACCAGGCCAGAGACAGGCCAGATCAGAAAGAGATTGGGTTACACTACATCATGACTCGTTAAATTAGGGTTTACTGTGGAGAGATGCAGGGTATAAACTCTATAGGGCCTACAGAATGTGGACAGATTCAGCAGTGATGTGCTGGATGGCAATGAAAGACTACTTTACTTGGCAATTTATTATTGACTTATTACTTCTAACGACCTATTAGGTCAGTAAAGTTATTTGAATTGAAAGGAATGCAATTTAATTAAATGTAATCATCTTCAACCTAACCACTAAAGCATGAAACCCACAAAAATCTCACTATCGATAGACTGCCGATAGGTACTTGGTCACATATATTTAGCAGATGTTATTGCGGGTGTAGTGAAATGCTTGTGTTCCTAGCTCCAGCAGTGCAGTAGTATCTAACAAGTCACAACAATACACACAAATCTAAAAGTAAAAGAATGGAATTAAGAAATATATAAATATTAGGATGAGCAATGTCGGAGTGGCTTTGACTAAAATACAGTAGAATAGAATACGGTATATACATATGAAATGAGTAAAGCAGTATGTAAGCAATATTAAAGTGACCAGTGATTCCATGTCTATGTATATAGGGCAGCAGCCTCTAAGGTACAGGATTGAGTAACCGGATGGTAGCTGGCTAGTGATGGCTATTTAACAGTCTGATGGCCTTGAGATAGAAGCTGTTTTTCAGTCTCTCGGTCCCAGCTTTGATGTACCTGTACTGACCTCGCCTTCTGGATGGTAGCGGGGTCAGCAGGCCGTGGCTCGGGTGGTTGCTGTCCTTGATGATCTTTTTGGCCCTCCTGTGACATTGGGTGTTGTAGGTGTCCTGGAGGGATTGGAGATAATGCATTGTTAATGGAGCTTTTCATGGCCCTGTTCAGAGAAGGTGTCGTCCCTTATCACAGCGGGAGGCCGTACCTCTTCCTAGAACAAAAGCGGTACCTGCTGCATGCCAACCCGGTAGCGACAAACATACCGATTCTACTGGAAGAATCACATTACTCGTCCGTGGCCAACAACTTGACTTTTAGCCAATCAGAGAGCACAAGCCCCCATGTGGAGGAGCCAATGAAAAAAAGAAACGAGAGCATTTTCTTTGTACATCCCTTGATGAGCCAGTCACACTTCATATACAATGAAGGCTATGGGATGGTAGCTAGCTAGCTAAGTGCATAGATGCAATGCACACGACACAAAATACTTCCACCAAGCTAGCTAACCACTGTAGCTAGTATTGACATTATAATTAAATCACAATGGATTAGCTAGTTTCCATGAAACAGCTGCCTGTGTTAGCTGCCGAGTTAGTGCAGTCAAATCAAATCACATGTATTTATAAAGCTGTTCTTACATCAACTGATGTCACAGTGCTGTACAGAAACCCAGCCTAAAACCCCAAACAGCAAGCAATGCAGGTGTAGAAGGACGGTGGCTAGGAAAAACTCCCTAGAAAGGCCAGAACCTAGGAAGAAACCTAGAGAGGAACAAGGCTATGAGGGGTGGCCAGTCCTCTTCTGGCTGTGCCGGGTGGAGATTATAACAGAACATGGCCAAGATGTTCAAATGTTCATAGATGACCAGCAGGGTCAAATAATGATAATCACAGTGGTTGTAGAGGGTGCAACAGGTCAGCACCTCAGGAGTAAATGTCAGTTGGCTTTTCATAGCCGATCATTCATCTTATCTCTACCGCTCCTGCTGTCTCTAGAGAGTTCAAAACAGCAGGTCTGGGACAGGTAGCACGTCCGGTGAACAGGTCAGGGTTCCATAGCCGCAGGCAGAACAGTTGAAACTGGAGCAGCAGCACGACCAGGTAGACTGGGGACAGCAAGGAGTCATCAGGCCAGGTAGTCCTGAGGCATGGTCCTAGGGTTCAGGTCCACCGAGAGAGAAGAAGGAGAGAAAGAAAGAGAGAAAAAGAAAGAGAATTAGAGAGCGCATACTTAAATTCACACAGGACACCGGATAAGACAGGAGAAATACTCCAGATATAACAGACTGACCCTAGCCCCCCGACACATAAAGCATAAATACTGGAGGCTGAGACAGGAGGGGTCGGGAGACACTGTGGCCCCGTCCAACGATACCCCCGGACAGGGCCAAGCAGGCAGGATATAACCCCACCTACTTTGCCAAAGCACAGCCCCCACACCACTAGAGTGATATCTTCAACCACCAATTTACCATCCTGAGACATGGCCGAGTATAGCCCACGAAGATCTTCGCCACGGCACAACCCAGTGTCCTTAGCTAGCTATATTGTGCTAAATAGCAAATATGCTAAGGATAGCTAGCTAGCTAAACATTTCCATTTGTCATTTAGAAGACGCTCTTATCCAGAGCAATTTACAGTAGTGAGTGGAAACATTTTCGTATTGGTCTCCCATGGGAATCAAACAACCCTGGCGTTGCATGCGCCATGCTCTACCAACTGAGCCACACGGGACCATTTGGCTGTACATTTGGTTATGGACTGGCACTGGCAGTATGGGATTATGGAGAGTGAATTAAATTGTTTCTTCGTCATCTTTCTAGGTAGTTATCTAGCTGTGGCCATCTCGCTAGTATCAACAAGGGCTTTCTACAAAATAGCAACATTAGCGCAGATAGCTTGGAATCTCCACCATAGGCATTACGCACAGATATGCATTGCCAAACAACGCTACTTCCACTTTCTGGTTTGGAGTATTTTAACAAGGTTGAATGACTGATGATTTCCAAGGTCTTTGCTGTGTGAACACAAAAGAGATTGACTGCTGACACTGTTCAGAAGTGCAAAATACTGTCAGCAGGCAAACGTTTGACAATCCTACCGGTGCGTCTGAACTTTAAAATAGCCTGGGGATTACATTTGGTGCCTCTACCCTTTGTCTTCCTTTTGTTGGCATTGATTTATAGATCCTCAATCTAGTGTTATCGTGTTTTGTAGTATAAGCCTCAGTGTATGAGTGTGGGTGGGTGGTTGTTTTTGTAAACACGTCTGATTTTAAATTTGGGGGCTGGTGTAGGAGTCTGGAGCATATGGAACAAGTAACATAGACTATGGAACAAGTAACACACACACACACACACACACACACACACACACACACACACACACACACACACACACACACACACACACACACACACACACACAAACACACACTGCTCTAGAGATGTTTTGCTGTGACCCAGTGAGCGGCAGACAATCGGGGATTAGGACTGGAGATTATGTGGGGGTGGTGGTAATCCCTCCCTCCGCCTCTGGCCTGTCAGTCCCTGGTAGCTACTGCTGTACTGGTACCATCAGACAGACACCTATAGATCTACACAGACACACTGTGACATTGTCTGACTGACTGGGTTTAATTGTATGTGTGTGATGCTTGGTGTGTTTGTGGGGGCTGGGGTGATAATGTTCTATTCCAGACTGCTCAAATGAGGATGATATAATTTTTGTAGTAGGTACATCTGTGTTTTCCATGTTTATCTTTGTATGTGAGCAATCCAGGGAAATTTGCAAATTATAGTAATAAAGAGGGAGAGAGCGAGAGAAAGTGAGCTAGGAAGGTAGAGAGGAATAGGTGGTATTAACTCAATTAGAGGGTTAATTACCTCTGGCTGTGATGTCCCACCGTTTTGCGGGCACCCCCCGTCATGGTTCAACTGTGGCACAAGCACACACACACACAATACCTTCTCACACATACAAAATACTCACACACACCCTCCTACAACCACTGATCCGTGTCTTATCCCGCTCCCCTGCCTCTGTATTAGTGCCCTGCTCTGCTCTCTCTCTGCCACTGGCTGGGATATGCTGTAGGGGGATGCTGACACACTAACTTCACCCCCGCGTCCTCATCACCGCACCCCTCGCTTATACACGGGGGGTTACTGCGGAGGTTCTAGTATGTGGGGGTGGATGAGAAGGGCTGAAAAGTTGGGTTCTTTTCAGGAGCTTTACATTATACACCCACCCACAGCCTTGAGCAAGTGCCAAATACTATCTAAGGTACTTTTAACACTATGAATGTTGAAATAGTCTTTGGGGCTGTTTGAGGCTCAATAACATGTTTGTTGCTATATAGAACTCTGTTTTGGGGAGGGTTCCTAAATGTGCGTGTGGCATGTGAATGGCTTCAGTAAATGTACAATATGCACATCATGGATTCTATGAAATCAAAGGACTGAAAGAAAATCACAAGTTATTTGAGTTATCCTGGGTAATGGTTCAAGCCAGAGCATGACCCAAAACCATGCTGCAACCCCGTCGTAACAACACTCAGGTAACGTTGATTTTTCCAATGCAGCGTTTCCCAAACTTGGTCCTGGGGACTCTAAGGGGTGCATGTTTTTCCCCCCTCGTATTGCACAGCAGATTCAAATAATCAAAATAATGATGAGTTGATTATTTGAATCAGCTGTGTAGTGCTAGGGCAAAAAACAAAACTTGAAGGAGATGTCAGAGGGAAATGGAAGGAGAGTGACAGATGGAGATCAGTAGAAAGATGGATGGTGAGAGGTGGAGGTTCTCGTCTGGCGGCTATGAGTGTCTGTTTTTGTGTTTCACGCTCCACAGGCTGGGTTCAAACCTCTGTTCTATGGAGGCATGAGGGAAGATGAGTACAGCAGATAGCACCTTCATAAAATAGCTATTTTAGCCTGGTACACACAAACAGTATCACCTCTTGGTCAGTACTGTAGTGGCTCTGGAGTAGTGCCCTCCGATAAAGATCCATGAACTGGGGGAGTTACGCACACAGACACAGACAGAACATAACACAGTCCTCTCCTTCAGCAACTGGTGTAAGGTGTCACCTGAAACCCACTTTGAAGGGTCAGTTACTGTATCTCCTATTGTTCTTCGAGTCACATGTCCTCTTAAGTCGATGCAGGGAGGGAGGGATGACAAATTGCAGTAAGGGAAGGGAGGATTAGGGTGCTGTAGGGTTGGGTGTATGGGGGTTGGGTTGTAGGGGGGATGCAGGGGGAAGTGTCACTGTGTTTCCCAGTCAGGAAATGGCTTTAGCTGCTGATCTTCCACACAATGAGCCAGGCGGGGAGGGGCTGGGATGGCTTCTGGCCTCTGTAAGGTACAGACCTGCCTGTGTGCCACATCCCTCAGACACAATACGTCACACAGACAGTAACACCATGTTCCAGACCAGCACTGACCAGTGCAGAGCAGTAGGAGAGGAGCTGTGTGCGTGTGAGAGCCAGGCTAAGATGTGTGGCCGGTGTTTTCCCCCCGCTGCTCTGAGGCTGTCACGGCTCTACAGGTAGCAGCAGACTCTGCTGGGCCTCACATGTGGTGACCTCATCATCACTCGACAGCATCAGTATGGAATAGGTAGGCAGAGAGGAGGGCATTACGCCTCAACATCTATTTATGTCAGTTTAATTATTTGGATAGGAAGGGCCCGTAAGTAAGCATTTCACTGTTAGTCTACACATGTTGTTTGTGAAGCATGTGTCAAATATATGTGTATGTGTGTATATATATGTATTTAAGTGTGGTTTGAGCTACTGTGGTCGCCATCTTAGATAGTCTATATTTTTTGCAGATTTGTCACTAGTGTTAGTGTTCCTGCTGGTTTTAATAGAATAGTCTGAAGATTTGTCACTGTTGGTAAGTAACATCAGTAACCAGTAACATCACTGGTGGTGTTATAGAAACATTTGTTTTGTTTAAACTATTACTAATAAAAAATGAAGTAAAAAATAACTTGAGTGGGACACTAACCCGGATGGCTATAAAAAATCCTGCAACGCCCTCCAACGAGCCAACCAATAGGCAAAGCGTCAATACAGAACTAAGATCAAATTATACTACACCGGCTCCGACGCTCATTGGATATGGCAGGACTTGCAAATTATCACGAATTACAAAGGGAAACCCAGCTGTGAGTTGCCCAGTTACGCGAGCCTACCAGATGAGCTAAATGCCGTCTATTCTCACTTCGAGGCAGCAACACTGTTCTCCTAGAGTCAGCTCGATGAGTTGAAACAGGAGAATAGCAGGATGACAGCAATCTGTAAGGCATTGAGAGAGGACTTCAGTTCTGTATGTGAATCCATGATAACAATGAAATCAGATTATCTTGAGGGACAATCAAGTCGAAACAACATTGTTGTGGAAGGAATTGCAGAATCTCCACATGAGATCTGGACGGAGTCTGAGGACATAGTGAGGGAAATGATCACTGAGAAACTGAAGATGGACCACAGGAAAATTGAGGTGGGGCACGCACACAGGACTGGAAAACCCACAACCGGCCCAGGTGACAGGCCCAAGCCGATAGTGGTCAAGTTCCTGAGGTTCAAGGACAAGGTAGCTGTTCTGTAAAGAGCCAAGAACTTGAACGGATCTTACATCTTCCTCAATGAGGACTATCCTGAAGCTGTGCGCCAGAAGAGGAAAGAACTTATCCCAGCCATGAAAGCTGCCAGAGCACGTGAGGACATTGTTTACATCCGCTATGCCAGGATCATTGTCCACCCTCCCTCCCAAAGCCTGGAAGGGATGAGAGAGCCGAGCCTGTGGGTTCGTAGCTTCAACCCCTCAGCACACACATACTTACACACACTAACTGAGTGATGCTGAGTAATGTTTTTTCTTGCTTTGATTGTTCTTTTCCATATTATGTCTATCTCTGATAAACTACCCAGGAAAGGGCTAAAAATAGCCCATATTAATATATGTAGCCTTAAAAAGAAGGTTCATGAAATCAATAACATAACATTCATATATAAGCCATTTCTGAGACTCACTTAGATAATTCCTTTGATGATACAGCAGTAGCAATACAAGGATATAGCATCTACAGAAGAGACAGGAATGCCGATGGGGATGTTGTTGTCATATATATTCAGAGCCATATCCCTGTAATGCTTACAGAAGATCTCATGTCAAGTGTTATTGAAGTGTTGTGGTTGCAGGTTCACCTGCCTCATCTAAAGTCTAATCTTTTAGGGTGTTGCTATAGGCCACAAAATGCTAACAGTCAGTATCTAGATAATCTGTGTGAAATGCTTGATAGTGTTTGTGATGTAAACAGATGCACAAATATCATACCCCCCCCCCCCCCAAAAAATGCTAGCCTCCCCTGTTATTGTAATGGTGAGAGGTTAGCATGTCTTGGGGGTATGATATTTGTGTGTCTAACTTTCTCACTCATCATTATTCACAATTCATTCAGGATTATACGTATTCATGGTAGCATCCACATTAATGTAGAAGTGTTTAGAAACATATTCTATTCTTATTTACAATAAAAGTGACTCCAAAATGACATTACATTATTTACCATTAATTTCTATTGGGCACAAAATAATCTGAAACAACCAAAACAAACAGCAAATGCATCTAACACATTTGTAAAGTCACAAGCTTGATGTAGTCATTGTGTGCTATGAATATGGGACCAAATACTTAACTTTTTACTACTTTAATACCCTAAAACGGGGTAATTTTGTGCTGTAATGTGCTGTAATTTCTAAACGGTTGACCCGCTATGGATGAACATACCCTCAAATTAAATGAACATACCCTTTAACCTAGTATAATTTCAAATCCAAAGTGCTGGAGTACAGAGCCAAAACAACAAAAATGTGTCACTGTCCCAATACTTTTAGAGCTCACTGTATCTAATAGAACACAGAGGGTTTTCTTTAATGGACGCTTCTTTAATGTTAATCATGTGTGGTGTATCACAGGGCAGCTCTCTTGGCCCTCTACTTTATTCCATTATTTTACCAATGACCTGCCACTGGCATTAAACAAAGCCTGTGTGTCCATGTATGCTGATGACTCAACCCTATACACGACAGCAACCACAGCTAGAGAAATCACTGCAACCCTAAACAAAGAGTTGCAGTCAGTTTTAGAATGGGTGGCCAGTAATAAACTGGTCCTGAAAATATCTAAAACTAAGAGCATTGTATTTGGTACAAATCATTCTCTAAGTTCTAGACCTCAGCTGAATCTGGTAATGAATGGTGTGGCTGTTGAGTCCTGCAGGCTCTAGTTTAATCTTATCTTGATGATTGTCCAGTCATATGGTCAAGTGCTGCAAATAAAGAGCTAGTTAAGCTGCAGCTGACCCAGAACAGAGTGACATGTTTTGCTCTTCATTATAATCAGAGGGCTAATATCAATAATATGCATGCCAGTCTGTCTTGGCTGAGAGTTGAGGAAAGACTGCATCACTTTTTGTTTTTATAATAAACATTAATGTGTTGGATATTCCAAATTGTTTGCATACTCAACTTACACAAAGTACTGACACACATACTTGCCCCACCAGACATGCTACCTGGGGTCCAGAACAAATTCATGAAAATATACAGAGCCATGAGTGCATGGAATTCCCTTCCATCTTATAAAGCACAAGTGAACAGCAAACCTGGTTTAAAAAACAAATAAAGCAACACCTCACAGCACAAAGCCTCTCTCCCATGTGACCTACTTGTTGTATGTACTGACATGTATTTGTAACTGATAGATAGAAACACAAACTACATATTAATGTTTTTTAAATGTTTGTAAATTGTGAAGTATTTTGTTTGTAATGTATTTTTCAGAGCAGCTGGCAAATGTCTTCACTGACATTTTTAACCTCTCCCAGACCTAGTCAGTAATACCTACATGTTTCAAGTAGACCACCGTAGTCCCTTTGCCCAAGAACGCCTAGATATCCTGTCAAAATGACAATGTCCCGTAGCACTCCCATCTATAGCCATGAAGTGCTTTGAAAGGCTGGTCATGGCTCACATCAACACCATCATCCCAGACACCCTGGACCCACTCTAATTCACATACCACCCCCAACAGATCCACTGATGATGCAATCACTATTGCACTCCACACTGCCCTTTCCCACTTGATCAAAAGAAACAACTATGTCAAACGTTCATTGACTAGAGCTCAGTGTTCAACACCATAGTGCCCTCCAAACTCATCAGTAAACCAAGGACCCTGGAACTGAACACCGTCCTCTGCAACTGGATCCTGTACTTCCCGAATGGACACCCCCCAGGTGGTGAGGGTAGGCAACAACACATCCACCACTCTGACACTCAACACGTGGGCCCATCAAGGGTGAGTACTGTTATCCCTGTTCACCCACGACTGCATGGCCGCACACGCCTCCAACACCACCATTAAGTTTGGCGGTGACACGACGGTGGAAGGCCTGATCACTGACGACAATGAGACAATCTATAGGGAGAGGGTCAGAAACCTGGCAGTATGGTGTCAGGACAACAACCTCTCCCTCAACGTCAGCAAGACAAAGGAACTGATCGTGGACAACTTGGCGGGGCTGTAGTGGAGCGGGTCAAGCTCTTCAAGTTCCTTGGTGTCCACATCACTGGGGATCAAATCAAATCAAAAATTGTCTAAACACATCAATACAGTCGTGAAGAGAGACGACAATGCCTCACGTTCTGCAATGTGTGACTCCTCCACCAGCCTAGATTCTTACTGCTGGCTGTCCTGTGTATCAGAGACTGACCCAGATACGGTAGCCCAGATAAACACCCTCCTGGTCTGTAGTAAATCAGCTGTGAGGCTGGGTGTACCTTTAGGGACCTGGCCTACGTGATTCTCTTTGAAGAGGCTAGAGTCAGATATTATTTCTGGGTTCTGCCCTAGTTTACTACACTGGGATAGGAAACCAGGACACCTTCAGTGGATGACTTATTAGAGCACCCACATGTTCTGTGTGTTTAGAAAGGCCAGTGCCACCATAGTCCAAACTGAGCTGTGTTGTTTACTATTGAATCAAAATCTTCGCACAAATCTCTCACTGACATCAATGTAGGACGTGAAAGTTAGTTCCACACGCAAATTGGATTCAGCCCTGTCTATATGAGTTTTGAGGTGAACAGAAGACTGATGAGGTTATTTCACATACTGTAATACAGGTAGAAATGAGAAGAGAATGTCTTGAAAAGTTAATGTGATCTGTGTTGTGATGTAGAATAAAGTGGCCAACAATACAGTGGGGTGCGAAATTATTGACACCCTTGATAAAGATGAGCAAAAATTACTGTATAAAATAAATAATCCAAATACTGAGCTATATTGTACGCTCCAAAGAATTGGGAAATTATGTTATTTTGTACTGATGCAATTGCTCAGAGAAAGAGATTTTATTGAAAGCATGTGGTTTGAATTGAAGAGGGCAGTCCATAAGTGCAGACGAAGGATATTAAGGATCTGGAAGGATTCTGTATGGAGGAATGCTCTAAGAGCCCTCCCAGTGTGTTCTCCAACTAAAAAAAAACATTTTAGAAAAAGGCTCAGTGCCATTTATCCTCTCAAGGTTAGGTAATGAAATGTATTGAAAACAGGGGTGTCAATACTTTGACCCCTACCTTGTTTTAAGAAAAAAAAGTGTTACTTGTTAAACAAAATACACTACATGATCAGAAGTATGTGGACACCTGCTCATCGAACATCTCATTCCAAAATCATGGGCTTTAATATGGAGTTGGTGCTCCCTTTGCTGCTATAATAGCCTCCACTCCTCTGGGAAGTCTTCACACAAAAGCATTAGTGAGGTTGGGCACTGATGTTGGGCGATTAGGCCTGGCTCGCAGTCGGCGTTCCAATTCATCCCAAAGGTGTTCGATGGGGTTGAGGTCAGGGCTCTACAGGCCAGTCAAGTTCTTCCACACCGATCTCAACAAACCATTTCTGTATGGACCTCGCTTTGTGCACAGGGGCATTGTCATGCTGAAACAGGAAAGGGCCTTCCCAAACTGTTGCCACAAAGTTGGAAGCACAGAATTGTCTAGAATGTCATTATATGCTGTAGCGTTAAAGTTTCCCTTCACTGGAACTAAGGGGCCTAGCCCGAACCATGAAAAACAGCCACAGATCATTATTCCTCCTCCACCAAACTTTACAGTTAGCACTATGCATTGGGGCAGGTAGTGTTCTCCTGGCATCCGCCAAACCTATTTGTCCTTTGGACTGCCAGATGGTGAAACGTGATTCATCACTCCAGAGTATATGTTTCCACTGCGCCAGAGTCCAATGGTGGTGAGCTTTACACCACTCCAGCCGATGCTTGTTATTGCTCATGGTGATCTTAGGCTTGTGCGCGGCTGCATTGCCATGGAAACCCATTTCATGAAGCTCCCGACAAATAGTTATTGTGCTGATGTTGCTGATGTCCAGGAGCAGTTTGGAACTCAGTAGTAAATATTGCAACCGAGGACAGGCGATTTTGACGCACTACATGCTTCAGCACTCGGCGGCCCCGTCCTGTGAGCTTGTGTGGCTTACCACTTCGCGGCTGAGCCGTTGTTGCTCCTAAATTTCCCAATTTTTTGGGAGTGTACATATAGCTCAGTATTTTTATTATTTATTTGATAGTCATTTTTGCTCATCTTTTTCAACGGTGTCAATAATTTCGGACCCCACTGTATATGTATAGTTTACGAGAGAGTGTGTGGGAGCCTGCATGTGTGGGTGTTCTAACATTGCTCTGTTACATAACATGGTCACCTCCTAGCATGCTGCTATCATAGTGGTATGAGAGAGTGATTGTGTGAGAGAGAGAATGAGAGCGAGAAAGAGGGTGTGTTTTGAGTTACAGTATGGGGTGTTTTTAGAAGAGATGCAGCAGATGGACCGTGGCTGGCAATCAGGTCATTTAGAATTCTTGTGGGAGTACGACTCATTCTTCTGGGCATCCGCTATGGGTTACAGCTACAGGGAGTACGCACACGCACGCATACACGTACGGTTGAATGCATGGATGCATATTTGTTGATGATAACAGGAGCACGTCCACCCACACAGTTCTACCACTGTACACAGTGTTTCAATCAATCCTTTTCTCACTCTGTAGCTCTTTCTCTCTCTCCTTTCCCATAAGCTGTGTCACACCATCTATATATTTTACCCATATAGGGCCTCATGCACAAATACAGTACACCTACATATCATAAGGGTCGTTCCATGAAAATAGTACATGTTGGGTGGTGTAACTTGGTCAAAAAAACTATTAATTTCACCTAATTTTAATATTCTGTCATAAAGAGCACGTGGTCAACTTCATAAAAAGCATGTTTTCTCATCTCAAGGGGTAAAAAAGATTGTACTAAGTACCATTTAAAGTAACAGGGTTGACATAACAGGGTTGACATAACAGGGTTGAGGTTTTCATCTTAAATCAGCCATCCTCTTGTCACAGGGGGAATGGAAGCTTGTGTGCAACAGAGAGGGGCTATTGAATGCAAGCTTCACCAAACTTGTTTAATTAAAAAAATTCTAGACTATTTATCTATGAGTAACAGTAGAACCAGCTCACCTGGCTTTACACTATGGAAGGTGCACAGTACTAAATAGAGCCATGACTACATGGAACTCTATTCACATCAAGTAATTTGGTTTAAAAAACAGATTTTAAAAAACACCTTATGGAACAGCGGGTGTCACGCCTGCTCCCGCTCTCTCCCCCCAGGCTGCCACCATCATTACGCATACCTGCTTCCCTCGTCACGCGCATCAGCGCTGCTGCATTAATTGTTGTATGACCTTATGTTACCCGGTGCTGACGCTGTTCCTGTCCTGTTCTATGTCCGTTCCTAATTAAATGTTGACTCCCTGTACCTGCTTCTCATCTCCAGCGTTGGTTCTTACACGGAGACTGTGAAGCAACACGAACATGTTAAGCAACACGAACATAGGCACAGACACATGCATACACACACACACACACACGATAGCATACGCACTATACACACACGATAGCAAACGCACTATACACACACGTACACATGGATTTTGTACTGTATATATGTGGTAGTGGTGGAGTAGGGACCTGACGGCACACGGTCTGTGAATGTATTGTAATGTTTTTAAAATTGTATTAACTGCCTTAATTTTGCTGGACCCCAGGGAGAGTAATGGGGGATCCATAATAAATACAAATACACTGTGGTTTTACTATTATGTTCAAAGTTTCTTTTGAGAAAATTATTTAAAAAAGAACAGTTTTACCATATTAAAATGAGAGTTCAGTTCAGGTAACAGGGTTGACCTTAAAATGAGGGACCAAAGTAAGTTAATCACAGGAAATAAATCACAATCTTCAGAAATGACTTAACTAGGGCTTTACAATGATGGTGAAAGCATAAATACATTTTGGGGTTAAGTGGGTTAAAATCTTCCTAGAAGCCTTTAAAAAATTACGACGTACATTAGGAAGCATTTTAGAAAATAATTGAATTTTCCATGTGGTCTATATCGAATGAAACTTATATAACAGGTTTTTAAAATATTGGTGCACAATTTCTACTTAAAATATCTTAAGGTACGCTAAATGTACCATGAATGCCTATACACAGGATTGCACACAAGGAGTCATGTAATGTACACTCACCAGACAGGTTATCCGGCACACCCATCTAGTACCGGGTCGGACCACCCTTTGCCTCCAGAACGGCTAAGATTATTCAGGGCATGGATTCTACAAGGTATCGGAAACGTTTGTTGCTCAATTGGTATCAAGGGACCTAACATTTGCCAGGAAAACCTTCCCCACACCAGTAAACCACCACCACCAGCCTGTACTGTTGACACCAGTCAGGATGGGTCTATGGACTCATGCTGCTTACGCCAAATCCTGACTCTGCCAACATGACACAATAGCATTTGTCAGGCCAGTTGTCCAGTGTTGGTGATCACGTGCCCACTGGAGACGCTTCTTCTTGTTTTTAGCTGATAGGAGTAGAATCCGGTGTGGTCATCTGCTGCAATAGCCATCCGTGACAAGGACCGACGAGTTGTGTGTTCCGAAATTCCGTTCTGCACACCACTCTTGTACTGCGCCGTTATTTGTCTGTTTGTGGCCCGCCTGTTAGCTTGCACGATTCTTGCCATTCTCCTTCGACCTCTCATCAACAAGCTGTTTTCCCCCACAGGACTGCCGCTGACTGGATGTTTTTTGTTTGTTGCACCGTTCTCAGTAAACCCTAGACACTGTCGTGCGTGAAAGCCCGACAATCATTCTGACATTCAATCAAACAGTAACTGAATGCCTCGATGCCTTTCTGCCTGCTTTATATACAAGCCATGGCCATCTGACTCACTGTCTGTAGGAGCGATCCATTTTCGTGAATGGGATGGTGTACCTAATAAATTGATTGGTGAGTGTATATTCTGATTTAATCACATCTATTCATACTTAACAGACAAGAGACCACCACTGCACAATAGGCATCCTATGTTGTAACTGACGTCACACTAATCATATCATCTTACCAGTTTCTAGCAGCTCTATCCTCACACCTCTTTGATGTTTGTACTACAAAGTGAGCTAGTGATGAGGTAATGGTCTAGCCTTCCCCCTGTGCAGTACAGTTCACTGAACCCTATCCCATATCCTGCTGCTGGCTCATTCCAGACTCATACTGGCCTGTTTTTGTCCCAGGCAGGCAGTCTTTCAGCTGCTTTCAGTAAAAACCACTTGGTGTGAAATGAAACATAGCGCGGTCGCTCTGTCGGTCGTCTGGGTGCTTTCAGCCACGGTGCCTGTGGGGCGTTCATTTAGGGTCACAGTCACATACAGGAGCAAGCCTTTTAATCCTTCTTCACTCATTAACATACAGTATATTCTCTCCCTCTCTTTCTTCCCATCTTGGCCTGGTAGTGTAGTTTCCATAGGTCGGTCACACTGATGATAAACCAAACCAGTAAGTCAGCCCTAGACCCTGGGTTCCCTAGAGAAAAGTGTTGTGTTGTTGTTTGACGAGGAGATGTTGGTGTGGCCACTGGTTTTGATGGGACCGCTAAGGCTGTGGAGATTGGCTAAGGCTTCTTGAACTAAGCTGTCTTACAGTTCAGTGAGTTAGAACTCTACTTCTCCGGTAATTTCATAATGAGATGGTTCCCTCAGACTGTACTGCTGCATGCAGTGTACTGTGTGGCTACACTGGTTCTCAGGATAGGCTTTTTATATCACTGTGGTGTGTGTATTTGTGAACATTGTTTGTGAACCTAAAGTATGTGTGTTAGTGCCTCCATGCATGTGTGTCTGTGCGTGCGTGTGTGTGTGGCACAGACCCTGTCATTAGAGCTAGAGGGAGAGGCCTCTTCCTGCAGGGCCTGAGGATGCAGCTGGAACAGAACAGTTAAACAGAACAACAGTACAGGGAGTGTTAGAGCTGGGTCTTACTGGATGGCCCTGATGGGAGTAGTCCTACACATTGGTACATACCCATTGGCACAGATGTCAATTCAATGTATATTCCATGTTGGTTCAATGTAATTTCATTGAAATTACGTGGAAACAACGTTGATTTAACAAGTGTGTGCCCAGTGGATACTGTTAACGATAGCTGTATTATTCTATATTACAGAAACGGTGTGTTTTTGTAGACACATTATGTGACTGTGTGTTTACGAATGTTATCAGGTTAGTGGGAATAGCTATGTTCATGAATGCAGTGTTTGTGTATACTGTGTCTATCTGAGTGTGTGTCTGAGCTGCTGATTCTCCAGATTCCTCAGTCCAGTATGAGGGCCACAGTGTGCCCACGGTGGAGATAATGTTAACCTTTGTGGCGACCTCAATGACCAGCCTGTGCCTCTACCATACTAGAGTGGGACTCACATGAACATGCCCTGATGTGTGTGTGTGTGTGTGTATGTATGTGTGTATGTGTGTGTGTGTGTGTGTGTGTATGTGTGTGTGTGTGTGTGTGTGTGTGTGTGTGTGTGTGTGTGTGTGTGTGTGTGTGTGTGTGTGTGTGTGTGTGTGTGTGTGTGTGTGTGTGTGTGTGTGTGTGTGTGTGTGTGTGTGTGAAAGAGAGAGACAGGAGAAACAGAAAACAGTGTGTGTAAGTGGGTAGGCCCTCAAGCAGAGGAATGTGATATCAAATTGTATTTGTCGCATGGGATGAATACAACAGGTGTAGTAGACCTTACAGTGAAATGCTTACTTATAAGCCCTTAACCAATAATGCAGTTTAAAGAATAAAAAAATATAAGAATAAGAAATGACAGTAACAAATAATTAAAGAGCAGCTGTAAAATAACGAGGCTAAATACAGGGGTTACCGGTACAGAGTCCATGTGCGGGGGCAACGTTTATCAGCAGGGATTTAGAGTGCTGTGAAATCTGTGGATATAGATGCTAACACTCTTAAGATGAAGCATTTGATTAAGCATTTGATTGACAATGATAATTATACAAATCAACAACAATCAGCAGAATAACCACTAGAAATCATTAGATTACAGTCCTGGCAGAAGACAGGCATTTTTTGGGGCTGTTTCTTTGGAGCAGAGGTCAGTGTTGACACTGATGGATGGACACGTCCCATGTGTCTTCCTGTTTCAGTCAAACACTGTCAGGTGATTGGTCTGAGGTCACACTCATGTCATGTGGTAGAGAGTTGATGTGGATACTTTATATGACACAGGAAGTTGCAGGGTAACGGGTATTTTTGTGTGTGTTTTGTGAGTGCGTGGGGTCTACTAGTGAACAGATTAACAGTTTTTCTCTCATTCCCCAGTCCTCTTAAATTTCCCTGTGGTTTGATGAAAGTATCATGTTTCAGGAAGTGTTCATTTGGCGGGATCAGTTCCCAGAGGTGACAGCAGGAACGCTGTAGAGTTTCCTTGGAAGCTGGCCTCAGGATGGGAAAACCCTGGGAGGTCTGTCCAACAGGACACACTGTAGGAGGAGACCCATGGGTCTGGATACAGGCAGAGAGACAGAGGGGATAGGCAGAGGCACGTCCTGATTTCTTCAAGTGGTACACGTTCCACAAGAGGATGTAGGATTGACTCACTCATATGACAGTCCAAGGCCAACACAGACATAACAGAGAGGGAGGAAGGTTGAGGGAGAGAGAGTGTGTGGGAGAGGAAGTAGGAGGAAACAGAGATAGACTGTGTGAGGGAGAGGAAGATCTAGCCAAGGTCACATCATGTCTCGTTTATGTCTTTGTGTGTTCCTATCTGTACCTGTCTGGGTGGCTAACCTGCCTTTGAGAGATGTCCTGAGTGCGTACCGGAACTGATAATGAACTCATACCTCTCTATGAAGACAGAGCCAAGTCAGAGAGGAGGAGGAGGAAGATCCTGTCTTATCCATAACTTCTCAGAACTCCTCTGTAACTTTCCGTAACCAACATCAGTCCTTGACAAACATTCTCAGGAATAACCCTTATCAGGAACCAGGAATCATAAACGTCGTAGGCCTCAGCCCTTTCTGCTGCCATGACAACCAGCTCAATGCTAATGTACCTTTGTTTACCAGCGAGCTGTTAGCTAACCTGTGCCCCTGTGCCGCCACTAGTCCAGACAAGTGGACTGGCACCACATGTAACGTAAACTCACTTTCTCTGCCTGTTAAGACACTGGGAGCCAGCTGACAGGCCTATTTAAGGCATCTAGGCTCTAGACGTTGTTTGATGTCTATGGCGGTCATTTTGTCTCCGTAACAGAAAGTGGTGGAACTGATGTGAGGGGAAGCGTATGCTATTAACGGTTTACATTTTCAGTAGAGTAGGGGGACCGTTACTCGGTCCTAAGCCTTCTAAGAGAGTGTAAACAGATTTTGAGACCTGGGGAAATATAAAGGTTGGAGGTGAGAGATGTGTGTAAGTGGTTGAGGCTTGTCACACTGTGTTGGGGTGGTAGGCCCTCAGGGTGCCGTCGTAATGTTAGTAGGTTGTAGTAGTGTTGAGGAGTTTGGAGAATATTTTAGGTACTGTAGGTGGAATGCTATGTTTATGATTGAGGTTGGTTGACACAAGCAGAGTAGTCAGTGACATCATGAATTCTGCCCTTGTCATGCTGTTCATTCCACAGGTCATGTAAACTCAGCAAAAAATGAAATGTCCCTTTTTCAGGACCCTGTCTTTCAAAGATAATTCGTAAAAATGCAAATAACTTCACAGATCTTCATTGTAAAGGGTTTAAACACTGTTTCCCATGCTTGTTCAATGAACCATAAACAATTAATGAACATGCACCTGTGGAATGGTCGTTAAGACACTAACAGCTTACAGACGGTAGGCAATTAAGGTCACAGTTATGAAAACTTAGGACACTAAAGAGGCCTTTCTACTGACTCTGAAAAACACCAAACGAAAGATGCTCAGGGTCCCTGCTCATCTGTGTGAACGTGCCTTAGGCATGCTGCAAGGAGGCATGAGGAATGAGCGTTACACCGAGGCCTGTACTCTGGAGTGGGATCGATTTGGAGGTGGAGGGTCCGTCATGGTCTGGGGCGGTGTGTCACAGCGTCATCGGACTGAGCTTGTTGTCATTGCAGACAATCTCAACGCAGTGCGTTACAGGGAAGACATCCTCCTCCCTCATGTGGTACCCTTCCTGAAGGCTCATCCTGACATGACCCTCCAGCATGACAATGCCACCAGCCATACTGCTCGTTCTGTGTGTGATTTCCTGCAAGACAGGAATGTCAGTGTTCTGCCATGGCCAGCGAAGAGCCCGGATCTCAATCCCATTAAGCACGTCTGGGACCTGTTGGATTGGAGGGTGAAGGCTAGGGCCATTCCCCCCAGAAATGTCCGGGAACTTGCAGGTGCCTTGGTGGAAGAGTGGGGTAACATCTCACAGCAAGAACTGGCAAATCTGGTGCAGTCCATGAGGAGGAGATGCACTGCAGTACTTAATGCAGCTGGTGGTCACACCAGATACTGATGGTTACTTTTGATTTTGCCCCCCCCCCCCCCGCCCCTTTGTTCAGGGACACATTATTCCATTTATGTCTCAGTTGTTTAATCTTATGTTCATACAAATATTTACACATGTTAAGTTTGCTGAAAATAAACGCAGTTGACAGTGAGAAGACATTTCTTTTTTTGCTGAGTTTATATGAGACAAACTATTTCATGTATTATGTGAAGTCACACCAAATATGTATGTAAATATATGTGCTCACTACTGTAAGTCGCTCTGAATAATAGCATCTGCTAAATGACTAAAATGTAAATACATGGTTGTGCCTGAATGACGAGTTGGCCCGTCATTGTATGTCTGGGGCCGGGGTTGTAAACACGGTCCATATTAAAGGGTCTCACACCATACATCAAGAGAGTTCCCCTGTGTCTAACCCTTTATCAGAAATAGACACACACATGCATGCACACAGTCACACAAACACAAAGATAAAGACGCACGCACGCACACACATACAGCACCGTGCCGCAGCAACAGCAGTTGCGGCTCCGTCAATATAATGTGTGCCAGGGATTACAATGATAAGCCATGCCATCTGGGCTACCTTCATATCCATTTTCTGTGAATGCGTGCGTGCGTGCGTGCATGCGTGCGTGCGCTCGCGAAACTGTATCTATCCAACAATAAAGAGCCATACTCTATTCAGCAATGCTGGGGTCTGTGTCTGTTGGCTGTCAGTTGAACAATTCAGCTGGTGGTGTTTGGATAAAAGGAAGCGGGAAAGAGGGATAACAAATAAATATTGACGTCAAGAGCTCATAGAAAGAGAGAATCAAATCAAATGTTCTTTGTCACCTTCGCCGAAAAAAACTGGTGTCGACTTTACCGTGAAATGCTCCTTATGAGCCCTTCCCAACAATGCAGAGTTTAAAAATAAAATACTGCCAATGTACTGCCATTCTACTGCCAATGTTTGTCCATGGAGATTGCATGGTTGTGTGCTCGATTTAATACAACTGTCAGCAATGGGTTTGGCTGAAATAGCTGAATCCACTAATTTGAAGGGTGTCCACATACTTTTGTATTTATAATGTAAATTTGACTATGGATATGGTGAAATGTGATGCGCTGCCTTCCTGCCTTCCTGTTTGAGATGCTGTAGCAGCAGTGTGTAATGATAAATAAGATAGGCCTACATAATGAATATACTGTACAAACGCGCCAATTTAATTCCACTAAATTATGCAAATTAACCTATAGACCAATAAGCATGACCAGTCAAACGTTTTTACATCGACTGGTATTTCCATCAATTCCATCAGCATTATTTCACAATGGGAGTTTTTCTTCTTCTCCCAGACAATTGGCAAGCGGAAATTTTATTCATCAGCTTTTCAATTTTTTGATCGGCCAAATGCTGGCTAACACCGGCTAACGGGAATCCTGTTGTGTGTGTGGGGGAGGAGGGTATATTTAGGTCACGGGTGTCAGACTAGGAGACCACCTTGAGGCACAGTGATTCACCTCTCTCTCTCTCTCTCTCTCTCTCTCTCTCTCTCTCTCTCTCTCTCTCTCTCT
The DNA here is from genome assembly GCF_016432855.1 of Salvelinus namaycush. Lineage (NCBI taxonomy): Eukaryota > Metazoa > Chordata > Actinopteri > Salmoniformes > Salmonidae > Salvelinus > Salvelinus namaycush. The sequence goes on along the minus strand of NC_052325.1, from coordinate 28,621,342 downwards.
CTCTCTAGATGGAGCCTGTGGTTCTTTAGACACAGATACTGTAGCATACAGCAGTCAGCCCGCTGTCGTCTTTCTTTTCTCTCTTCCCCTCTTACCGTCTTCTCTCCTCTCCTCTCCCACACAAAGATGTGTATCACTAGCCACTTTAAACAATGCCACTTTATATAATGTTTACATACCCTACATTACTCATTTGATATGTATATACTGTACTCTATACCATCTACTGCATCTTGCCTATGCAGTTCGGACATCACTCATTCATATATTTTCATTTTTTCATTTTCATTCATTTATTCATTCCTTTACACTTGTAAGGTAGTACAGAACTATAAGGTAGTTGTTGTGGAATTGTTAGGTCAGATTACTTGTTAGATATTACTGCATGGTCGGAACTAGAAGCACAAGCATTTCTCTACACTCGCATTAACATCTGCTAACCATGTGTATGTGACAAATACAATTTGATTTGATTTGATTTTGTTCCATGCCTATGAGTGTGCTGGATAACACAGAATCACACACACAAGTACAGACTCTCTCTCTTCTCTCTCATTCAATTCACATTATATTTAAGAGGCTTTATTGGCATGGGAAACATATGTTTACATTGCCAAAGCAAGTGAAATAGATAATAAACAAAAGTGAAATAATGAACAGTTAACATTACACTCACAAAAGTTCCAAAATATTAATATGTACAGTGTTGTAATGATGTGCAAATAGTTAAAGTACAAAAGGGAAAATAAATAAACATAAATATAGGTTGTATTTACAATGGTGTTGGTCTTCACTAGTTGCCCTTTTCTTGTGGCAACAGGTCACAAATCTTGCTGCTGTGATTGCACACTGTGGTATTTCACCCAATAGATATGGGAGTTAATCGAAAATGGATTTGTTTTCAAATTTTTTGTTGGTCTGTGTAATCTGAGGGAAATATGTTTCTCTATGGTCATACATTGGGCAGGAGGTTAAGAAGTGCAGCTCAGTTTCCACCTCATTTTGTGGGCAGTGTGCACATAGCCTGTCTTCTCTTGAGAACCAGGTCTGCCTTCGGCAGACTTTCTCAATAGCAAGGATATGCTCACTGAGTTTGTACATAGTCAAAGATTTCCTTAATTTTGGGTCAGTCACAGTGGTCAGGTATTCTGGCACTGTGTACTCTCTGTTTAGGGCTAAATAGCATTCTAGTTTGCTCTGTTTTTTTGTAAATGCTTTCCAATGTGACAAGGAATTATCTTTTTGTTTTCTCATGATCTGGTTGGGTCTAATTGTGTTGCTGTCCTGGGGCTCTGTGGGGTTTGTTTGTGTTTGTGAACAGAGCCCCAGGACCAGCTTGCTTAGGGGGCTCTTCTCCAGGTAAATTTCTCTGTCGGTAATGACTTTGTTATGGAAGGTTTGGGAATCACTTCCTTTTAGGTGGTTATAGAATTTAACTTCTCTTTTCTGGATTTGATAATTAGCGGGTATCGGCCTAATTCTTCTCTGCATGCATTATTTTGTGTTTTACGTTGTACACGGATTATATTTTTGCAGCATTCTGCATGCAGAGTCTCAATTTGGTTTTTGTCCCATTTTGTGATTTCTTGGATGGTGAGCAGACCCCAGACCTCACAACCATGAAGGGCAAAGGGTTCTATAACTGATTCACATATTTTTTTGCCAGATCCTAATTGGGATGTCCAATTTTATGTTCCTTTTGATGGCATAGAAGGCCCTTCTTGCCTTGTCTCTCAAATCGTTCACAGCTTTGTGAAGGTACCTGTGGCGCTGATGTTTAGGCCGAGGTATGTATAGTTTTTGTGTGTGCCCTAGGGCAATGGTGTCTTGGCAACTGGACCTTTTTTGGAACACCATTATTTTAGTCTTACTGAGATTTACTGTCAGGACCCAGGTCTGACAATCTGTGCAGAAGATCTAGGTGCTGCTGTAGGCCCTCCTTGGTTGGGGACAGAAGCGCCAGATCATTGGCAAACAGTAGACATTTGACTTCAGATTCTAATAGGGTGAGCCCGGGTGCTGCAGACTGTTCTAGTGCCCTCGCCAATTCGTTGATCTACAGCTCTGGAAAAAATTGAGAGACCGCTGAAAAATGTTTGACTATTTATAGGTATGTGTTTGGGTAAAATTAACATTTGTGTTTTATTCTATAAACTACTGACAACATTTCTCCCAAATTCCCCCCCCAAATATTGTCATTTAGAGCATTTATTTGCAGAAAATGACAACTGATCAAAATAACTAAAAAGATGCAGTGTTGTCAGACCTCAAATAATGCAAAGAAAATAAGTTCATATTCATTTTTAAACAACACAATACTAATGTTTTAACTTAGGAAGAGTTCACAAATCAATATTGGGTGGAATAACCCTGATTTTTAATCACAGCTTTCATGCGTCTTGGCATGCTCTCCACCAGTCTTTCACATTGATGTTGGGTGACTTTATGCCACTTCTGTCGCAAATATTCAAGCAGCTCGGGCTTTGTTTGATGGCTTGTGACCGTCCGTCATCCTCTTGATCACATTCCATAGGTTTTCAATGGGGTTCAGGTCTGGAGGTTGGGCTGGCCATGACAGGGTCTTGATCTTGTGGTCCTCCAGCCACACCTTGATTGACCTGGCTGTGTGGCATGGAGCATTGTCCTGCTGGAAAAAACTATCCTCAGATTTGGAGAACATTGTCAGAGCAGAAGGAAGCAAGTTTTCTTCCAGGACAACCTTGTACACGTGACTTGATTCATGTGTCATTCACAAAGACAAATCTGCCCGATTCCAGCCTTGTGGAAGCACCCCAGATCATCACCGATCCTCCACCAAATTTCATAGTGGGTGCGAGACACTGTGGCTTGTAGGCCTCTCCAGGTCTCGCAGACACTGTGAAATTTTGGTGGAGGATAGCAGACCCTCGTGCCAAATTGAGTTGAAAGCTTTTTTGAAATCAACAAAGCATGAGAAGACTGCCTTTGTGAATACGTGGTCTGTTGTACGGTAGTTTGGTAAGAAGCCAATTTAGGACTTGCTCAGTACATTGTTTTTGCTGAAGAAATGTACTAGTCTGCTGTTAATGATAATGCGAATGATTGTCCCAAGGTTGCTGTTGACGCATATCCCCTGGTAGTTATTGGGGTCAAATTTGTCTCCACTTTTGTGGATTGAGGTGATCAGTCCTTGGTTCCAAATATTGTGGAAGATGCCAGAGCTGAGGATGATGTTAAAGAGTTTAAGTATAGCCAATTGGAATTTGTTTCATTCAGGATACCATCAGGCATTTTTGGGTTGGAGGGTTTGTATTTTATTTTGTAGTTCATTCAATGTAATTAGAGAATCCAGTGGGTTCTGGTAGTCTTTAATAGTTGATTCTAAGATTTACATTTGATCATGTATATGTTTTGGCTGTTTGTTCTTTGTTATAGAGCCAAAAAGATTGGAGAAGTGGTTTATCCATACATCTCCGTTTTGGATAGATAGCGCTTTGTGTTGTTGTTTGTTTAGAGTTTTCCAATTTTCCCAGAAGTGATTAAATTCTATGGATTTTTCAGTTACATTGAGCTGATTTCTGACGTGCTGCTCCTTCTTTTTCCGTAATGTATTTCTGTATTGTTTTTAGTGATTCACCACCATAATGAAGGCGTAGGCTCAGGTTTTCTAGGTCTCTATGTTTTTGGTTGGATAGGTTTCTCAATTTCTTTCTTAGGTTTTTGCATTATACATCAAACAATTTATCATTGTTGTTCATTTTCTTAGGTTGTCTGCTTGAAAGCTTTCCACTGCCAAGTTTACACCTTCACTATTACAGTGAAACCTTTGTCCAGGGAATTGTCTAGAAGGGATTGAATTTGTTGTTGCCTAATGGTTTTTTGGTGGTTTTCCACACTATTTTCCTTCCATCTATAGCATTTCTTAATATTATTCAGTTCCTTTGGCTTTTATGTCTCGTGATTTGAGCATAGCTCTGTTCAATTAGAGTGTGATTTTGCTGTGGTCTGATAGGGGTGTCAGTGGACTGACTGACTGAACGCTCTAAGAGACTCTGGGTTGAGGTCAGTGATAAAGTAGTCTACAGTGCTACTGCCAAGAGATGAGCTATAGGTGTACCTACCATAGGAGCCCCCTCGAAGCCTACCATTGACTATGTACATACCCAGCGTCCGACAGAGCTGCAGGAGTTGTGACACGTTTTTGTTGGTTATGTTGTCGTAGTTGTGTCTAGGGGGGCATATGGGTGAAGGAATGCTGTCACCTCCAGGTAGGTGTTTATCCCGCTGCGGGTGTTGGGTTCTTGTCCAGTTCTGGCATTTAGGTCACCACAGTCTAGTACATGTCCCTGAGCCTGAAAATTGTTGATCTCCCCCTAGGATGGAGAAGCTGTCATCATTTAGATTCTATTGGGGGATATATTTAGCACACATGAGGACATATTTCTCTGTTGAGATCATTTCCTTATTCATTTCTGTAAAATGTTCCTCTTTTGACTAATTTAATAGTGTGTGTTAGGTCTGCTCTATACCAAATTAGCATACCAGTCTCTTCCCTGTTTCACACCTGGTAGTTTGGTGGATGGGACTACCAGCTCTCTGTAACCTAGAGGGCAACCAGTGGGTCTGTCTCCATTATACCATGTTTCTTGTAGGATGACAATGTCTATATTTCCAATTTCTATGATGAAGTCAGAGTTCCGGCTCTTTAGGCCAAAGGCAGATGACCTCAGACCTTGTATATTCCAGGATGAGATAGTAAAAGCTTACTGTTCCATAATGTCTAGTGTTGTTTTTGTGTGGTTTAGGGCCGGACCATCACAGTAGGTGTGAGCAGAGCATGTTGAGCATCTGATACATACCTCTTAGGTCGCAGGATGTGTTTTGGGCGGGTGTAATAGTTGGGGTTGGGTAGGGCTGGGCGATTAAATCAATAACAATAATTATCAAGGTAATTACTTCCCTCAATAACGATATAAAAACGTTTAGATTAATTTTCAATAATGTCGATAGAGAATAATTAGGTACAGCAGTCCATTTCACCTCTGTGACGCAGCAGCAAATCAAATCAAATCAAATTGTATTTGTCACATACACATGGTTAGCAGATGTTAATGCGAGTGTAGCGAAATGCTTGTGCTTCTAGTTCCGACAATGCAGTAATAACCAACGAGTAATCTAACCTAACAATTCCACAACTACTACCTTATACACACAAGTGTAAAGGGATAAAGAATATGTACATAAAGATATATGAATGAGTGATGGTACAGAACGGCATAGGCAAGATGCAGTAGATGGTATAGAGTACAGTATATACATATGAGATGAGTAATGTAGGGTATGTAAACATTATATTAAGTGGCATTGTTTAAAGTGGCTAGTGATACATTTTTACATAAATTTCCATCAATTCCCATTATTAAAATGGCTGGAGTTGAGTCAGTATGTTGGCAGCAGCCACTAAATGTTAGTGGTGGCTGTTTAACAGTCTGATGGCCTTGAGATAGAAGCTGTTTTTCAGTCTCTCTGTCCCTGCTTTGATGCACCTGTACTGACCTCGCCTTCTGGATGATAGCGGGGTGAACAGGCAGTGGCTCGGGTGGTTGTTGTCCTTGATGATCTTTATGGCCTTCCTGTGACATCGGGTGGTGTAGGTGTCCTGGAGGGCAGGTAGTTTGCCCCCGGTGATGCGTTGTGCAGACCTCACTACCCTCTGGAGAGCCTTACGGTTGTAGGCGGAGCAGTTGCCGTACCAGGCGGTGATACAGCCCGACAGGATGCTCTCGATTGTGCATCTGTAGAAGTTTGTGAGTGCTTTTGGTGACAAGCCGAATTTCTTCAGCCTCCTGAGGTTGAAGAGGCGCTGCTGCGCCTTCTTCACAACGCTGTCTGTGTGGGTGGACCAATTCAGTTTGTCCGTGATGTGTACGCCGAGGAACTTAAAACTTACTTCCCTCTCCACTACTGTCCCGTCGATGTGGATAGGGGGGTGCTCCCTCTGCTGTTTCCTGAAGTCCACAATCATCTCCTTTGTTTTGTTGACGTTGAGTGTGAGGTTATTTTCCTGACACCACACTCCGAGGGCCCTCACCTCCTCCCTGTAGGCCGTCTCGTCGTTGTTGGTAATCAAGCCTACCACTGTAGTGCCGTCCGCAAACTTGATGATTGAGTTGCAGGCGTGCATGGCCACGCAGTCGTGGGTGAACAGGGAGTACAGGAGAGGGCTCAGAACGCACCCTTGTGGGGCCCCAGTGTTGAGGATCAGCGGGGTGGAGATGTTGTTATCTACCCTCACCACCTGGGGGCGGCCCGTCAGGAAGTCCAGTACCCAGTTGCACAGGGCGGGGTCGAGACCAAGGGTCTCGAGCTTGATGACGAGTTTGGAGGGTACTATGGTGTTAAATGCTGAGCTGTAGTCGATGAACAGCATTCTCACATAGGTATTCCTCTTGTCCAGATGGGTTAGGGCAATGTGCAGTGTGGTTGCGATTGCGTCGTCAGTGGACCTATTGGGTCGGTAAGCAAATTGGAGTGGGTCTAGGGTGTCAGGTAGGGTGGAGGTGATATGGTCCTTGACTAGTCTCTCAAAGCACTTCATGATGACGGAAGTGAGTGCTACGGGGCGGTAGTCGTTTAGCTCAGTTACCTTAGCTTTCTTGGGAACAGGAACAATGGTGGCCCTCTTGAAGCATGTGGGAACAGCAGACTGGGATAAGGATTAATTGAGTATGTCCGTAAACACACCAGCCAGCTGGTCTGCGCATGCTCTGAGGACGCGGCTGGGAATGCCGTCTGGGCCTGCAGCCTTGCGAGGGATAACCTGTTTGGGCTGCAGGGGGCGTATTGAGTAGCCAGATAAAATGTGCCCATTTCAAACGGCCTCGTACTCAATTCTTGCTCGTACAATATGCATATTATTATTACTATTGGATAGAAAACACTCTCTAGTTTCTAAAACCGTTTGAATTATATCTGTGAGTCAAACAGAACTCATTTGGCACAAACTTCCTGACCAGGAAGTGAAAAGTCTGAAATCGAGGCTCTGCTTTTCTTCCTGCCTATACATGGGCATGAAACGTAAGAGTCTTCGTGCACTTCATAGACCTTCCCCTGGGTGTCAAGAGGCTGTGAGAGAAGAAATTTCGTGTTTATCTTGGTCTGACGTTGAATACAGGCTCTTTGTATGACGTGTCCCTCATTTCCGGTACTCTGAGGAGCGCGCGCTAGACAGTGGGATTGCCTTCTGTTTAGCTGCCGTTATGGACGACCAATATCTCCGGCTTTGATTTTATTTGATACATGTGACCATATCATCGTAAAGTATGTTTTTTCAATATAGTTTAATCAGATTATTGAAATTTTTTCGGGAGTTTTGCCGTGTTCCGTTCTCTGACTTTGTTGACGATGGAGTGATTCGTGCCACCCGGCTAGCGCGCGTGCTAATTCAAGAGGGAAAGAGTCCGTTCTAATTCCAAACAACGACTGTTCTGGACAAAGGACACCTTGTCCAACATTCTGATGAAAGATCAGCAAAAGTAAGAAACATTTTATGATGCTATTTCATATATCTGTCGTGCATGTGAACTAGTCGTGGGCGGCCAACGTTTGGGTACTCTAGCTATACCGAAGCTGCATATCATAATGAAGTTATTTTTTAGAATTCTAACACTGCGATTTCATTAAGAACTAATGGATCTATCATTTCCTATACAACATGTATTTTTTAGTTATGTTTATGAATAGCTATTTGGTCAGAATATGTGTGTCAGAAAAAGTGTCAGGAAAAATCCGGACGTAGTGGGGAAAAGTAGCTAAGTTAGCACACGGTGTAACCATTGATTTCAGCTCTAAATATGCACATTTTCGAACAAAACATAAGTGTATGTATAACCTGATGTTATAGGACTGTCATCTGAGGAAGAAAATCAAGGTTAGTCAAAAATTATATATATTTTGCTTGTTTGTTACGATCGCTTACTTTTGCTACTGGGAAATGGCTTGTCTTTCTGGCTATTGTGCTAAGCTAATATAACGCTATATTGTGTTTTCGCTGTAAAACACTTGATAAATCGGAAATATTGTCTGGAAACACAAGATGCCTGTCTTTCAATTGCTGTACACTATGTATTTTTCAGAAATGTTTTATGATGAGTAATTAGGTATTTGACGTTGGTGTCTGTAATTATTCTGTCTGCTTTCGGTGCAACTTCTGATTGTAGCTGCAATGTAAACTATGATTTATACCTGAAATATGCACATTTTTCGAACAAAACATAGATTTATTGAATAACATGTTATAAGACTGTCATCTGATGAAGTTGTTTCTTGGTTAGTTTGGTTGGTTCTTGGTTAGTTAGATTGGCTTTGTGCATGCTACCTGTGCTGTGAAAAATGTCTGTCCTCTTTTGTATTTGGTGGTGAGCTAACATAAATATACGTGGTGTTTTCGCTGTAAAACATTTTAAAAATCGGACATGTTGGCTGGATTCACAAGATGTGTACCTTTCATATGCTGTATTGGACTTGTTAATGTGTGAAAGTTAAATATTTAAAAAATATATATTTTGAATTTCGCGCCCTCCACTTGAGCTGGCTGTTGTCATAAGTGTACCGACGTCGGGCTGCAGCCATAAGAAGTTAACACGTTTAAATGTTTTACTCACCTCGGCTGCAGTGAAGGAAAGCCCGCAGGTTTTGGTAGCGGGCCGTGTCAGTGGCACTGTATTGTCCTCAAAGCGAGCAAAAAAGTTATTTAGTCTGTCTGGGAGCAAGACATCCTGGTCCGCGACGGGGCTGGTTTTCTTTTTGTATTCCGTGATTGACTGTAGACCCTGCCACTTACCTCTTGTGTCTGAGCTGTTGAATTGCGACTCTACTTTGTCTCTATACTGGCACTTAGCTTGTTTGATTGCCTTGCGGAGGGAATAGCTACACTGTTTGTATTCGGTCATGTTTCCGGTCACCTTGCCCTGGTTAAAAGCAGTGGTTCGCGCTTTCAGTTTCGCGCGAATGCTGCCATCAATCCACGGTTTCTGGTTTGGGAATGTTTTAATCGTTGCTGTGGGTATTACGTTGCTGATGCACTTTCTAATGAACTCGCTCACCGAATCAGCGTATTCGTCAATGTTGTTGTTGGACGCAATGCGGAACATATCCCAATCCACGTGATCGAAGCAGTCTTGAAGCGTGGAATCAGATTGGTCGGACCAGCGTTGAACAGACCTGAGCGCGGGAACGTCTTGTTTTAGTTTCTGTTTGTAGGCTGGAAGCAACAAAATGGAGTCGTGGTCAGCTTTTCCGAAAGGAGGGCGGGGGAGGGCCTTATATGCGTCGCGGAAGTTAGAATAACAATGATCTAGGGTTTTACCAGCCCTGGTAGCACAATCGATATGCTGATAGAATTTAGGGAGTTTTGTTTTCAGATTAGCCTTGTTAAAATCCCCAGCTACGATGAATGCAGCCTCAGGGTGTGTGGTTTCCAGTTTACATAGAGTCAACATGCAGAGAAATGACAATATGTATGTGGAGAGGTATACGCCCACTAAAAACCACTTACCACCTCGAGTGATGGAGTAGCCACTATTATCCACGAAAAATTTGGGATTTTAGGCGAAAACAGTGGCAGTGATAGTGTCGTGTCTTTGGCTATGCCAGATTAATTGCTATGACATGCTATTCTATAAAATAGTTTCTCCGTAATTAATGATTGAACAAATCATGTAAATATAATTAACTAGAGAGGGACACCACGAAATAATATTTATACATTTACATTTACATTTAAGTCATTTAGCAGACGCTCTTATCCAGAGCGACTTACAAATTGGTGCATTCACCTTATGATATCCAGTGGAACAACCACTTTACAATAGTGCATCTAACTCTTTAAGGGGGGGGGGGGGGGGGGGGGGGTTAGAAGGATTGCTTTATCCTATCCTAGGTATTCCTTGAAGAGGTGGGGTTTCAGGTGTCTCCGGAAGGTGGTGATTGACTCCGCTGACCTGGCGTCGTGAGGGAGTTTGTTCCACCATTGGGGTGCCAGAGCAGCGAACAGTTTTGACTGGGCTGAGCGGGAACTGTACTTCCTCAGAGGTAGGGAGGCGAGCAGGCCAGAGGTGGATGAACGCAGTGCCCTTGTTTGGGTGTAGGGCCTGATCAGAGCCTGAAGGTACGGAGGTGCCGTTCCCCTCACAGCTCCGTAGGCAAGCACCATGGTCTTGTAGCGGATGCGAGCTTCAACTGGAAGCCAGTGGAGAGAGCGGAGGAGCGGGGTGACGTGAGAGAACTTGGGAAGGTTGAACACCAGACGGGCTGCGGCGTTCTGGATGAGTTGTAGGGGTTTAATGGCACAGGCAGGGAGCCCAGCCAACAGCGAGTTGCAGTAATCCAGACGGGAGATGACAAGTGCCTGGATTAGGACCTGCGCCGCTTCCTGTGTGAGGCAGGGTCGTACTCTGCGAATGTTGTAGAGCATGAACCTACAGGAACGGGTCACCGCCTTGATGTTGGTTGAGAACGACAGGGTGTTGTCCAGGATCACGCCAAGGTTCTTAGCACTCTGGGAGGAGGACACAATGGAGTTGTCAACCGTGATGGCGAGATCATGGAACGGGCAGTCCTTCCCCGGGAGGAAGAGCAGCTCCATCTTGCCGAGGTTCAGCTTGAGGTGGTGATCCGTCATCCACACTGATATGTCTGCCAGACATGCAGAGATGCGATTCGCCACCTGGTTATCAGAGGGGGGAAAGGAGAAGATTAATTGTGTGTCGTCTGCATAGCAATGATAGGAGAGACCATGTGAGGATATGACAGAGCCAAGTGACTTGGTGTATAGCGAGAATAGGAGAGGGCCTAGAACAGAGCCCTGGGGGACACCAGTGGTGAGAGCACGTGGTGCGGAGACAGATTCTCGCCACGCCACCTGGTAGGAGCGACCTGTCAGGTAGGACGCAATCCAAGCGTGAGCCGCGCCGGAGATGCCCAGCTCGGAGAGGGTGGAGAGGAGGATCTGATGGTTCACAGTGTCAAAGGCAGCCGATAGGTCTAGAAGGATGAGAGCAGAGGAGAGAGAGTTAGCTTTAGCAGTGCGGAGCGCCTCCGTGACACAGAGAAGAGCAGTCTCAGTTGAATGACTAGTCTTGAAACCTGACTGATTTGGATCAAGAAGGTCATTCTGAGAGAGATAGCAGGAGAGCTGGCCAAGGACGGCACGTTCAAGAGTTTTGGAGAGAAAAGAAAGAAGGGATACTGGTCTGTAGTTGTTGACATCGGAGGGATCGAGTGTAGGTTTTTTCAGAAGGGGTGCAACTCTCGCTCTCTTGAAGACGGAAGGGACGTAGCCAGCGGTCAAGGATGAGTTGATGAGCGAGGTGAGGTAAGGGTGAAGGTCTCCGGAAATGGTCTGGAGAAGAGAGGAGGGGATAGGGTCAAGCGGGCAGGTTGTTGGGCGGCCGGCCGTCACAAGACGCGAGATTTCATCTGGAGAGAGAGGGGAGAAAGAGGTCAAAGCACAGGGTAGGGCAGTGTGAGCAGAACCAGCGGTGTCGTTTGACTTAGCAAACGAGGATCGGATGTCGTCGACCTTCTTTTCAAAATGGTTGACGAAGTCATCCGCAGAGAGGGAGGAGGGGGGAGGAGGGGGAGGAGGATTCAGGAGGGAGGAGAAGGTGGCAAAGAGCTTCCTAGGGTTAGAGGCAGATGCTTGGAATTTAGAGTGGTAGAAAGTGGCTTTAGCAGCAGAGACAGAAGAGGAGAATGTAGAGAGGAGGGAGTGAAAGGATGCCAGGTCCGCAGGGAGGCGAGTTTTCCTCCATTTCCGCTCGGCTGCCCGGAGCCCTGTTCTGTGAGCTCGCAATGAGTCGTCGAGCCACGGAGCAGGAGGGGAGGACCGAGCCGGCCTGGAGGATAGGGGACATAGAGAGTCAAAGGATGCAGAAAGGGAGGAGAGGAGGGTTGAGGAGGCAGAATCAGGAGATAGGTTGGAGAAGGTTTGAGCAGAGGGAAGAGATGATAGGATGGAAGAGGAGAGAGTAGCGGGGGAGAGAGAGCGAAGGTTGGGACGGCGCGATACCATCCGAGTAGGGGCAGTGTGGGAAGTGTTGGATGAGAGCGAGAGGGAAAAGGATACAAGGTAGTGGTCGGAGACTTGGAGGGGAGTTGCAATGAGATTAGTGGAAGAACAGCATCTAGTAAAGATGAGGTCAAGCGTATTGCCTGCCTTGTGAGTAGGGGGGGAAGGTGAGAGGGTGAGGTCAAAAGAGGAGAGGAGTGGAAAGAAGGAGGCAGAGAGGAATGAGTCAAAGGTAGACGTGGGGAGGTTAAAGTCACCCAGAACTGTGAGAGGTGAGCCATCCTCAGGAAAGGAACTTATCAGGGCGTCAAGCTCATTGATGAACTCTCCAAGGGAACCTGGAGGGCGATAAATGATAAGGATGTTAAGCTTGAAAGGGCTGGTAACTGTGACAGCATGGAATTCAAAGGAGGCGATAGACAGATGGGTCAGGGGAGAAAGAGAGAATGTCCACTTGGGAGAGATGAGGATCCCAGTGCCACCACCCCGCTGACCAGAAGCTCTCGGGGTGTGCGAGAACACGTGGGCAGACGAGGAGAGAGCAGTAGGAGTAGCAGTGTTATCAGTGGTAATCCATGTTTCCGTCAGTGCCAAGAAGTCGAGGGACTGGAGGGAAGCATAGGCTGAGATGAACTCTGCCTTGTTGGCCGCAGATCGGCAGTTCCAGAGGCTGCCGGAGACCTGGAACTCCACGTGGGTCGTGCGCGCTGGGACCACCAGGTTAGAGTAGCAGCGGCCACGCGGTGTGAAGCGTTTGTATGGTCTGTGCAGAGAGGAGAGAAGAGGGATAGACATACACATAGTTGACAGGCTACAGAAGAGGCTACGCTATTGCAAAGGAGATTGGAATGACAATCTCGAAACTACACGTCTCAATATTCGAAACTACACGTCTCGAATGTTCAGAAAGTTAAGCTTACGTTGCAAAAAATCTTATTGACTAAAATGATATAGTACTGCTGGCTGGTGAAATAGGCTAGCTAGCAGTGGCTGCGTTGTTGACTTTGTTTGAAAGTGTAGCTGGCTAGGTAACCTCTAACTGGCTAGGTAACCTCGACAATTACTCTAGACTACACAATTATCTTGGATACAAAGACAGCAAAGACAACTATGTAGCTAGCTAACACTACGCTAATCAAGTCGTTCCGTTGTAATGTAATAGTTTCTACAGTGTTGCTATTCGGTAGGAGTTGGCTAGCTAGCAGTGTTAGCTAGCAGTGTTGACTAGGTAGGGGAACGGCAGCGCGGCGGACGAAAATAGCTGGCTAGCTAACCGATAATTACTCTAAACTACACAATTATCTTAGATACAAAGACAGCAAAGACAACTATGTAGCTAGCTAACACTACACTAATCAAGTCGTTCCGTTGTAATGTAATAGTTTATACAGTGCTACTATTCGGTGGCTAGCTGGCTAGCTGGCTAGCTAGCAGTGTTGACTACGTTGCGTTAGAAGGACGAAAATAGCTGGCTAGCGAACCTCAATAATTACTCTAAACTACACAATTATCTTTGATACAAAGACGGCTATGTAGCTAGCTAAGATCAAACAGATCAAACCGTTGTACTGTAATGAAATGAAATGTAATACTACCTGTGGAGCGAAGCGGAATGCGGAATGCGACTACTCGCTCCAACCCGGAAGCTCCGAAGCTGTTATCTTCCGAATAAACTCTTAAAGATTTAGTAATATTTTACATCCATAGCAGTCACATTAATCGTCATTTTATTCAGTCTCATCTGAAAGTGGTAAATCCTTGGTTATCTGCAAGAATCCTGGCTAACAAGTTGAATCAGCAATACAAAATTGGGTTTAATTATTTATTTACTAAATACCTAACTAATCACACAGAATCACACACAAACAATTAAATCATAACTTGATCACACATTGCCGTCATAAAGGCAAACGTCCCTAGCGGGCGGAACAGATATGACAGCTTGTTACACAAAGGGAAGGGGCGGGATTTTAGTGAAAGAGCGGGAGACTGGAACATAGGCGAGCTGTGCTATCGTAAATACAGTATCTTATGCATTCTAAATTACCGCCCATTTGAAAAAGGAAAATGCAATAAATATTTACTCTGAGCTGCGCTTCAGTAGGTTGGTGGTAGATGGAAGACCGTATCGCCAACCCGAGTCCTCTGTCCTTTGAAGAATGTCTCTGGTGGTCACTGGATACGTTGGAGTAACGTCGTGTGTAGTAGACGGGATACTCTGACTGTCCTTCCTAACCTACGTTTGTAGCGGCTGTTGCTAACTCAACGGCTAGGAGGTATCACTTCTGTAGTGAATACGAGTTCAAAGTTCATACCATTTACAACCAAAGTCCATGCTGATGTTGGCTTAGTTCTGTAGTTATTATCTGAACCATTCTGACATCGGATCTTCATCCTAAATGTACCCGGAACAGGAAGTTATATTTTTGTCAATGGCTTTTATAGTGGAGGGAGAGGGGTGTGTCTGAAAAGTTTATAACCCATGTCTCTTCACAGGGGCGGGCCCCTGGTTGAGCAGAAGCCAAGCTTATGAAAACCCAAATCTCTCATTTGGAAGCTAAAATTACATTTAATCTATTCACAAATAATTTCATATTCAAACATTTGAATTAAACAACAATTCCATGTGAATCCGATACCTCTGACGTTTAGACTTTCCACAGTAGAGTTTATGTCATTCTATCATTGATGAGAATGTGTCAGAGGGCAACCGAACTGACATAATATACCTTAAGTACCACCGCATATGTTCAGTTGGTCGGATTACCAGAATATAGTTCATTTCCCCCCCAACTTCTGACGTTCTCAGAATCTCTATGTTAACCAATGGGTTTTCTTATGTCACATCAGTTATAGTAGGGAGAGAGAAAAAGGGGGAAAGAGGTATTTATGACTGTCATAAACCTACCCCCAGGCCAACGTCATGACAATAGCCATGGAGAAGGATCAGCTTCCAACGAAGAAATGATTGATAAAAAGGGTTCAACTGAAGCTATAGCAGAGGGGATCATTGACGCTCTCGCCTCCTGGGGACTCAGTCAAGACAGACAGGTCTGCATAACAAAGGATAGTGGTGTGAACGTGGTGAAGGCCGCTCAAATCAACAAATATACCCGACTACAATGTTTTGGACATTGTCTGCATTTGGCCATTGGTAAGTAACCTTGTCAATTGTGTATATTGAAGTGATTGGTTAGATTAAACTAAATGTGATTTATTTTTTCATCAACTGATTAAGTTAGATATTACATTTGTACATAACTAAAGGGATTATTGTGATTCATTTTTAAATTAAAATCTCTTGATTTCTCTTAGAGAGAGTGGGTAGAGACAAATGGGTTGATCGAGCATTTGGAGTATGTAAGAAAGGGGTAGGTGCCTTTTCCTATTCATGGAAAAAGAAGAGATACAGGGTGGTTGCTCAAAAACAACACAACCTACCCCAGCACAAGTTGGTGACAGAGTCGCCTACCAGGTGGGGATCACGTCAAAAGATGGTGCAAAGAGTACTAGAGCAAGAGAAAGCCATTTCACAGGTCTTGTCCAGTAAGACCCGGCACTTAGCTCCCACTTATACAGATATAGATGTTCTTGAGTCCATCAACCAGGCATTGACCCCACTCCTAGAATTCACAGATGCTCTGTCTGGTGAGTCTTATGTCAGTGTGTCTTACCTAAAGCTAGTACTACACCTGTTCAATACAGAGGTCATGAAACCTGATGATGGTGAAACAGAGCTCACCCAAACCATCAAAACGATAGTCATGGACTATCTGAATGAGAAATATGATGACCTAGCCACAGATGACCTCCTGGACATAGCCTCGTTGGTCGACCCTCGGTTTTAAACACATTACATCAAAGAGGAGAAGGTGGGCCACATAAAAGCGAGAGCTGTCTAAGAGATGGCCAATGAGGAACATGAAAACCCAAGCCCAGCACAGGGAGACGTTGCTGCTGCTTCACCACAACTGCCAGCTAAAAAGAGAAAGTCAATGGGCAGTTTTTTCAAAAAGCCATGCTCCACCACCACAGGTCTTACTGAAATCCAGCTGGTAGAAAAGGAACTCAGCTGCTACCTTCAGTCTCCTGATGCTGACAGTGAAACCAATCCACTGGACTGGTGGAAGATCCACCCCAAAAACTTTCCCAAAGTCAGCCACATGGCAAAGCACTACCTGTGCATTCCTGCGACCAGCTCCCCCTCAGAGTGTTTTTAACACAGGTGGCAACATAGTGACCTGCCATAGGGCAGCTTTAAAGCCAGAGACCGTAGACAGACTTGTCTTTCTTGCTTGTAACTTGTAAGACAACAACTACCCCAACTTCAACTGTGATTTTATTTCTTGCTCATGACTTGTAAGGGTTTACAGTTTAAACAAAAGTGGAGTTAAAATGTTATTTGTGAGTTCTTCTACTTCTGACAATAAATAAGAAATAATAAAGCCTTCGGTTTGTTTAGGCAGGCTTGAATCTGAAGCAGATATGCACCTTTTAAAAAAAAATTTATCCCATTTTCTCCCCAATTTTCGTGGTATCCAATCGCTAGTAATTACTATCTTGTCTCATCGCTACAACTCCCGTACGGGCTCGGGAGAGACGAAGGTCGAAAGCCATGCGTCCTCCGAAGCACAACCCAACCAAGCCGCACTGCTTCTTTAACACAGCGCGCCTCCAACCCGGAAGCCAGCCGCACCAATGTGTCGGAGGAAACACCGTGTACCTGGCCCCCTTGGTTAGTGCGCACTGCGCCCGGCCCGCCACAGGAGTCGCTGGAGCGCGATGAGACAAGGATATCCCTACCGGCCAAACCCTCCCTAACCCGGACGACGCTATGCCAATTGTGCGTCGCCCCACGGACCTCCCGGTCGCGGCCGGCTGCGACAGAGCCTGGGCGCGAACCCAGAGACTCTGGTGGCGCAGCTAGCACTGCGATGCAGTGCCCTAGACCACTGCGCCACCCGGGAGGCCCAGATATGCACCTTTTAAACATTTTCTGCTTAATATCGTGATAAATATCGTTATCGATCGTAAAAAAAATATATACAGATTGGAGTCATTAAAACTAGTTTTTCAACCACTCACAAATTTCTTGTGATATTATACAAAAGTGAAATAAACAAAAATGATCAGTAAACATTACACTCACAGAAGTTCCAAAAGAATAAAGACATTAGAAATGTCTCACATAAAGGAGGAGTGTAAATGATGTAAAGCAACATGTTTCTGAATGCTCTCTGTAGGGAGATGTCTGCTCTCTGATAACTTATAATGACACTGTTTACTGCCTACACACACACGGCTTCCTCTCCATCACATACCTTGTATTATACCTTTTATAGAGTCACATAGTTATAGGCCACTCCCTGCGTGGGTTTGTGTAGGCTACATGTATATGTGTCTGCCCATCTGATTGTATAGCTATGGTGTTAAGGGTGAATCCATCCCATGGGGATTATTGTTCACTTCATTTCCTGTACTGGTTCTGGGGGAGTTTTCAGCATGCTGTGTATTGACTGATTGGCTCCTGTGTGTTTCAGACATTACACACACACTTTCAAAACACATTTGTGTTTGAGTGTGTCTGTCTGCGTAAGTAAGTATATACTGTAGGTCTAAAACTAACTAGGCCCCTATGTGTGCCTATGTATTTAAACTATGTGCTGACTGAGTGTGTGAGGGTTGATGGCTAACTCTGCAGGGAGAGATGGAGAGAGGGAAAATGAGGGAGAGCTTGTGAAAGCAATGGATAGCAAGAAAGAGGGAGGAGAGAGTGGGAGGTAGGAAATGAGGAGGTATGGTGGAGGGGTTGTTAGATCTCTGTTTCACCGGGAGATGCGGTTCAGCGGAAATATGAGAGAGAGAGAGAGAGAGAGAGAGAGAGGTCTGCTTTTACACTTCAGTCTGGGGATTGACCCTGGGGGGCCCTAGGCCATGTTATCATCAGTGTTGCATCACATGACCGTTGTAAAGCCCATAATGCCTGCCCTGCAAACACACACGTCCCCACACCCTAATATGTGTCTCAGTTTGAGCCTTAATTTGTCTGTCATGCCATACCAAGCCACCCTCAGGTAACATCCATGGTGTGAATGTTGTTGTAGCGTAACAGGAGCTGTCTCTCATTAGATGTGTAGTATAGTATGAGGTGATCGTAATGTGATGCTAGATTTGTCTTTATAAATACACACCACAGGAGGTTGGTGGCACCTTCATTGGGGAAAACGGGCTCGTGTTAATGACTGGAACAGAATCAGTGGAATGGTATCAAATACATCAAACTCTGTTTCCAGGTGTTTGATGCCATTCCATTTGCTCCGTTCCAACCATTATTATGAGCCGTCCTCCCCTCAGCAGCCTCCTGTGATACACAGATAATACACATATAAGAACACATGCACACTCACACACATTGTGATGTTATTTTCAGGCCTCAGTCCTCATTATTTCCATTCAGCGCTACTTGTGCTAGCAGGACTTTGAGTCACACTGAAGCTGTTTTGCTTGAACGGAAGATCAACTATGGGTAGCATTTTGATTCTGAGTGTTGCTGTTTTTAACTGAACTTCCTTCCATTGTGGTGTCCATGACGTCATACAGGCTTCCATATAGACGTGAGCGTTTTAGGACATCACAGTTGAATTCACTAAATCACCGTGGAACAATGGGCAGCAGTGGAGTGGAGCTAATCTGAACAGTGAACATAGTAGCTAACTGATATCACTGTTATTCGCTGTTGTGAGACCGTAGCCAAGAATACAGGAAGTCTTGTGCTAACCTGTACCCTTGGACAGCGTAGCTCAGTCCCCCTCTAAGGCTATTCTCTCCCTGTTGGTAAACTGGGTTGTATGGAGGTACTGAGCTTGGGAGAGAGACACCTAGTGGCACTAGTATACAACTGCAGGTGATATCTGTCTCTTCTTCCTATTTCTTTCTCTCTCTCCCTCTCGTC
This sequence comes from Salvelinus namaycush, assembly GCF_016432855.1. Classification (NCBI taxonomy): domain Eukaryota; kingdom Metazoa; phylum Chordata; class Actinopteri; order Salmoniformes; family Salmonidae; genus Salvelinus; species Salvelinus namaycush. The sequence continues at coordinate 28,602,341 of NC_052325.1, read as the reverse complement.
AGACCTGTCAAGGAATCGTTTGGCGGAGGTCCCCTTGGAGGTGTGTCACCTGGTCGCCTTGGAATCGCTGAACCTCTATCACAACTGTATCAAAACTATTCCTGACACCATCATCAACCTACAGTCACTCACCTCCTTAAACCTCAGGTAAGACTTGAACCTACTCTTAACAGCTTGTTAAGACCCAGGTGTTTGGTGCCAACTGTTCCCCAGGGCCGACATGCTTGTTAGCCTTCACGCATCACGACACCTCTCAACGGGCTGATGTCACCACTTCCATTCTCATGGCAGGACCACAAGGCAACAACACATCCTGTCTGTCTGTGTTTGTGTAATACGCTATGATGTCATACCCAGGTCACTCTAACTGTTTTAGTCTATCTTTCTCCAGTGTCCACTCCTTCTTTATCTAGCTATCGACAGAGACCAACAGAGAGAGAGAGTGAGCGAGAGAGAAAGAAGGGCAGAGGGAGAGAGAGAGACAGATATGTAGGGAGAAGGAGAGAGAGACATAAAGGGAGAGAGAGGGAGAGAGAAAGAGTCATCATATCAGTGCTAACCTGTTTTTTTACTGCCGGCTGTATGCATCATCAACCTGAGACAAGCTCAGTAGTCTCTGTACTTCATGTCTCTAATCTCTTCATTCATGCTCACACCACCGTGTAACTGAGGCAGGCAGGCAGGCAGGCAGGCAGGCAGGCAGGCAGGCAGGCAGGCAGGCAGGCAGGCAGGCAGGCAGGCAGGCAGGCAGGCAGGCAGGCAGGCAGGCAGGCAGGCAGGCAGGCAGGCAGGCAGGCAGGCAGGCAGGCAGGCAGGCAGGCAGGCAGGCAGGCAGGCAGGCAGGCAGGCAGGCAGGCAGGCAGGCAGGCAGGCAGACAGACAGACAGACAGACAGACAGACAGACAGACAGACAGACAGACAGACAGACAGACAGACAGACAGACAGATGCATGAATATACGCATGTTGTGTTGCGGTCATAACACTCAGGTTAAGTTAATTAGTAATTTAATAAGTGATTAATTTAATTAGTTATCTAAATGCAACATCTGAAGGGAGAGGATGTCTAGTTTATCTTCTCATCACTGAGCCTCAGTTGGCGTTAGCTGATGTAGTGTAACGTGCATGCGCGTGTGTGTCTGAGTATAATGTGATGTGAGTGCCCCGGTGACAGCACCAGGGGATGTGTTTTACACCACTAGACAGGAATGTTATTGGATGCCATGGAGACACCGACAGATAGTCTCATTTAAATGTGTAGCTTTTCATATCGCAGTCAAAACAGGAAATAGAGAACGCTCTCCATGTCTGCACCAGGAACACGTAAAAATGACTGCTTTATTTTTAGGATCGTCCTGTTACTGGCCTGTATCATGGTGGAAAGAGAATGAAAGCTCTTTGTTGTCTAGATCAGTGTTTCCCAACCAGGGGTACTAGGACAACCAGGGATACTAGGACCACTAGGGGTACTAGGACAACCAGGGGTACTAGGACCACTAGGGGTACTAGGACAACCAGGGGTACTAGGACCACTAGGGGTACTAGGACCACCAGGGGTACTAGGACAACCAGGGGTACTAGGACAACCAGGGGTACTAGGACCACTAGGGGTACTTGGACAACCAGGGGTACTAGGACCACTAGGGGTACTTGGACAACCAGGGGTACTAGGACAACCAGGGGTACTAGGACCACTATGGGCACTAGGACCTTTATGGGTACTAGGACCACTATGGGTACTAGGACCACCAGGGGTACTAGGGCAACCAGGGGTACTAGGACAACCAGGGGTACTAGGACCACTAGGGGTGCTTGGACCACTAGGGGTACTAGGACCACCAGGGGTACTTGGACCACCAGGGGTACTAGGACCACTATGGGTACTAGGGCAACCAGGGGTACTAGGGCAACCAGGGGTACTAGGACCACTAGGGGTACTTGGACCACTAGGGGTACTTGAACCACCAGGGGTACTTGGACCACCAGGGGTACTAGGGCAACCAGGGGTACTAGGACCACTAGGGGTACTTGGACCACCAGGGGTACTAGGACCACTAGGGGTATTTGGACCACCAGGGGTACTTGGACCACCAGGGGTACTTGCCCTATCCACACAGGATACGTGAGAAGACTCAAGAGACCATAGGTCTACTTCAGGGATATCCCCCGGGAAGAGCAAAGTTCAGTTGGTGGTACAGTAACTACAGTATCTAGACCACTAGTGTAGATAGAGCTTTGGCACATGTGAAAAAACAGCAACCTTATTTTGAAGTTGTCTAGGAAATGAGATGAAGGCTGTTTGGAGCTGCCAGCTGTTGTTATCATGTTGTGTCATGGAGTTTGCTGATTTCTATTGCTGCGTTTTAGAGTGACGTTCTTTCATCCTGTTAGCTTTTATTTAGGCAGTCAGGTTTTACTGTGAACTATTGTAATGCTAGCTTGTTGCTCTATTGTGTTAGCTTGTGCTGTTGTGCAAGCTGCAGTGCAGTGTAGTGGGAGTGTAGTGTGTGCTCCTTATGATTGTGTTTTTGCCTAGTGATGTGATGTGATTCTTGTGTGGTCCTAGCTGACAGCTCCTAGCTCCTCTCTCTTGGCCTGTGTGTTGTTATGTTACTACTCCACAGGGGGTTCCATTCCGCTAACACAGTTAGCTAACGCTAGCTAATGCTGTTTTGAATGAAAACGATTTTTACCTACACACTGAAGAAGGCTGCAAAGTTGAAACGTCACTATGTACACTATGAAGTAAGCTTTATCTTTTTGAGTGCAGACCCATCACACTTAGCTAACATTATTGGATTCAGCCAGTGTTGTCTATACATTCTCATTCCGTCTGTAATCTCTTGGATCAGAGACGGAGACAGTGTTTGACATCTCTGGCTTTGTGGAGCCTTTGGCAAGCCCCTGGACTGCACAGTGATACAGCTAGATCTGATGCAACACTACAACACATGCATGCGAACTTGAAATCATGCAGGCACACACGCAAACATACACACACAGGAACCCACAGCAAACACACACACACACACACACACACACACACACACACACACACACACACACACACACACACACACACACACACACACACACACACACACACACACACACACACACACACACACACACACACACACACACAGGAACCCACTGTGTGTGTGGGAACAGCTGGATAAACACAATTTGATTTCATTTCCGTAATATTCCTGCCAGTGCTGAGTCAGAGGAGTTTCGCAGCCTCATGGTTTTGCATCTGTGTGTATGTGTCAATGGGTTGGTTCTTCTATCCTTGTGGGGACCTACAGTTTAGGGTTAGGTTAGGGTTAGGGTTTAGGGAAAGTAGGATTCTGTAGGATTCTGAATGTAAATCAATTTTTGGTCTCCACGAGGATAGAAAAACAAAGCGCATGTTTGTGTGTGTACCGATGGGTCATTTCCAGGATCATTTGTAGCCTTTGTTGTGGAGTGGAGAACTTATTTTCTCTGGGGTCATCTGTAAACCACTCTGCTCATACTCTGCTCTGTCAATGTTAAAAGGCCTCTCTCCCAGCCACTGACCCCCTGCCGTGTGCTGGCTAACTGTAGCTGTAAGCCGGAGACAGAACACCAGAAGCCTGTTTTATGAGAGGTTTAAACTGTTTGGAGGTGTTCTGCTCTGTTTATGAAAGGATTTGGATTGTTTTAAAGCATTTTGGCTAACTGCTAGTGTAAGCCAGGGAGGGAACACCACAATCCTGTTTTTATTAAGGGTTTTTGGAGGGTTTGGGGGCTGTTTTGTCATCCTGGACTGAACTAGATTGAGATTCAGGTTGTGTGTGTTTATGTTTTGCATAAGTACAGTACAGTGCTGGGAGAGGACGTGTTTATGGGAAAGCTAATGAGTAGTTTGTCCCCATAGGGCATTCTGTTTCTTACACTACACTAGACACAAACAGTCATAAACACTGACTCACTGACTCGTGTAATGTAAATATGAATACCATTATGCAACACATTGTTACAATGCAGATAGTGCTCTTTGCCTTCTCCCTCTTAAGTTGAATTGGTTTATAAAATATTAAAATGTCTATTTTCCTATGTAAACAAAAGCTGCTTAACAAGTCTTCCTCCCATTGGATATATCCATGAATAAGGTCCAACACACATCTCATCTGACACCTTTATTGAAGTTTCCATCCACATGGATCTTTGTCAGCTCTAGATGGGTGACACTCTCGACATCCCATTCATCTCTCTCTGATCTGCATCTCTCAGTGTCAGTCGTCATGCTGTCCCAGGCTGTGTGTAATAATATATAGCTGTGTGTATTCACAGTCGGAACCAGCTGTGTGCTCTGCCAGCCTGCCTGTGTGGGTTGCCCCTACGAGTCCTCAATGCCAGCAACAACAAGCTGGTGTGTATACCTGAGGCCATCGGTCAGCTCAGGAGCCTCATGGAGCTGGTAAGACTTTCTCTCTCTCTCCCTCTAAATGCCAGTGTCAGACTCAGCTCTTAGTTTCCTGTGTGAGTTCCTGGCCAAGCTTAGCCTTACGTAACTGTACTGTTCTTCACTGAGGGGTGAAATGAACGGAACCAGCCCTAATGGAGCAAGCGCTGCCTGCAAACAGGAAACAGGGGAGGAGTGGAGACTTTGTTTGACTCCATGTGAGGAGACAGGCTAGACCAGTGGAATAGGAAGCAGTGTGGCTGTAATAGGGATGTGTCATGAGCCACATAAACCCCTTACCATAGCTTCTGTACACCAGGGGTGACCAATCATCCTCCTGGAGAGCTACTGGGTTTACAGACCAGACCTTCTCTAACACACCTGATTCTACTAATCTGCTGCTCATCATTACCTTGATTAGTTACCAAAATCCTGCACACGCACCAGAAAGTGATATATGTGTTTGAGTTAACGCTGTGCGTTGTGCCCCCTACAGGATGTGAGCTGTAATGAGATCACTGCTCTGCCCCGTCACATCGGCCGACTCAAGGCCCTCCGAGAACTCAACGTCCGCAGGAACCTGCTCTGTGTCCTTCCTGAAGGTGAGGTTAACCTCTTGTGAACAGGAAAACTTCCACAGGTGCGTCTAGAAAATATCAATCTACTCCATGCTGTATTGCAAGCCCAGCCAAATAAGAGCCAGACAGATCTACAATAACTGTGTCTGTGTCTAAGACAGATTTATGGTGTCTATGATCCAGTCTCCAGGTATGTCTCATGGCCCAGGGGTATTGAGCAGTACTAATCTTTGTGAGTTGAGATGTCTAGCAGAGCAGTGTTTCTCAACTCCAGTCCTTAAGTACCTCCAACAGCACACATTTTTGTTGTAGCCCTCAGAAAATGTGTGCTCATTGAGGGCTTGATGATAGGTTGACAAGTTGAATCAGGTGTGCCTGTCCGGGGCTACAACAAAAAGGTGTGCTGTTGGGGGTACTGAAGGACTGGAGTTGGGAAACACTGCTATAGAATAAAATACATATGTGACAGGAGAGCTCTCTAAGTCCCAGAGATGCCGCCCATCGTCTGTCAGAACCTGGCAACCTCTCGTTGTCTGAATGGTGGACGAGTATTATTCTGAACATTCTTCCTACATATTTTCCCCGGCTGCGTCTCTGTTGTAGATTTACAGTCTGTGATTTCTGATCATGCTGCAGATGCTCCATCTATCCTCTCTGGGTTTGATTGATGAGCTTGGATCTGGCCAGGCGGCTCGACTCCCATGGGTGGAGGACAGGAGTGGAGACAGGGCATTGGACGAGAGCCCTGGGGAGGATGGGGGATGTTGGGAAATATAGTTTTAGATTGTTTGTTGAACTTTTGGGGCATCACTCCTTAAATGTATTTTGGAGAGACCCCCTTCCTGGGCCATCAAAGCACAAAATTATTGTAGTTGACCTGCCAAAAAGTGTTTCTTTGTTGTTTTTTTGTTGTTACCTATACAGTAGGTGATATGGATGATGAAAATATTGTTGAGATTTCCCCCTTGTTATACTGAATGATGGTAAAAAAAAATCCCTCATAGAAGTTATTCTAAGGGGTGACTTTGAGGGAAGAGGACGTAAGAGACTTTCTCATTTCAGCTAATTAAGAGAAGTAGTGTACTCTGCTGGTTGGCTTTAAAAATAATATTTGGGGCTCTCCTTCATGGCCTCCCAGCTAAGATTATCTCTGTCGTCTCAGAGGGATTTTAATTTGAAAAGGTTGTCAGAGAGATAAAGTCATAATTGTTTTGCTTGAATTACGACCTCTTGGGGAATGTGTTGCTGGCACAGAATTGCTGAGACTCTCTCGCTCTGTCTTTGTTACTATTTCTCTGTTACTCTCTCTCACTCTTTCTCACTCTCTGTCATTGACCTCTCACTGTCTATTTTCTCTATCTATCTGATTTCAGGAATACTTTGTCCCATTTTTCCCATAAAATGCATGTGATACGACAAAGCTACACCAGTTACACCCAGCCTAATAGCTGCTATTTATTTTATCAGTATTTTCCAATGTAAGTCTGTGGTTTTCTTCTGTTTCCTAACATTGTCTCTTCTCTCATATTGACTGGGTCATAGTGGTTTGTGCTGAGCTTAGCGCCTAGGATACGTTCCTCCAGTTTATTTGTAACTTTTGGCAAGGTCCACGTTAGCTGAACTTTGGCATTGAGGGAGTCTTGAAGTATCAGGGCTGCCTCTGCTGGGCTCTGTGGGTTTTTAGTGGGGAAAAGTTCTGTCTGATGATCCCAGTGCACAAACAAACACACACACACACACACACACACACATACACACACACACACACACACACACACACACACACACACACACACACACACACACACACACACACACACACACACACACACACACACACACACACACACACACACACACACACACACACACACACACACACACACACACACACACACACACACACAACAACAATTACTCCTCTAACTCTAGGGACTGTGTGTTCGTCCCTCAGACTTGGCGGAGCTTCCCCTGGTGAAGTTTGACTTTTCCTGTAACAAGGTGTCTACCATCCCAGTGAGCTACAGGAAGATGGCCCAGCTCCAGAACCTACAGCTGGAGAACAACCCCCTACAGAGCCCCCCTGCACAGGTCGGTCTGGGGCTACGGCTGTCTCCACAGCTTGGCATGACATATGGAGCAATGGAATATAGCATTCATCATAGGGCATGTCTCTGTGTTCTGCTATTTGTGTACCTTCTACTTTTGTATCTGTCATCTACTTGCTCTAATTCACCCACTGATGATCTGTTTTCTAGATCTGCATGAAAGGCAAAGTTCACATATTTAAGTACCTGAGCATCGAGGCATGTCGAAGTGACAAGATGCCTGATTCTCTCTACCTGCCTGTCATGGAGCGCCTCAGCCTATCACGACCCGCCACCGGCAGGTGAGTTGCTATGCCAACCCTAACGGAGGCAACTGTTAGTGCTGGGCTGGTTCAAAAGCCTGCACACACTTTGGCTCTCCAGGACCACTGATTTACCACTGTGTATTGTGCCAGATTCAGATATATTTTATTTGAAAAGACAGGTAGTTGAACATTAAAATGTATTTGGAAATGCACTTTGAAAGCATATTGAAATACTCAAATACACTGACGCATATACACTCCCATGCATTTAACCCAGGTGTTTGAAAATAGTATTTGAAATAAGTATTTGAAGATTCTGTCAAATACAATTTGTCAGACTATTTGGTTTTTACAAATAACCATTCAACTAACCATGAACTAATACACCAAATAAAACTTAGTTTTTCAATTTAAATGATTATACAAAAGTCTTGCAACTAATATAATGTTATATATATGGGGGATACAACCATCCCAGTTCTGCAGGTTTTGTTGCGAAGAAACAGAATCATTAGATCATTTGTTTTGGTACTGTCCATATGTAGCTTGTTTTTGGTCGCAGGTTCAAGAATGGCAGAAGAATTGCAACATTTACCCGGAGCTAACTCTGCAAATAGCACTGCTGGGTGATTTAAAAAGTCATAGTCATTCGATTAATAATATAATAATACTCTTAGCAAAAAAATGTATCTTTAATTTACAATATGTAGAATCTATGAGATAGAAAGGTTCAGAACTTTTGTGAAACATCACAGCACAGTTGAAAAAGATATGGCAAATAGAAATCAAAACTCGATGGTCTTCAGAGATAGATGGGAGGGGTTGAGTGGAGCTGAAGGATGGGACTACAAACAAACAAAAGATAACAATTGTAAACTATACTGTGTCAGTAAAATGTATATAGTATGTAAAAGCTGGAAGTAGAAGATTAGATGACTAAGAGTTGTTGTGCATTAGTTTACTCCAATTAGGGGATGGATGGTAGGGTTAGGGGTAAATAATAAAGGAAAATATATATAAAAAATGTACAGCACCAGTCAAAAGTTTGGACACGGCATCTCATTACAGGGTTTCTCTTTATTTTTTACTATTTTCTACATTGTAGAATAATAGTGAAGACATCAACACATATGGAATCATGTAGTAACCAAAAAAGTGTAAAACAAATCAAAATATATTGTATATTTGAGATTCTTCATAGTAGCCATCCTTTGCCTTGATGACAGCTTTGCACACTCTTGGCATTCTCTCAACCAGCTTCACCTGGAACGCTTTTCCAACAGTCTTGAAGGAGTTCCCACATATGCTGAGCACTTCTTGGCTGCTTTTCCTTCACTCTGCAGTCCAACTCATCCTAAACTATCTCAATTGGATTGAGTTCGGGTGATTGGGGAGGCCAGGTCATCTGATGCAGCACTCCATCACTCTCCTTCTTGGTCAAATAGCCCTTACACAGCTTGTAGGTGTATTGGGTCATTGTCCTGTTGAAAAACAAATGATAGTCCCACTAAGAGAAAACAAGATGGGATGGCGTATCGCTGCAGAATGCTGTGGTAGCGATACTGGTTAAGTGTGCCTTCAATTCTAAATAAATGAAGGCCTGATTCACACAGTCTCCTCTGAACAGCTAATTTTGAGATGTGTCTGTTACTTGAACTCTGTGAAGCATTTATTTTGGCTGCAATCTGAGGTACGGTTAACTCTAATGAACTTATTCTCTGCAGCAGAGGTAACTCTGGGTCTTCCTTTCCTGTCGTGGCCCTCATGAGAGCTAGTTTCATCGTAGCGATTGATGGTTTTTGCGATCTTGTCTCATCTCCCCAACGGGCTCGGGAGGCGAAGGTCGAGTCATGCCTCTTTCGAAACATGATCCGCCAAACCGCGCTTCTTAACACCCGTCCACTTAACCCGGAAGCCAGCCGCACCAATGTGTCGGAGGAAACACTGAGTTCACCTGGCAGGCGCCCGGCCTACCACAAGGAGTCGCTAGAGCGCGATGAGCCAAGTTAAGCCCCCCCCAGCAAAACCCTCCCCTAACCTGGTCGATGCTGGGCCAATTGTGCGCCGCCCTATGGGTCTCCGAATCACGGCCAGGTTTTGATACAGTCCGGGATCGAACCCGGTTGTGTAGTGACGTCTCAGACCGCTGCGCTACTCGGGAGGCCCCGAAGGTTTATATATATTTTTTTAACTGAAATTTCACATTTACATAAGTATTCAGACCCTTTACTCAGAACTTTGTTGAAGCACCTTTGGCAGCGATTACAGCCTCGAGTCCTCTTGGGTATGACGCTACAAGCTTGGCACACCTGTATTTGGGGAGTTTCACCCATTCTTCTCTGCAGATCCTCTCAAGCTCTGTCAGGTTGGATGGGGAGCATCGCTGCACAGCTAATTTCAGGTCTCTCTAGAGATGTTTGATCGGGTTCAGGTCCGGGCTCTGGCTGGGCCACTCAAGGACATTCAGAGACTTGTCCTAAAGCCACTCCTGCATTGTCTTGGCTGTGTGCTTAGGGTCATTGTCCTGTTGGAAGTTCAACCTTCACCCCAGTCTGAGGTCCTGAGCACACTGGAGCAGGTTTTCATCAAGGATCTCTCTGTACTTTGCTCCGTTATTCTTTCCCTCGATCCTGACCAGTCTCCCAGTCCCTGCCACTGAAAAACATCCCCACAGCATGATGCTGCCACCACTATGCTTCACCGTGGGGATGGTGCCAGGTTTCCTCCAGACGTGACACTTGGCATTCAGGCCAAAGAGTTCTTAGTTTCAATCTTGGTTTCATCAGACCAGAGAATCTTGTTTTTCATGGTCTGAGAGTCATTAGGTGCCCTTTGGCAAACTCCAAGCGGGCTGTCATGGGCCTTTTTACTGAGGAGTGCCTGAGGAGTGCCTTTTACACACTATCATAAAGGCCTGATTGGTGGAGTGCTGCGGAGATGGCTGTCCTTCTGGAAGGTTCTCCCATCTCCACAGAGGAACTCTGGAGCTCATTCAGAGTGACCATCGGGAGCTTGGTCACCTCCCTGACCAAGGCCCTTCTCCCCCGATTGGTCAGTTTGGCCGGTGGTTCCAAACTTCTTCCATTTAAGAATTATGGAGGCCAATGTGTTCTTGGGGACCTTCAATGGTGCAGATATTTTTTGGTACCCTTCCCCAGGTCTGTGCCTCGACACAATCCTGTCTCGGAACACTATGGACAATTCCTTTGACCTCATGGCTTGGTTTTTGCTCTGACATGCACTGTGAACTGTGGGACCGTATATAGACAGGTGTGTGCCTTTCCAAATTATGTCCAATGAGTTGAATTTACCACAGGTGGACTCCAATCAATTTGTAGAAACATTTCAAGGATGATCAATGAAAACACAATGCAACTGAGCTCAATTTTGAGTCTCATAGGAAAGGGTCTGAATACTTATGTAAATAAGTTTACATTTTTAAAAACCTGTTTTTGCTTTGTTATTATGGGGTATTGTGTGTAGATTGATGAAGAAAAAGTTATTTCATCAATTTTAGAATAAGGCTGTAATGTAACAAAATGTGGAAAAAAGGGAGGTGGTCTGAATACTTTCCGAATGCATTGTATATTTTATATATATGGTATATATTTACAAAAAATATATGGGGGATTGGAAATGATGCAGACAATTACATTGATGGAAGCTGATCTGCCCCCTAAAAAATACAAAATAATAAAAAAAAATAAACAAAACATAATAATAATTACCATTCAAATACTCAAATAAAAGTACTTGTTTTGGGCTTTGTATTTGAAAATACTCCAATACACAGAAAAAGTTCTTTAAATACCAGATACCCAAATACAAATGTATTTGAACCCAGGTGTAACGATTGTCCTCCTCCTCTTCTTCCGAAGAGGAGGAGTAGGGATTGGACCAAAGCGCAGCGTTGTGATATGACATGATATTTATTAAACAAGACGAAAACTAAACACACTTGAGAATTTACAAAATAATAAACGAAGTCAACAGACCTGAACAAACGAACTTACATATACACGAAGAACGCATGAACAGGTACAGACGACACAAACGAACGAACAAACGAAACAGTCCCGTGTGGTGCACAGACACAGACACGGAAGACAATCACCCACAAACAAACAGTGTGAACAGCCTACCTATATATGGTTCTCAATCAGAGGAAACGTCAAACACCTGTCCCTGATTGAGAACCATATAAGGCTAATTACCAATGACCTGAACATAGAAACACAAAACATAGAATGCCCACCCCAACTCACGCCCTGACCAACTAAACACATACAAAAACAAGAGAAAACAGGTCAGGAACGTGACACCAGGTCTGTTTTCCATTTTAGTGCTGTGGCTGAGCCTTCCTCTCTGTGTGTATGAGAGTGTTTTGCAGGGAGGGAGGATCTTATGTTCTGTAATGTGTCTACTGAGGTATACAGTACTGCCTTCAAGATGCCTGACCGTTGTTTTCAAGGTAATCTTCTCATGTTCACATACGCTGATTTATGGACGTCTATATCTGGGTTGCATCCGGTTTACACGGACCAACATCACATGCGCACTAGCATTCAGCGTGCAAAGGGAGCAGCTTGAGCAGCGACGACGACATCACATCATCCAAATGCATGGCAGACATGGGATGAATATAAAATGTTAATATCTTCGGCTGTGAGTGATGGAAATGTTTTTTGCCTCATGACAATTATTTGAATAATTCAATGGATGGTTTGTGTACAAAGGTGATTATTACAAAGGTCTTATTAGGAATTTTCATATCTCCCTTCTCTTTGTGGCCATCAATGGAAGTTGTCTTTCTGGGCTGGGCATCAGTTAAATTGCAGTACCGAAAGCAAGACTGTAGGAGCAGTCGAAACCGTGCCTCTAGACTGGAAACCTGGGCCCTTGAATGTGCCCTTTTAATGCCAGCCCCCACCCCTATAACCCACCCCACTGCAACGCGTGGGCAGGAAAATGGTTCCTTTTGTCCGGGAGAGCTTAGAGACCCACATTCACATCCCTCTCACATACACACACTGGCAATAGAGGAAAAGAGCAGTGGAACTATTTATAATACAGCCATAGAGAGACCCACAGTACTGGAACCCAACAGACTTGTCCAGTGTTCCAGTAGAACTACATTCACATGGACTCTCTTATGACTGTTATATTGAATGATGATAATGATTGAGAAGGTGTGAGGCCAGAATGGGATAGATATGAATGAAGATAAGGACAGATATGCCATATGCTTCACAGTGATCAGTGAGCATGCTCCCTAGGGATGCAAATGTAGGTGGCCTAGAAACAACGAGACGTGTGTGTGTGTGTGTGTGTGTGTGCGTGCGTGCATCTGTGTGTGTGAGAAGTGTATCTCAGACCACATCACCGTTCATTTGTCTGGAGACTCCGTTAGTAGATCACTTCCCTTGAAGGTAGCTTCTGTGTGTGTGTGTGTGTGTGTGTGAGAGAGAGTTTATGAGAGCATCTGAGTGTGTGTGAGAGAGAGCGAGAGAAAAAGAGAGAGTGACAGTCCTGCTTTGTCTGTGTGATCGGAGCGATTAGACGCTGCTATCTGTCATTTTCTCCTCTTTCCTCTCTTCTCCGCGTGCCTTTTTACCTCCTGACCCTGACCATCCCATAATCCTTCTCTCTCACCCTCACCCCTCTCTTCTCAGCACGGAGGACATTGACCAGAATAAGAAACAGGACACTGACTCAGGAGTTGGCAGCGACAACGGGGACAAGAGACTGTCTGCCACCGAGGTAGGATGAAGGGGGTGTTTGTGTGTGTGTGTTCACTTGCATGCATGCACACGCTTACACTCATGCATGCACATACTGTATGTGTGTAACATATGCATTGTGTATTCTATAGTATGCATTAACAAAAACAAAAAAACATTTTGTTTTGTTTTGCGTCATAAGTTGAACGTTTAGAAATGTACATTAATGTAAGGTTATGCAAGAAAGAACACATCTGCCTGGTGATGTTGAATAGTCACCAGCTCTTCAAAGCCGCTCTGGACTCAGTTGAGCACACAGCCACAGCCTGATATCTTTCTATCATTTGTTTGTTCTTTTTTTTTCTTACTTTCATATACACTTGTTCACCATGACATCACCGTGTTTTGTGGTGATCAAAGTAATGAATAAGATGGATATTGTCAGGTATGACACGACAGTTCTCTAGAACGACGCGTTGTTGAAGAGAACCCAATTATGAGTATCTGTTCAGCAGTATGTTGAAATCTTTTTTTTGTAGCTGAAACATTTGGCTTATTCTGACTGAAATACATACGGTTACGTTGTAGCAGTTGTAGAGATGCTTTGATTTGGTTTCTGGAACAGAAATGTTTGCTAGTGTTTCTGGTAACTGAGCTGTGTGGATGTTTCAGCCTTCAGATGAGGACAGCTTGAGTCTCAATGTCCCCATGTCCCACATCACAGAGGAGGAGGGGCTAAGCAAAGACGACTCCAGCGAACACATCAGCGCTCTAACAGGTAAACCCCCCCAAACACACACACACACACACACACACACACACACACACACACACACACACACACACACAGACACACACACACACACACACACACACACACACACACACACACACACACACACACACACACACACACACACACACACACACACACACACATACAAACACACACTTTTTTGACACCACACTCCACAAAGCAAGTCCTGCAAGCTCTAGTTTTATCTTATCTTGATTATTGTCCAGTCATATGGTCAAGTGCTGCAACGAAAGAGCTAGTTAAGCTGCAGCTGGCCCAGAGGGCTAATATGGCTGAAAGTTGAGGAAAGACTTGACTGCGTCACTTTTTGTTTTTATAATAAACAGTAATGTGTTGGATATTCCAAATTGTTTGCATACTCAACTTACACAAAGTACTGACACACATACTTGCCCCACCAGACATGCTACCTGGGGTCCAGAACAAATTCATGAAAATGTACAGTAATATACAGAGCCATGAGTGCATGGAATTCCCTTCCATCTTATAAAGCACAAGTGAACAGCAAACCTGGTTTAAAAAACAAATAAAGCAACACCTCACAGCACAAAGCCTCTCTCCCATGTGACCTACTTGTTGTATGTACTGACATGTATTTGTAACTGATAGATGTGCACAAAATGAAAGTAACCAAGTAACCACTGAATGATTCCTAGTCCAACATATGACTAGACACTCAGTGTGGATATCTCAACCCCAGTTTGTCAATGAGTAACCGTCCAGCCCTGATAACAGCCCCACCTGAATGGGAGAAGGGGACAGCCAGCAGGGCTGCCTGTGTGTGAGGCACAATTTCTGTCTCTCCGGATGCCAGACATTGTCAGGTTGGGATAACACAGTAACACAGCCCAGACAGATACTGTAGAGACGCCTCTGGTTTATGTCCCTATTTGCCACCAGAGGAAACAGAGGATAGAAACATTGTCACTGTTGTGCTAAAGGGAGGAAATGGGATAAAAGAGATGTTTCCGGATCCTTCATGGTGTCTCTCTATGTGGCTCAGTGGGTCGTTTTTCCTAATTGTTGTTTTTGAGAGGGATGGAGGGAGCTCTGGGGGAGTGTTGACTCTGGCTAAACTCTGATGAGTGTGTGTGGTGGGGACAGGGAATAAAGATATACACCAGTAAGGCTATGTCAGCACAACCAGGGAGTAGTCTGGGAGTGGGTCACTGATAGGCTGGCGGGCCTCAGACTGGGTGGGAATGGCGTTGAAAGTGAAGGTGGAGTGTGTCGTAAGAATTTCACAATGTGTGTGTTAAACGGCAGGCTAAATCAGACTGACTTAGATAAGAAGAGTTGGGGTTCGTCCCCTTTTAGTCCCTAAATCCTCTAATGGATTGGAAGACAAGGGCCTGATACAAAAAGGTTGTATTCATCCATACTGTAAAATAAAGTAGCGGACAGCAGAATACAGCTACCTCTATCCAGAGTTGTCAGAGTATCTGGGCTGTTATATTAGCAGAGCTCTGATGGATTCTCTGTAGACCTTCACTCCCGGACCAGAAGACTGGTTATTAATAGACCACCTTGAACTCTCTCAATCATGTCAGAGAGAGGCAGGCAGAGAGAGGCAGGTAGAGAGAGGCAGGCAGGTAGAGAGAGGCAGGCAGGCAGAGAGAGGCAGGCAGGCAGGCAGAGAGAGGCAGGCAGGCAGGCAGAGAGAGGCAGGCAGGCAGAGAGAGTGAGGCAGGCAGAGTGGCAGGCAGAGTGGCAGGCAGAGTGGCAGGCAGAGAGTGAGAGGGAGAGTGGCAGGCAGAGAGTGAGAGGGAGAGTGGCAGGCAGAGAGTGAGAGGCAGAGTGGCAGGCAGAGAGTGAGAGGCAGAGTGGCAGGCAGAGAGTGAGAGGCAGAGTGGCAGAGAGTGAGAGGCAGAGAGAGAGAGAGGCAGGCAGAAAATAGAGGGAAAGGTTTCTAGACCATGAGTTAAATCCTACAGCAGAACTCTGATAAACCCAAATGATAAAAAAGACCAAAAAAACGATATACAGTACCAGTCAAAAGTTTGGACACACCTACTCATTCCAGGGTTTTTCTTTATTTTTTACAATTTTCTACATTGTAGAATAATAGTGAAGACATCAAAACTATGAAATAACAATAATATGGAATCATGTAGTAACCAAACAAGTGTTAAACTGTTCCTAGGCCGTCATTGTAAATAAGAATTTGTTCTTAACTGACTTGCCCAGTTAAATAAAGGTTAAATAAATAAAATAAACAAATCAAAATATATTTTATATTTGAGATTCTTCAAAGTAGCCACCCTTTGCCTTGATGACAACTTTGCACAATCTTGGCATTCTCTCAACCAGCTTCATGAGGTAGTCACCTGGAATGCATTTCAATTAACAGGTGTGCCTTGATAAAAGTTAATTTGTGGAATTTCTTTCCTTCTTGATGCTTTTGAGCCAATCAGTTGTGTTGTGACAAGATAAAGGTGGTATACAGAAGATAGCCCTATTTGGTAAAATACCAAATCCATATTATGGAAAGAACAGCTCAAATAAAGAACCTTGAGGGTTTTGTGGTATATGACCAATATATACAGAAGTATGTGGACACCTCTTCAAATTAGTGGATTCGGCTATTTCAGCCACACCCGTTGCTGACAGGTGTATAAAATCGAGCACACAGCCATGCATTCTCAATAGACAAACATTGGCAGTAGAATGGCCTTACTGAAGAGCTCAGTGACTTTCAACATGACACCGTCATAGGATGCACCTTTCAAATGCACCTTTCAAAAGGTGAATGCACCAATTTGTAAGTCGCTCTGGATAAGAGCGTCTGCTAAATGACTTAAATGTAAATGTAAATGTAAACAAGTCAGTTCGTCAAGTTTCTGCCCTGCTAGAGCTGCCCCGTTCAACTGTAAGTGCTGTTATTGTGAATTGGAAACATCTCGGAGCAACAACGGCTCAGCCACGAAGTGACAGGCTACACAAGCTCACAGAACGGGACTGGTGAGTGCTGAAGCGCGTATCGCGTAAACATTGTCTGTCCTCGGTTGCAACACTCACTACTGAGTTCCAGTCTGCCTCTGGAAGCAACGTCAGCACAAGAACTGAAGCTTCATGAAATGGGTTTCCGTGGTCGAGCAGTCGCACACAATCCTAAGATAGATCACCATGTGGAATGCCAAGCGTCGGCTGGAGTGGTGTAAAGCTCACCGCCATTGGACTCTGGAGCAGTGGAAATGCATTCTCTGGAGTGATGAATCGTGCTTCACCATCTGGCAGTCCGACGGACGAATCTGGGTTTGGCGGAAAACGCTACCTGCCCGAATGCATAGTGCCAATAGTAAAGTTTGGTGGAGGAGGAATAATGGTCTGGGGCTGTTTTTCATGGTTCGGGCTAGGCCCCTTAGTTCCAGTGAAGGGATATCTATAGGGATATCTATATCAATGACATTCTAGACGATTCTGTGTTTCTAACTTTGTGGCAACAGTTTGGGGAAGGCTCTTTCCGTTTCAGCATGACAATGCCCTCGTGGGATGAATTGGAATGTCAACTGTGAGCCAGGCCTAATCGCCCAACATCAGGGCCCGACCTCACTAATGCTCTTGTGGCTGAATGGAAGCAAGTCCCCGCAGCAATGTTCCAACATGTAGTGGAAAGCCTTCCCAGAAGAGTGGAGACTGTTATAGCAGCAAAGAGGGGACCAACTCCATATAAATGACCATGATTTTGAAATTAGATGTTCAACGAGCAGGTGTCCACATACTTTTGGGCATGTAGTGGACCATGGCTACGGGCTGTTCTTATGCATGGCGCAACATGGAGTAGCCGTGCACCACAAACCCCCAAGGTGCGTTATTTCTATTATAAACTGGTTAGCAACGTAATTAGAGCAGTAAAAAAAAAAATGTTTTTTTGTCATACCCATGGTATTCCACGGCTTTCAGCCAATCAGCATTCAGGTCTTGAACCAGCCAGTTTATAATTTTATATAGAGTACAGATAGAGTACAGTTGTAATGTTGTTCTAACCAAATCCCATAAACAAGCGATCAAACACAATATTGGAATTGGTCATCGTATATATGCGACTGTGTCTCCATACAGTAAATGCCTTTGAAATGTGACATTCTCTGACCTGACCTCTAACTTCTGACCTTAATGTCTGCCCCCCTGTAGCGGACCCCCACGGGGACGGGGTGCAACTGATAGAGGAGAGCCCAACAGAGGCCCTGAAAGACCTGAAGGAACAGTTAGGCTACAGAGACTCCTCTTCGGCTCTCAGCAACCGCTTCCGCAGCTACATCAAGGCAAGGGCCTCTCTCTCTGTCGCTCTGTCTCTCTGTCTCACTCACTCACTGAAATACTTGGTTTAAAGTGACTTAGGCGAGCAACGTGCTGAATTCACCCATTTTGACATTTAGGGTTAACTCTGCCTTTAATAACTGATATTTATGAGCTGAAGCCATTATGAGCTGCACTCTTAGAAAAAAGGGTTCCAAAAAGGTTATTTGGCTGTCCTCAAAGGATGGTTCCAGGTACAACTCTATTTGCTTCCATGTGGAACCCTCTGTGGTAAGGGTTCGAGATGGAACGCAAAAGAGTTCTACCTGGAACCAAAAAGGGTTCTTCAAATGTTCTCCTATGGGGACATCTGAAGAACCCTTTTAGGTTCTAGATAGCACCTTTTTCCCCAAGAGTGTAGCTGTCTCTCGGCTGACTCTGGAGCTGTTACTAAGCGAATAATGCACCCTGTTATACACTACAGTATGACGTCCATTAAGGCTGTCTGTATTGTGAAAGATTCATAGGGAAATGGCTGTGCTGTAAATAATGAAAGAGTTTGTGTTTTTAACAAAAGGAAAAGGGCAATTCCACGCCAGGGTAACCCATTCTCCCTCTTTTATTCTCTGTCTGTCTATCAATTCAATTTAATTCAAAGGGATTTATTGGTATGGGAAACATATGTTTACATTTGCCAAATGAAGTGAAATAGATAATAAACAAATGTTAAATAAACAATCAGAAATTAACAGTAAACATTACACTCCCAAAAGTTCCAAAAGAATAAAGACATTTCAAATGTCATATTATGTCTATATACAGTGTTGTACTGATGTGTAGATAGTTAAAGTACAAAACGGAAAATAATAAACATAAATATGGGTTGTATTTACAATGGTTTTCTTCACTGGTTTCCCTTTTCTTGTGGCAACAGGTCACAAATATTGCTGCTGTGATGGCACGCTGGTATTTCACCTAATACAGTAGATATGGGAGTTTATCAAAATTGGATTTGTTCTCAAATTCTTTGTAATCTGAGGGAAATATGTTTCTCTATGGTCATACATTTGGCAGGAGATTAGGAAGTGCAGCTCAGTTTCTACCTCAATTTGTGAGGAGTGTGCACATAGCCTGTCTTCTCTTGAGAACCAGGTCTGCCTACGGCGGCCTCTCTCAATAGCAAGACTAATTTCACTAAGTCTGTACATAGTCAAGGCGTTCCTTAGTTTTGGGTCAGTCACAGTGGTCAGGTATTCTGCCACTGTGTACTCTCTGTTTAGGGCCAAATAGCATTCTAGTTTGCTCAGTTTTTAGGGTGAATTCTTTCCAATGTGTCAAGTAATTATCTTTTTGTTTTCTCATGATTTGGTTGGGTCTAATTGTGTTGCTGTTCAGGGCTATGTGGAGTCTGTTTTTGTTTGTTAACAGAGCCCCAGGACCAGCTTGCTTAGGGGACTCTTCTCCAGGTTCATCTCTCTGTAGGTGATGGCTTTGTTATGGAAGGGTTGATAATTACTGGGTATTCTGCTCTACATGCATTATTTGGTGTTTTGCACAGAGGGTTTTTGTTACAGAGTTCTGCATTCACAGTCTCAGTTTGGTATTTGTCCCATTTTGGGAATTTTTGGTTGGTGAGTGGACTCCAGACCTCACAACCATAAAGGGCAATGGGTTCTATAACTGATTCAAGTATTTTTAGCCAGATCCTAATTGGGATGTAAAAGTGTATGTCCCTTTTGATGGCGTAGAAGGCCCTTCTTGCCTTGTCTCAGATCGGTCACAGCTTGTGGAAGTTACCTGTGGTGTTTATGTTTAGGCCTATCCCTCTCTAGCTATCCCTGTCTCTCTTTCTCTCTCCCCCTCTCCCTCCCCTGCTGTCCCATGTGTGTGTGACAGTGAAAGGCAGGGTGGTATAATATCCAACCCCATGTGGAGTGTGTCAGCAGATCTTTAAGGGAGGGAGGGAGGAAGGAAGGGAGGCACACTGGCCTGCTTATACACTCTCACTCACTAGAAAAAATGTAAGTGAACCGCAGCCAATCGCTGGCTTGTTCTCTGGATCATGTGACTTGACTGCAGCTGGTGCTGATGTCGCGCACGCATGCGTGTGTGTAACTCGGTGTGTGTATGTGTGTGTTCCTGCTCGTGCAGGGACGGACGCCAGACTACGACGAGCCCCTCAGGATAGAGGAAGACACACACTGGGCCTCTGAACAGACGTGAGTATCCCTCCATCCATCTGTCTTTCATCTGTCGTTTTCCCCTCCCTCTCTCTGTCCACAGTAGTGGGTGTGTCTCTGTGTGTCAGTCTGTTTCTGTCCCCTCTATCAGTCTCTATCGCTCTCTGTGCTATACGATGTTTTTCCTCTTTATACTGTATGCTTCTATGGGCAGTACTCTTTGCCCATCTGTATTAAAGTTGATTGATGTACACTGTCAGCTCTTTACTGTTGGCTAGATTAGAAACGTCTTTGGTGACTTTTGAGAAGCTGTGCTCCTCCTAAGTTGTTCTTGGCTCTTCTATACTGTGGTTGTTGTTTTCTTAGGTGAAAGATAGAGACCCACACACTGTCGAACATGAGAATGTGGCCCAAAAAGAGGCTTGGGATTTAGAAATATGCTCTTTATTTAAACAAACTATCGCCATACTATTTTCTTGCCACAGCAAAGCTATGTGTGTTCTGCTACATATCACACCACGCATATTGTTTGTGCCTTTATCTATACCAGGGCGACATTAGGTTAGCATTACATTTTTTTTTAATGCATGACGTATTCAAAAGCATTTTTTATTGATGAAACACAGTTCTGAATTGTAAACAAGATGACTCACTTCCTGTTCCTTTCCCGTAGGTCAAAGGTCACAGAAGGAACGCACATTGCCATGATCAACCAGCTGAAGGAGGCTGTGGACCTACTACAAGACCCTAACAGGTGGGCTCTATTACGATTCTGTTATTTACATTTTACATTTACATTTACATTTTAGTCATTTAGCAGACGCTCTTATCCAGAGCGACTTACAGTAGAGTGCATACATTTTATTACATTTTTACATACTGAGACAAGGATATCCCTACCGGCCAAACTCTCCCTAACCCGGACGACGCTATGCCAATTGTGCGTCGCCCCACGGACCTCCCGGTTGCGGCCGGCTGCGACAGAGCCTGGGCGCGAACCCAGCCCAGCCTGGGCGCGAACCCAGAGACTCTGGTGGCGCAGCTAGCACTGCGATGCAGTGCCCTAGACCACTGCGCCACCCGGGAGTCAATGCTGGTTATTTCTGGTTATAGCTGGTTATAATACTATTACACCTTTCTCACTTTTACTATCATGCTGGCCTATCATGCTGGCCTTATTTAATAATCATTGTTACCAGCATGTTCAGGATAATTTTCAAGGTGAAATTGGTCATTGCCATGATCATCTTAAGGATTGATATCGTCATAAGCAGATCTCTATATGAAGTAACATTGGAAAGTTGCATTGTAAACTTTGGAGTACTGTTATCCTTAATGAGTCAGAGGTTACATTTCTGACCTAAACAAGTACATCCCCAAACCCAACAGATGGCTCATTGTCATATTATGCAGAGAGAGGCAGTCAAAATCTCCCACACAGCCCAACACTAACTCTGCAGAATATATTATCAACCATGCATCATCTAACCATATTTCAGGTCAATGTTGTGAGGAATTGTGGGTGAAATGTCCCACTTGGCCATATCAGAATGTTGTCATTGTAGCTACCACGATGTATTTGTTTTTTGAGTCAGAGCCCACTCATTGTCACACACACTGTACCGCATGCTGCTCCGTCCTGCTCTGCAACATGTATATGTTAGCAATAATAAGGCATTTGGCTGTCTTACCTGGTTCTGTGAACATATAGTTCAGTACAGGGACTGGAATGACTCCAGGGCTGGCTCACTGGAGGTAAAAGACACTCATTGGGCATTGAGCTGTGAGGATCTGTGTAGTTGTCTGACCTTCCTACTCTCTGTCTGCCTCTTTCTCTCTCACTCTTTCTACTCTCTGCTCTCAGAGTGAGTATGGAAACAGAGGACCTATCTGGAGTTCAGCTTTACCCTGTTGAGATGGTCATGGTGGAAGACTCTCTCAAGTAAGACTGTGTGTCTGTGTGTCTGTGTGTATGTGCGCGTTGCGTGCACACATGCATTATTTCTTACTCTCTCTCTGTCCCTCTCTCTCTCACTACAGTGGCCAAGACAGTGACGGCAGTGAAGAACAAACCACACCCAAGGTGAGACTCACATATTTGGTTTTACTGCATAATGTACACACCTTCAGTGCATTTGGAAAGTATTCAGAACCCTTGACTTTTTCCACATTTTGTTATGTTACATCCTTATTTTGAAATGGATTAAATCATTTTTTCCCCCTCATCAATCTACACACAATACCCCATAATGACAAAACAAAAACAAGTTTTTAGAAATTTTTGCAAATGTAGTAAAAAATAAAAAACATAAATATCACATTTACATAGGTATTCAGACCTTTTACTCTGTACTTCGTTTAAGCACCTTTGGCAGCGATTACAATCTTGAGTCTTCTTGGGTATGACGTAACAAGCTTGGCACACCTGTATTTGGGGAGTTTCTCCCATTGCTCTCTGCAGATCCTGTCAAGCTCTGTCAGTTTGGATGGGGAGCGTCGCTGCACAGCTATTTTCAGGTCTCCCCAGAGATGTTAGATTGGATTCATGTCCGGACTCTGGCTGGGCCACTCAAGGACATTCAGAGACTTGTCTCGAAGCCACTCCTACGTTGTCTTGGCTGTGTGTTTAGGGTCATTGTCCTGTTGAAAGGTGAACCTTTGGCCCAGTCTGAGGTCCTGAGCGCTCTCAAGGATCTCTCTGTACTTTGCTCTGTTAATCTTTCTCTCGATCCTGACTAGTCTCCCAGTCCCTTCCGCTGAAAAACATCCCCACAGCATGATGCTGCCACCACCATGCTTCACCGTAGGGATGGTGCCAGGTTTCCTCCAGACGTGGCGCTTGGCCAAAGAGTTCAATCTTGGTTTCATCAGACCAGATAATTTTGCCACTCATGGTCTGAGAGTCCTTTTACTGAGGAGTGGCTTCCGTATGGCCACACTACCATAAAGGCCTGATTGGTGGAGTGCTGCAGAGATGGTTGTCCTTCTGGAAGGTTCTCCCATCTCCACAGAGGAACTCTGGAGCTCTGTCAGAGAGACCATCGGGTTTTTGGTCAACTCCCTGACCAAGGCCCTTCTCCCCCAATTGCTCAGTTTGGCCGGGTGGCCAGCTCTAGGAAGAGTCTTGGTGGTTCCAAACTTCTTCCATTTAAGAATGATGGAGGCCCCTGTGTTTTTGGTGCAGACATTTTTTGGTACCCTTCCCCAGATCTGTGCCTCGACACAATCCTGTCTCGGAACTTTACGGACAATTCCTTCGACCTCATGGCTTGGTTTTTGCTCTGACATGCACTGTCAACTGTGGGACCTTTTATATAGAAAGGTGTGTGCCTTTCCAAATCCAGTCCATTTACCACAGGTGGACTCTAATGAAGTTGTAGAAACATCTCAAGGATGATCAATGGAAACAGGATGCACCTGAGCTCAATTTTGAGTCTCATAGCAACGTGTCTGAATACTTATGTAAATAAGGTATTTCTGTTTATTTTATTTTATTTGCAATAATTTCTTCTGTATTCACTTTGTCATTATTGTGTATTGTGTGTAGCTTGATGAGGATTCTTTAAAAAAAATCAATTTTAGAATAAGGCTGAAACTTAACAAAATGTGGAAAAAGTCAAGGGGCCTGAATACTTTCCGAATGCAATGTACGAGCACCCTTTGAGCACCTATACTGCATGACCTCTGACTATGACCATTGTGTGAGTATGTGCCCCAAATGGGTGTGTCTGACGGTGTCAAACTAAAATATATCAGCATCTGTGTTACAGACTAAGACCCCTCTCCTGAGATGGTGTGTGTTTAGTCTCCCTCCCTGAGCAAGCAGCAATGCACTTCTTATTCCTGTCTGATGTAATATAGCTCTGCTGCTCATTGGTAGTTGGGTATTCTTAAGATGACTTGTTTGTAGTATAACTTATTTGAGTTGTGGTGAATGTTGTTTTGGAGCTGTATTAGAGTGTAAGCTTGTCTCCTTTGTAGAGTATAATTCTTTCTGGAAGTAAAGATTGAATTGGTGTGGTAGATGATACAAATAAGATACAAATAAGTTCCACCGGTTGGTGTGTTCTATCTAGTGGGACACTCCCGATGGAGGCTTTGAGTTCCAGAAGAAACGAGAGTTGATTCTAGAGAGGGCCAGGCTGGAGGCCCAGCTTGCATACCAACAATATGAGACACATATGTCCAACCAGGTAACCCTAGTAACAAGCCATGGGTGGCCACGCCCCCTCAGGCTTACCAGCCAATCCCTTCCTCTGACTCCCCTCATCTAGTGTCGGTGTGTGTGTGTGTGTGTGTGTGTGTGTGTTTGTGTGTGGTCACTTCATGCCCTTGACCACTGGTCCCAAGTCAGTTTTTGTGTGAAGTGTTACAGTTCCAAAGAGGGCTACAGTAGGGGCAAGCTCATCCTAGATATGTGGTTAAGTGCATTAGAGGTTGAATCCGAACTCAAGATCCGTGCGTAATTGAGTTTCTGCAAAAATCTGCCATTGACTTCAATGCAAGATTGCGTGAACGTTTACTTGGATCTCAAGTTAGGATTCAGCACTATGTGACCAGTAGGTGTGTTTGCTGGTGTGACCTCTATCCTGTTACCTAGCTAGCCAACCCATTACCTATTAGACCTGTGTGTCGGTCTGCTGTTTTGCATATCTGTAACTTTGATCGTACCTTTGTTTACGCTTCTAGAGGTACAGTAGATGAAGGGAATTATTTGAAGTAGGTGCTTGTATGTGTTGTGTTGATGTTTTTGTTGTGTCTGTGTGAGATTTTGTTTTGTGATGTATGTAGCATGTTTCTATAGTTTGCAGTATGTGAAGTTGACCAATAGTTTACAACAAACACCCCGACCCAGTCTGGGTCAATACCATTGAAGCTGTGGCACAGATACAGTCTCCGGCTAATGATTGGTCCTGAGCTTCAGAGCAAGACAGGGATTGGCTCACACTTTATAGGCCTAACCAAATGCTTTTGAACTTTAAAAGTTGGTTTAATTCCTCTAAAAAGCTCTAGCCGGAGGGTTGAAACCCCTATAGTGGAAACACACCAGGACCAAGGAAGAAGGAACAACAGCATAGCACATAACAAGGAGAAGACATTAGCTGTGTTTGAATACTCATACTAACCATACTACTTGTGACGTAAATTGAGTATGTAGTATGCTTATTGGTCATATTATGGATATAGTTAGTATGCCAAAAGTTCCCAAAATACGACTTGTACAAGCAGTGGACACTATTTCTGTGCTTTTAGGGCCCATAATGCAATTATTCAGAAAATGGGCGTGGCTTCATAACTTTTCAGATTTGAAGAAAATGGCGGAAAATATCCAGCCGAAGTCTAACGAGCTGATACAAATTCATTGCTTTAACTAATAATGACAAATGTTAAGAAAATGTTAAGCAATGAAATAAAGTAATGACTTTTAAAATAAGTTACGTTACACGTTATTTTGGCTGACAATTTGTTAGCTACGTTAGCCTTACGAACCACATAGCATATCATTACAGCAGTTGCTTCTATGTACCGGTATGTTAGCTAACTACCTAATGTTAGTTGGCTACTAATACATCAAACTTGCCAGTATATGGACTATATGCTATCTAACTAACTGCCCAACGTTTATTGACTTGATTATTCATGTAATTCTTAGCTTAGCTAAGTGGTAGAGTTGTTGTGCGTTCTCAATGGACATTGTTAATGAAGTCGTAAGATGTCTAGCTAGTAATTTGTTATGCTAACAAGCTAGCAAGATGTTGCATAGCAATAACATCAACTTGTGGTAGACAGGCGAAGCGCTAGTACGCTCAACTGAAAGGATACCGTTTGTTTACAGTATACTAAAATTAACTTATAGTATTGTAATGAAACAGGCAGGGAGCAGGTCTCGAACCCTCGACCTTCTAGCCCGAGGTCCGGCGCGCTATCGACTGTGCCGCAAAAGCATGCTCAAGCGGCAGAGTCGATTTCCGCGCTTATAAACCCAGGGTCGTTACACTACTCCCTCCTTTCAAAGAGCGCGTCCTCGCACTAGCTTGCGACTTTACGTCTTACAGGAACGCGCTCACCGGCCAAGCACACGCACTGTCGTGGATGCGAGGTCCGATCACTTCCGACACCAATGTAATGAAACAGGCAGGGAGCAGGTCTCGAACCCTCGACCTCCTAGCCCGAGGTCCGGCGCGCTATCGACTGTGCCGCAAAAGCATGCTCGAGCGGCAGAGTCGATTTCCGCGCTTATAAACACAGGGTCGTTACAGTATATTGTATATGCTCATTAAGTTTGTAGTATACAGTATGTTAGGGCGGCAGGTAGCCTAGTGGTTAGAGCGTTGGACTAGTAACTGAAAGGTTGCAAGATTGAATCCCCGAGCTGACAAGGTAAAAATCTGTCGTTCTGCCCCTGAACAAAGCAGTTAACCCACTGTTCCTAGGCCGTCATTGAAAATAAAAATGTGTTCTTAACTGACTTGCCTAGTTAAATAAAGGTACAAATAATAATAATATGTTAGTATGGGTATTCGAACACAGCTATTGTCTGGCAATTCTTTCAAAATCTTCAACAATGCTCTAGCGTTGTCACACACACACACACACACACAGAGAGAGACAAGGCTCACTATTGGGGACAGGACACACATCCAACACTGACCACTTGAAGAGAGCACTGTTACCACATAGCAACACCATATCCAATACCAGCTACATGGCCATAGAAACAGTGACCTCAGCACAATCAAGCTAGAGGACAACTGGCCATACCAGTCAATCTGGGTGAAAATGGGACAGGGTGAGTTATGATCTAGTTAAGCCATCTCAGAGGTCATCTGTAGTGTTATATAGTCATAGTATAGGACGCCAAGCACCAATCTAAATCCTGCACACACATGTTCGTCATACACACATACACAGTGCACACACAGAGCTCACACACATACTACCAGCTGTCTTGTCCCCAATTCCCCCAGTAGACCTGGATAATGTGTGTGTTGTTTAAGTGTACTCTCAGGAGAAAAGGGTCCCTAACCTTTATGTGTGTACTCCCTTTGACTCTCTACCAGGGAGAAGACAGAATTCCAGGCAGCGGTCCCACGTTTACCACTCCTCCCACCCCTCCCTTCGGGTTGAAGCCCCGCTCGGGTGAGTGCAGGGTGGGCATGGCACACTATAGGGGTGGGTGATGGCGGGTACCCCTCTATAGTCTCCATAATCAATACATTACACACATCTCAGTCAGATAGGTGCACAATACCTCCGACTGTCTACACAGACTATAGTCCCTGATAGAGTCCTTTCATGCGTCCATCCTTTCTCTCCAAAATGAAGACATGGACGCCCTCAATCCCCTCCGCTCTGCTTCTCCCCCAAACCCCAAATCCTTCCACACCCCGATACAACTTTTATTGGGTTATACCATTATCCCAAAGTAAAAAAGACCTGGGTTCAGTTCCTACAATAGTCAAGAGTCAATCCCCCCCCCAAAAGTCACAATCCCCCCCCAAAAGTCACAACTTCTAATGAGGCACATACTATCTCATTAACACCCTCTGTCCCCAAAAGCAGCAGCAGCAGCAGTTGGGTCATGCTGTAGAGGCTACCGACCCAGTCCTGACTAACATGCAATGCTCCCACAATGTTTCTGTAATGCTGTGTGAACATGGCCCAGAGAGAAAGTGATGTGTGTTTGCTGAGAATACGTGGGTGTGAGTACTCTGCACCCAATCCCAAAGAGTGGCTATGGAGGAAGAGGATACAAACACACATACAGTCTCTTCCTTCTTTGAGTTAAATAACTGACGGACTGGTTAGCTACATCCTATGGAATAGGGCCGGTCCACAGACTCTGGGTTGAGAAAAACAATGTCTTTCAATGTCTACAATCCTTTCCGAATCCTGTCTGGTACTCCTCATGGTCAGAGGGCTTTGGGTGCAGGTTCACTGAAATGACTCTAGCGTCTGATGTTCACTGCTTGTAGAAATAGAGTTAGCATCCATCCAGCTAGTTACTACGTACATTACGTTACTACTGTAGTGTGTGAAATGTAGCTTTACCTGCTAACATTAACAGCATGTCATGAAATCTGTATTGTGAAACGGCACTAATATTGATTTATTTTTTATCTTTGTTTTGTGTTTTTTTTTTCTTCTCTCATTTCATTTGTTTCTTCCTTTCCTCCCCCTCACCTTCACTCCCTTTCTATCTTTCTACCAACTGCTGCATGACCTCTCACACCAATTCTCACTCCAATCACATCCCTTTATCTAACCCAATCTGCCTTTGCATGCGATTATCAACTGCCGCTGCCTGTTTCGTTCCCTTCTCTTTTAAAATTCAAACCAATTTTTTGGGAACTTTTTCTGGTGTCTCGTGTTTTTGGGGTGTGGTCTTGGAATGGACCTGTCTTGTTCTACTTGGCCCCTCCCCCCTGCACCACACCCCTCCCCCTCTACCTCTAGCCCCTGCCTCACTGCCCTGCTTGCCCCAGCCCTGTCTCCGCCCCCTCCTCACACAGGCCCTGTCCGTCGATAAAGACACTCCCCCTAGACCAGGCGATGGAGTCATGCACAGCAGTGGTAGGTCATTCCTTTCGACTATTCGGCCAATCGGAGGCCTCGAAAACAAAACAACTCGACAGAGTCTCAGATGTTTGCAAACAATGTGCATTTGTGTGACTCAAATTTCTCTCCCTCTTTCTCTCACTGTTTCCTTTTTTTATTTTTCCACCTGTTTTTCCTCTCTCTCTTTCTATCTATCACGCACTCGCTGTGATCTTTCTTCTCTAATCTGTCTATACCTCGTTCCAAGCCATGGGGGTGTGTGTGATGAAAGTGTGCAGTGTACTTTTGCGGTCACATCTGTGCCTTGGACCACATGTTTGGGTTGTTTCGATGACTCCGCTCCCTGACTGTGTTTTACACCATGCCCAAACCGGATGCGTGCGATCGTGCGCAAATTGATTTTGTCCCCCGACACCAAACGCGATTATGACATGCAGGTTGAAATATCAAAACAAACTGAAGCAATTATATTAATTTGGGGACAGGTCGAAAAGCAGTTGCTAGCTAATTTGTCCTGGGATATAAACATTGAGTTGTTATTTTACCTGAAATCACAAAGTCCTCTACTCTGAAAATTAATCCACGCATAAAACGGTCAACCAAATCATTTCTAGTCATCTCACCTCCTTCCAGGCTTCTTTTTCTTCTTTGGACTTTATATGGCGATTGGCAACTAACTTTCATAATAAGGTGCATTACCACAGCCGACCTCAGTTCATCTTTCAATCACCCACGTGGGTATATGTTCCTAAAAACCAATGAGAAGATGGCAGGTGGGTATATGCTTCTAAAAACCAATGAGGAGATGGGAGAGGCAGGACTTGCAACGTGTTCTGCGACACAAATAGAATCAACTTCTATTTTAGCGCCTGGCAATGCAGACGCTCGTTGGCGCGAGCGAGCAGTGTGGGTACAATGATAGAATAACATGTATTTGTAAATTTATTTTGCAATGCTCACACACGCGATACGACTGGTGTGGTCAGCATGTTAGGCTTCGGCAAAATACCGTTTGTACCGTATACCGGGGTATAGTGAAATACCAACGATATGATTTTGAATACCGTTAAAACAGCAGCAGCTCGCGGGGGTGCGTGCTACACCACTGCTTATAACTACTATAAGTTATTTATAAATATAACAAATCTAACACAAATGATATCCAGCTATGCATTTGGTTTGCTAACTTGCTATCTAAGTGGCTAGATGTCATGACCATCTGATCAACCAAGCTTATTGGTTACAGCAGAGACATTCAATCCCCTCCTGGATCAAGATCCCTGTTGCCTAAATTGTTTTGTGCATCCACATTTTTTTTTGTCATTGCGCCCCTTGTGTGCACTTCCGGCAATACTGTATACCCCGGTATGATACAGAAACGGTATGACAGTATGAAAATCTAGATACCACCCAACCCTAGTGTGGGGGGGGGGGGGGGGACTCTGCCACTCATGTGGAGGGTGAGGGCACACTCCTACAATTATGGGCTGATTTTTTTAATTTTAGGCTCAAAAGAAGAGCATCGTCCTCTTATATCTGGTAGACTAGCTGGAGAGAAGGGGAGGAAGAGAGTATATTTAGATCCCTGATGTCCTGTAGCCCATCCCAGCCTTGTGCAGGTCTACAATTTTATCCCTGATGTCCTTACACAGCTCTCTGGTCTTAGCCATTGTGGAGAGGTTGGAGTCTGTTTGATTGAGTGTGTGGACAGGTGTCTTTTATACAGGTAACGAGTTCAAACAGTTGCAGTTAATACAGGTAATGAGTGGAGAACAGGAGGGCTTCTTAAAGAAAAACTAACAGGTCTGTGAGAGCCGGAATTCTTACTGGTTGGTAGGTGATCAAATACTTATGTCATGCAATAAAATGCAAATTAATTACTTAAAAATCATACAATGTGATTTTCTGGATTTTTGTTTTAGATTCTGTCTCTCACAGTCGAAGTGTACCTATGATAAAAATTACAGACCTCTACATGCTTTGTAAGTAGGAAAACCTGCAAAATCGGCAGTGTATCAAATACTTGTTCTCCCCACTGTATATGTACATATCTACCTCAATTCCCTCGTACCCCTGCACATCGACTCGGTACTGGTACCCCATGTACAGTATATAGCCAAGTTATCACTACTCATTGTGTAGTTATTCCTCGTGTATTTATATGTTTTTTCTCTCTGCATTGTTGGTAAGCATTTCACTGTTAGTCTACACCTGTTGTTTACGAAGCATGTGACAAATACGATTTGATTTGACATACAGCTTCATACTGGTCTATCATCTGTTGCTCTACTCCGGCTTCCCTTCTATAGCACAGGGTATTTATGTTTTTATATTTGAACTGTTAGATAATGGTCTCACTGGGGATATCCCTCTTCCATCAGGAGGAAAACGGAAGCTGCCAGCAGCCATTTCCCTCCCAGGGCGACTCATGTTACAGGATTGTTTAACATGTTCTAAGGGTGCGTTTTTATGACATCAGCATGGAGTCAAAGTCAACATGAGCATTTTATTACTCTCCCGTTGCTAATGATAACAATTTTATTTATATATCACTTTTCATTTACTACCATTTTCAAAGGGTTTTACAATGCATGTGTAAGAGTAAACCGCCAATAGCAGGGTAAAAGACCAATCGGTATTATAATAACATAGACATGAAGAAAGAATGACCCGAAGAAAGAAAATAAAAATGTTCAAAGGAGCAGTAATGTTGAAAAGGAATGTTGAATATGGAATATCCTAGTAGTGAGAACAGTGTTGATAGCTCCATATTTGTTTTCAATAAAGAGCCAATCATAGCCACGCACCAATAAACAGGTCAGGCCTCAGGGAGGTGACATCACCAGTAACCAATAGGAGTTTAGATCACGAGTGTCTGACCTCATTAACAGCCAATCAGGTCCCAGAACCCGAGCTAAGGGCACCATTCCAAATCAAAGTGTGTCTAGGGTCACACCACCAGCAGTAGTTGTTGGTAACATGGTTAGCCTGTTTGTGTGTGGATGTCTGAGGGCAGAACTACGACGCAGAATGACTGTACTGATACTGATGACCGTGTGGTGTAGTAGCTGTTATTGACCTTTGACTTCATAAACAACACCAGCTGCCAAGAGATTTTACTATCCTCTGAGTGGGTGATGTCACACAGTAACAGCATTGACTGACTAGAAAGGAACCAGGATTGGAATCTTCCTCTGTGATACAGGATTTCCTTTTGGGGTAGAACACCACTGGGTGGCCATTAGACAGTGTTAAACTGGGTTTGTTGTTGAAAGCAAGACACACATAGAGATGCAATCCTCTATCTTTCTCTCTCTTGTCTCTCTTGCTCTTTCTCTGACCCCATCACCAATCAGTGTGTGCCCTCAGAGGCTCTATCAATGTGTATAACACTGGAACAAATAAACGCCCTGCCATTACATACACAGTAACCTATTTTAGAGGAGATGCTATCTATTGCTCTGGAAGGCTGGGAGGGAGAATAGTTTCACTGGAGAGAGGGGGATGGAGAGAAAGCATCTCTACTCCACTGAAGCTAAATGGACCTTGGGAGAGTTAGCTTTGCCCCTGAGAGCTTGGTGGAGGAATGCTGCCCTGCACTCAACCCTCCACCTGACCCCTTTTACCCTCTCTTTTACCCTCACCCCTTTACCCTCTCCCCCTGACCCTTGCCTCCTCCTTCTCCAGCTGGGCTTTGTGGCCAGGGGTCTTCCTTGGCAGTGCCCAGCCTGGCTTGGTACAGGGCAGGCCAGGGTCCAACATGCCAGTCTAGCCTTCTGGAAGAGAAGACAGGGGAAATGTCAACAAGCATGCCCCAGAGCTTTGTTGCACTGCCAAGACACAGTCAAGACCTGACAGGACATCTATTACACAAATCTCTCTTTTTCATATTCCTTTCTCTAACAGTAATGGAGTGAGTTGTTTTTATACTGGAGCCAGAGAGGGGTAGGACCAATGTTCTAACTTCCTGTTTTCTGACTATTGCCTTTGTTTACTGAAACACATTTGTTTACACAAGGAAGTTCACCTTGGATTACATTTTCCTCTCTATTCTCTCCCTCCCTCTCCCTCTCTGAGCCAATGCAGTCCTGTCAGCAGGATGAGGAATGTTCTCAGTCTCCAGAATGTATTTCATTTGTCAGAACACTTTATGGCTGAATGTTGACCCTGTTCAACTGAAAGGCTACATCCTAAATCTCCTAGAGAGAGAGAGAGAAATAAATAAAAGAGGAGGGACATAGAGAGAAATGTAGACACAGAGGGAGAGAAACAGAGAGGATGAAAACAAAATGTAGACAGAGCGGACAGCAGACGCAGGGAAAGGAGAGGGAACTGGAATGTGATAACAATAGGGGTGTGAGGTGAATTCAGACTCCTAGACTGCCCAGTCTGCCTGGGTATGAATGGTGTACACAGCATGCAGTAAATGGTGACCGGGTCACAGCTTCTGCCTGTTTTGATTTAGTATCCATCCACCATCCATGGCACCACAAGTTATTTAGACTGGACTGAGCAGGGCTGAACTGTGCCAGTTTACTGAGAGAAATACATGCTGAGGCTGGCTGGCTCACTGACATTAACTTCTTTGAGACGATGTCAAAAAGCGCTTTATAACTGCAGTCCATTATCATAATTTTTTATGAAGGACCAGCTACAGAGACTGTATACGTTTTTAACTTTATGACTGTCCTCTCCATGACTACACTGTCTGGACCAATGACAGGGTCTTGCTGTGTCATCGCTTTGGGACCAATTTGTTTGGTGAAGAAATATCCGGAAGCGTTGTTTGGTGCTAAAACTGTCCAGATGGTCTGCTTGCCTGAGCATGAGAGGGAAGGAGAGAGAAAGAGGGAGATGTCGCCCTGTAGGATACATTCATGCTGTGCCCTTCCAGAATGTTCTGAGAGTCTGTGCTGTGTCCTTCCAGAATGTTCTGAGAGTCTGTGCTGTGTCCTTCCAGAATGTTCTGAGAGTCTGTGCTGTGTCCATCCAGAATATTCTGAGAGTCTGTGCTGTGTCCTTCCAGAATGTTCTGAGAGTCTGTGCTGTGTCCTTCCAGAATGTTCTGAGAGTCTGTGCTGTGTCCATCCAGAATATTCTGAGAGTCTGTGCTGTGTCCTTCCAGAATGTTCTGAGAGTCTGTGCTGTGCCTGTGTGTGAGCCCAGAGTGTTAAGTTCTGAAATGAGCTAAGAGGAGGCAGTGGCTCCTTTTCTACGCTTTCCCAATCTCTCCCTCTTTCTCTCTCTGCTGTTCATTCACTCCCTTTAGGATGCCCAGGAGACCCCACACCACTCAGGATTAGCCTCCGATTACAACAAAATGCACAACTATAAAATCAAACTATTTGTCACATGCGCCGAATACAACAGACCGTGAAATGCTTACTTACGAGCCCTTAACCAACAAGCAGTTCAAGAAATAGAGTTAAGAAAATATTTTCGAAATAACATTAAAAATAAAATAAAAGTAGCACAATAAAATAACAATAACAAGGCTATATACAGGGGGTACCGAGTCATTGTGCTGGGGTACAGGTTAGTCGAGGTAATTTGTACATGTAGGTAGGGGTAAAGTGACTAGGCATAGATAATAAACAGCGAGTAGCAGCAGTGTAAACACAAAGGGGGTCAATGTAAATAGTCCGGGTGGCCATTTGATTAATTGTTCAGCAGTCTTATGACTTGAGGGTAGAAGCCTTTTGGACCTAGACTTGGCGCTCCGATACCGCTTGCCGTGCGGTAGCAGAGAGAACAGTCTATGACTTGGGTGACTGGATTCTTTGACCATTTTTTGGGCCTTCCTCTGACACCGCCTAGTTATAGTTCCTAGATGGCAGGTAGCTTGGCCCCTGTGATGTACTGGGCCGTACGCACTACCCTCTGTAGCGCCTTACGGTCGGATGCCGAGCAGTTGCCATACCAGCCGGTGATGCAACCGGTCAGGATGCTCTCGATGGTGCAGCTGTATAACTTTTTGAGAATCTGGGGACCCATACCAAATCTTTTCAGTCTCCTGATGGGGAAAAGGTGTTGCCGTGCCCTCTTCATGCCTGTCTTTGTGTGTTTGGACCATTTTTTATTTATTCATTTTTATACCCTTTTTCTCCCCAATTTTCGTGATATCCAATTAGTAGTTACATTCTTGTCCCATCGCTGCAACTCCCGTACGGACTCGGGAGAGGCAAAGGTCGAGAGCCATGCATCCTCTGAAACACGACCCTGCCAAGCCGCACTGCTTCTTTACAGATTGCTCGCTTAACCCGGAAGCCAGCCGCACCATTGTGTCAGAGGAAACACCGTACAACTGGCGACCGTGTCAGCATGCATCAAATAAAATGTTATTAGTCACATGCGCCGAATACAACAGGTGTAGTAGACCTTACCGTGAAATGCTTACTTACGAGCCCCAACCAACAGTGCAGTTTAAAAAAATACAGATAAGAATAAGAGATAAAAGTAACAAGTAATTAAAGAGCAGCAGTGAAATAACAATAGCGAGACTATATACAGGGGGGTACCGATACAGAATCAATGTGCGGGGGCACCGGTTATTTGAGGTAGTATGTACATGTAGGTAGAGTTATTAAAGTGACTATGCATAGATGACAATAGAGAGTAGCAGTGGTATAAAGAGGGGGTGGGGGGGGGGGGGGGGGTCACTGCAGATAGTCTGGGTAGCCATTTGACTAGTTGTTCAGGAGTCTTATGACTTGAAGGTAGAAGCTGTTTAGAAGCCTCTTGGATCTAGACTTGGCGCTCCGGTACCGCTTGCCGTGCGGTAGCAGAGAGAACAGTCTATGACTAGGGTGGCTGGAGTCTTTGACAATTTTTAGGACCTTCCTCTGACATTGCCTGGTATAGATTTCCTAGATGGCTGGAAGCTTGGCCCCAGTGATGTACTGGGCCATTCGCACTACCCTCTGCCTTGCAGTCGGAGGCCGAGCATTTGCCATACCAGGCAGTGATGCAACCAGTAAGGATGCTCTCGATGGTGCAGCTGTAGAACCTTTTGAGGATCTGAGGACCCATGCCAAATCTTTTCAGTCTCCTGAGGGGGAATAGGTTTTGTCATGCCCTCTTCACGACTGTCTTGGTGTGCTTGGACCATGTTAGTTTGTTGGTGATGTGGACACCAAGGAACTTGAAGCTCTCAACCTGCTCCACTGCAGCCCCGTCGATGAGAATGGGGGCGTGCTTGGTCCTCTTTTTCCTGTAGTCCAAGATCAGCTCTTTTTGTCTTGCTCACGTTGAGGGAGAGGTTGTTGTCTTGGCACCACACTGACAGATCTCTGACCTCCTCCCTATAGGCTGTCTCATCATGGATGGTGATCAGGCCTATCACTGTTGTGTTGTCAGCAAACTTAATGATGGTGTTGGAGTCGTGGGTGAACAGGGAGTACAGATGGGGACTGAGCATGCACCCCTGAGGGGTCCGCATCATGGGCGCTCGCATGTGTGTCAGGGTTGTTCTCAATTCAGAATTTAATTGAGTATGCCTCATACATTTTTTTTTAATTATTTTATTTATTTATTTAACCTTAATTTAACCAGGTAAGCTAGTTTAGAACAAGTTCTCATTTACAACTGCGACCTGGCCAAGATAAAGCAAAGCAGTGCGACACTAACAACAACACAGAGTTACACATGGAATAAACAAGCGTACAGTCAATAACACAATAGGGGGAAAAAAGTATACAAACAGTGTGTGCAAATGGCGTGAGGAGGTAAGGCAATAAATAGGCCATAGTAGCGAAGTAATTACAATTTAGCAAATTAACACTGGAGTGACAGATGAGCAGTTGGTGATGTGCAAGTAGAAATACTGGTGTGCAAAAGAGCAGAAACGTAAATAAAAACAATATGGGGATGAGGTAGGTAGATTGGGTGGGCTATTTACAGATGGGCTATGTACAGCTGCAGCGATCGGTTAGCTGCTCAGATAGCTGATGTTTAAAGTTAGTGAGGGAAATATGTCTCCAGCTTCAGCTATTTTTGCAATTCGTTCCAGTCATTGGCATCAGAGAACTGGAAGGAAAGGCGGCCAAAGCAGGTGTTGGCTTTGGGGATGACCAGTGAGATGTACCTGCTGGAGCGCGTGCTACGGGTGGGTGTTGTTATCGTGACCAGTGAGCTGAGATAACGCGGAGCTTTACCTAGCATAGACTTATAGATGACCTGGAGCCAGTGGGTCTGGCGACGAATATGTAGCGAGGGCCAGCTGACTAGAGCATACAGGTCGCAGGGGTGGGTGGTATAAGGGGCTTTGGTGACAAAACGGATGGCACTGTGATAGACTGAATTCAGTTTGCTGAGTAGAGTATTGGAAGCTATTTTGTAAATGACATCGCTGAAGTCGAGTATCGGTAGGATAGTCAGTTTTACGAGGGTATGTTTGGAGGCGTGAGTGAAGGAGGCTTTGTTGCGAAATAGGAAGCCGATTCTAGATTTAATTTTGGATTGGAGATGTTTAATATGAGTCTGGAAGGAGAGTTCTTGAATTTGAACTGAGGTAGTAAACAGGATACAGAATTGCAAATTTGAATTAAAGGAAATGTTATTGTATTCGGTGAAATTCTACTACCTCTTCTATTCTATATTAGGTGTAGTCTATGTACACCCGAGTGGCGCAGCTGTCTAAGGCACTGCATCTCAGTGCTAGATGCGTCACTACAGACCCTGGTTCGATTCCAGGCTGTATCACAACCGGCCGTGATTGGGAGTCCCATAGGGCGCCGCACAATTGGCCCAGCATCGTTAAGGTTTGGCCGGAGTAGGCCGTCATTGTAAATATCAATTTGTTCTTAAATGACTTGCCTAGTTAAAGAAATATACACTGAGCACCCCCTTTTGCCCTCAGAACAGCCTCAATTTGTCGGGGCATGGACTCTACAAGGTGTCAAAACCGTTCCTCAGGGATGCTGGCCTATGTTGACTTCAATGCTCCCCACAGTTATGTCAAGTTGGCTGGATGTCCTTTGGGTTGTGGACCATTCTTGATACACATGGGAAACTGTTGAGCATGAAAAACCCAGCAGTGTTTCGGTTCTTGACAAACCAGCGTCTCAGTTGTCTGAAGGCTTAAAAGTCCTTCTTTAACCTGTCTCATCCCCTTCATCTACAGTGATTGAAGGGGATTTAACAAGTGACATCAATAATGTGTCGTAGCTTTCACCTGGTCAGTTTGTCATGGACAGAGCAGGTGTTCTTAATGTTTTGTACATCTTTTACATAAAACATGAAACATGTAATTATATTGAATTGCACTGAATTACATTCTACTTCCTGTTACTCAATTTCGCATTGATTCAATTCGATTTTCAACTCATCAGTTGAATGGGAGTCAATTCCCAGATTCAGAATTGAGCACAATCCTGGTGTGTGTGGTGCGTGAGTTGTTGATGGGGTAGTCAATGAATGCCAGGCAGTTTCTGTTTCTCCATCTGTGTAAAAGTGACTGACAGCCTGTCAGTATGGGCCTCTAAGGACCAAACATTATCAGAGAGAGGAGGGAAGGAAAGACGGGGAGAAAGGGGGAGGAGCTTATCATATCCTAATTAATTAACTCCGGCGTTTTATCACCACGTGACCAGCTTTAAGATGAGTGACCAGCTTTAAGATGAGTCCCTGATGTCATAAACCGTTATTGTTATTGTCAGGGTCAGGAGCAGCCCAGCCACAGTGAAGGAGGGTTGAGTTAAATCATTCCCGCATGCTATATTGTGACTGGCTGTATCTACGAACCCCCTCGTCTGGCCAATGTTGTGCTGCCCTAGTATGAGACCTCTGTGTGTTTACAATAATTGACATATCTGTGCTTCCTCTCTACATGGTCACGTCTCATTCTGTTATTGAATGTTCCCCTCCCTAACCACATTCACACCCTCTATAATAGTCAACATCCTGTTCTCTCTATGGCGATGGAGGAGTGATCGCCCCTCTCTACTCTATATCAGCCAGTCATGCTTCTGGATGAGGCCTGTGTGTGTGTTTATCTCTAACTTCCTACTGGGATAGCCCCTCAAGGAGCCATTGCCCCTGTAAGAGACGGTCAGATAGGGCCAACGTTATTAAAGTCTAGTGTGAATACTGTAGAAATGCATTCTCCTTTCCTTTTCCCCAAGCGTGGGTTGAAGTGTCCAGTGACTCTTGGGCTCCCCCATGTGGTGTGACTTTGTACCACAAGGCAGAGCTACAAGGGAGATTTATGACTAGAATATAGGCCACAGACTTAGTAAATGATTCACTCCTATGTTGTAGAACGATAGCTGTAACATGTGATCAGAGGCCAAGCCTGTTTCTCTCTTACACACACACACACACTCCTCTGAATACATTTCCTCCTCCCACACTTTAAAAAAAATGCTTAATTTCCTCTAATGCGTTTTCTTTGTTATATGTATGCTTACCAGTTAAAAAAGTGGTTTGATTAATATATGACAATCAGAGAAGACTTCTGAGTACAATAACACAAAACAAATAAATATGCTTAATTGTCAAGCCTCTTCAAATCTCCTGTCAGTTGCTGTGGGTCCTGGAGGGGTCATGCTATCTGTTGGTATGCAGGATTGACTAAGTGGGACGTCTTTAGGAAAACCAATTTTCCACATTCAATCTTCCTGCAGATGACTGCTTTCATGACAATGAAGGCAGCCCAGAGCCCAGCACTGTAGAGTGCATCTGGATATGAATAAGGGGTTATGCAAGCATGCAGTAACAGTAGCTACATATCCGTTTGTAAGAGAAAGTGTGATTTCGGTGTCAGTGAATATTGCAGTATGCATTTACACTACATGACCAAAAGTCTCATTCCAAAATCATGTGCATTAATATGGAGTTGGTTCCCACTTTGCCGCTATAACAGCCTCCACTCTTCTGGGAAGGCTTTCCACTAGATTCTGGAGCATTGCTGCGGGGACTTGCTTCCATTCAGCCCCAAGAGCATTAGTGAGGTCAGGCACTGATGTTGGGTGATTAAGCATGGCTCGCAGTCAGCTTTCCAATTCATCCCAAAGGTGTTCAATGGGGTTGAGGTGCAGGCCAGTCAAGTTTTTCCACACCGATCTCAACAAACCATTTCTTTATGGACCTCGCTTTGTGCACAGGAACATTGTCCTGCTGAAACAGGAAAGGGCCTTCCCCAAACTGTTGCCACAAGTTGGAAGCACATAATCGTCTAGGATGTCATTTTATGCTGTAGCTTTAAGATTTCCCTTCACTGGAACTAAGGGACCTAGCCCGAACCATGAAAAACAGCCCCAGACCATTATTCCTCCTCCACCAAACTTTACAGTTGGCACTATGTATTCGGGCAGGTAGCGTTCTCCTGGCATCCGCCAAACCCAGATTAATCTGTCGGACTGCCAGATGGTGAAGCGTAATTCATCACCCCAGAAAACGTGCTTCCACTGCTCCAGAGTCCAACGGCGGCGAGCTTTACACCACTCAAGCTGAAGCTAGGCATTGCGCATGGTGATCTTAGGCTTGTGTGCTGCTGCTCGGCCATGGAAACCCATTTCATGAAGCTCCCGACGAACAGTTCTGGTGCTGACGTTGCTTCCAGATGCAGTTTGGTACTCGGTAGTGAGTGTTGCAGCCGAGGACAGACAATTTGTACGTGCTTCAGCACTCGGCGGTCCCCTTCTGTGAGCTTGTGTGGCCAACCACTTTCGCAGCTGAGCCGTTGTTGCTTCAGTAAGGCCATTCTACAGCCAATGTTTGTCTATGGAGATTGCATGGCTGTGTGCTTGATTTTATACACCTGTCAACAACGGGTTTGGCTGAAATAGCCGAATCCACTCATTTGAAGGGGTGTCCACATACTTTTGTATATACAGTATAGTGTATTTAGGCTACAGTATGTGTGCTTTTATGGGTGTGAAATGCATGCTGGCATGTGTGTGTGAATGGGTCTGAATGTATGTGTACAGTACAGTATGTGTAAGTGTTAGTTGCTGAGCACCCTGTCTAACGGCTGACCTGTTGTTCTCTCCTCCGGCCTGTTGGGGGTAGTGTTCCTGAGGACCCATAAGAGTCTGGAGTCTGTGGATCCTCAGTTCACCATGAGGAGGAAGATGGAACAGCTGAGAGAAGAGCTGGAGCTGATGGAACAACTCAGAGAGGTGAGAGCTTCTCTGTCAATTTCTTTCTCTCCCTCACTCTCGTCTGGAAGTCAACTCCCCATCCAGGAGCATTATGTCCTCGGTTTGTGCATGTGTTAAGGTGTATGTTTTGACCCCTCTTACCCCTCCTGTCTCCCCTCAGAGTATAGAGAGCAGACTGAAGGTGGCTCTTCCTGAAGACCTCGGCTCCTCCCTCATGGACGGGGTGGTGCTCTGCCATCTGGCCAATCACATTCGCCCACGCTCCGTGGCCAGCATCCATGTGCCCTCGTCCGCTGTGGTACGTCTGGGGGTCAATGAGGGGTTGACGAGGGATAAGTAGGAATGGGTGATTCTTTGTGTTATAGACAGTTATAGTCTGTGTTGAGCTATGTGTTCTATGTGTGACCCCATAGCCCAAACTCAGCATGGCCAAGTGTCGGAGGAACGTGGAGAACTTCCTGGATGCCTGTAGGAAGATGGGCGTTCCCGAGGTAAGGCACTCCTGTCTGTTAGATGGTGGCACCTCATTGATCCTGAATCAGCCACTCTATTTCAGATTCACCTGTTAGAGTTGGGATTTGACTGAAGGAAACTGATCCTTGATCTGTTAAGTTTGAATAAATGCTACAGTGCATCATTGGGGTTGGAATCTAGTTGTGGGTGGGCTGATTAGGGATCAGTGAAGCAAACAGCCTGTAGAGGACACAGATACTATGCACACTAGAATGGAGCGTCAGAAAGGGCTAGTGCTGGGATGAAACTAGACCATTTGACAAGTCTACAACTTCTTTAGTTTATACAGTAATACAGTTAGTTCTAGGAATATGTATTTGACATTGGGACCAAACCCCTTTTATAATCATCACCTTAAAACAATCTTCCCAGTCAGAGCACAGAGTTTGATCCCAGAACTGGCACATCTAGCCTATCACCTTCCCACCTCCCACTACCTCCTCTGAAAGAGAGAGAGAAAGTTATGACACAAGCATTAGAGCTGCATCATCATCATCATCATCATTACACTGGACTATACTGTCATCATCACGGCTTTGGGCTTCCTCAATGCTGTACCAAATGACCAGTGGTACACTTTTAAACTTTGACCCGGCTCTTGCCTGTTTCTGACCCCAGCGTGTGCCAAAGACAAAAATGAGTTTAACAGGAGCTGGTGTGCTCTCATGTCATTTACTTGACTAAAACATTTTGTGTGTGTATGGGTTGGTAACATAGGACTTGGCGACTGCACTTCCTGATTTGGATCATTAAGAAATGCTAGCGGCCATGACTGAATTCAAACGTGAATTGGTTTCGGGGTGTGGTTTGATTCTGAATGATTCTGAATCAAACCACACCCCAAAACCAATTCACGTTTGAATTCAGTCATGGTCGCTAGCGTTTCTTAATGAGTGTTCACAGGTGTGAAGAGTTAGCCAAATTATTTTGCCAATTAGCTTCAGCCAGCTGGTGTGCAACCGTGGCAAAGTTGGTTTGACTTTGGATAGCCTATCTCTAGGGATAGTTAGGGACCATCAATAATTACACAATGCAAATGGGGCAATATTTTCATGTTGGACATCTTTTAGTTGTCTCATCGAATGCTTTCAATATTTATATACCACTTTTTACAATTTATAGTTGGTTTGAGGTTTAAGTCATTGAAATGGAGCTACCTTTTAAAATATTGTCCCAAGTACATTGTGTAATTTACTGATGGT
This sequence comes from Salvelinus namaycush, assembly GCF_016432855.1. Taxonomy (NCBI): domain Eukaryota; kingdom Metazoa; phylum Chordata; class Actinopteri; order Salmoniformes; family Salmonidae; genus Salvelinus; species Salvelinus namaycush. The sequence continues at coordinate 28,559,650 of NC_052325.1, read as the reverse complement.
CCCTAAGTAGCCCCATAGGGATATTGAATGTCAAACCAAATTGACCATCAGGGCATTAAGATCGGTCTTGTGCAGCTGCGCTCCAAATTGATGATTATTTGGGTGCTGTGGGAATGTGGGTAGGATTAAAATAAACCCAACCCACGGACAACTGTTACAGTACCCTTCATTCCGTGACATACGATTGTTTCCTATCATTTTTATGACCAACATTATCCTTTTTACACTTTGTAGTCAATTTTGACACTATAATATCGATGCCACATAGGCCATTTTCAAAACGATAAGTTTCTTTTTAGGGGCAATCGCTCTTTAATAAGTGTGCTTGTGTGTGAGTATCAAATTGGCCCAGTGACCCTGGCTCCTCGTTGCTATTTGATTGCTCCTTTTAGTAAATATATTCAGTAATTATGACCATTATTTCTGTCACCCAGTGACTACACATACAGTAGCATTGGGACTCATTATTTGGTCATACCCTAGTATAGTAAGCACAGCTGTGATTGTGTTTAAAGGATTCTCTCTTCACTCAATGAGCCTGGTCGAAACCTCACACTACAAAAGTTGCTTTTCAGTCACTGTGTTTGAGTAGCCTGATGGGACTGTACATTAGAATGCAAAGTATCACCATTACCAACAGTGAGACTGTCTGAGACCTCTTGGCTGCTTCCTTAGACCTCCTGCTTGCTTGCTGTTGCTAGTCTGGTTTTACTTGTGTAACCTGGCCCTAGCCAACTTGTAATCCTACTGCTTGCTGGCTGAAATGTCGCTGCCTCACTGAAACAGGTGCTTTATGCTGGATTGAAAGCTAATGCTAGCAAACGCAAGTGAAGGTGTAGCTGGCAAACACCGACCGCACCCTCATTGCTCCTAACGCTCCACACCACAGCATGGCCTGCTTTCTGAAAGAGAGACAGAGTTCAGTCTCAGTTTGATAAAATTAGTAAGTCACATACTCTCTCTCAAAAAGCAGCCCTGCACATTGCCCCGGTAACCCACGCCTGCGCAGCCCTGCACAAAAAACACACACCTTGACCCCTGACCTCGGTTCCCACTGGTTAACATCCTGCTTTGTTTCTCTGTTCTGTTTTCCTGTCGGACCACCCTCTATCTTCCTTCTCTTCTTCTCCCCTGAATCCCCTCCCCTTATTTCTCTTTTCCTGGCACTCCCTTCCCATTTTCTTCCTCTTCTTTGTTCTGGTATTTTTTCTCCTATGTGTTGTTCTTCCCCTCATTATTCTCATCCACTTCTATCTGGCTGTATTTCTCTTCTTCATCCACAAAATTCTTTGATGTTCCTATGTGAGCCCCTTCCTTTCTATCTGTATCATTCTCTTCCCCCCATTCTCCATTCATCCCTTCAACTTATTTTCCTTTTTTCCAATCCTTCTCCCTTCACCTTCATTTACATGTATGTTACCTCCTCCGCTCCTCTTTGGGGCCTCAGTCGTCCCTCTGCTCAGCATATGACATCATCCAGTGTCACCTGCGGCCGATCCGTGTCACCGTGTGCGCCCTGGTCGCCATGGAGACCCCCACAGAGGGGAGGAACTCTGACAGACAGGGGGAGGACCCGAGTCCAAACCCAAGCCCTGCCCCAGAGGTGTCTACACAGGTCGCCTTGGCTCCGTCTCCCGCCTGGCAGCCCTGGGACCTGATTGGCTCGAGCCTAGTACATGTCTTCTGTCTCCTCCTGCTGTTTGTGGCCTATAGCTGGAGCGAGCTGACGTAATGCCACCTGTCAATCTCCTGTCAAAGCCCCCCCTCCCGCATGTGCCAACACATCTCCGTCCGCAATCCTCCTCCTCTTTTTCTTCAACCTCGTTTCTGTCCAGAAAAAACTGCTGACTCACACACATAGTGTGTCTCTCATACACACTTTTATTCATGCACACATTGCAGATGCGCACCAATAAACTCCAATAAATACCAACTCACAACCTCACACACATACTGTCCCCATCAATACTGCACATTCCAACTGTTGAAAGAATCCTGGAGCTTGTACACAAGGGGTTTACCGGAAGACTCTCTACAACTCTTTGACCAATGTGTCAAATCAAGCCTATCATGTTGGACTCTTGGCTTTATTAATGCCCTCTGGGGTCACAGACCTGTCTCTTGGTTCCATACAGCCTGTCTAGTTTGGGTCCAGGTAAGCACAGAGCATTAATAGGGTTCCTCTATCAAGCTGGATCTTGGCGCTTTTTTGTCGCATTGGTCTGTCTCTTCGAGACACATCAAATACAGGTAAAATACTGTCTGCTCAAAGGAAATAGTAAAGCTCAATAGTGATGCCAACTATGACACAAAGACACAACAAACAGTTTATAGGTTTGGACCTAATAAACACACCACTTATGACTAGACTGTAAAATGTCACTACAGAACACTGTCACTAAATAAAGTTCAATAATCACGTCACTACTGCACATCTTTACCACCCGACCATCTACAGGTAACTGCCAAAATAATGGAAACGCTTGAGTAAATGATGGATACAAAATATATTGAACGCAGATGCTTCCACACAGGTGTGGTTCCTGAGTTAATTAAGCAATTAACATCCCATAGGGTCATGTATAAAAAGGCAGGCCATTATTTTGGCTACTATGGCGATGTCCCCATAGGATGACAGGGCACGAGTGATCACTGAGTGGTTTGATGAGCATGAAAACGATGTAAACCATATGTCATGGCCATCTCACTCCCCAGATCTCAATCCAATTTAACACGTATGGGAGATTCTGGAGCGGCGCCTGAGACAGCGTTTTCCACCACCATCAAAACACCAAATTGTGAAGTTTTTTGTGGAAGAATGGTGACGCATCCCTCCAATAGAGTTCCAGACAGTTGTAGAATCTATGCCAAGGTGCATTGAAGTTGTTCTGGCTCGTGATGGCCCAACACCCTATTAAGACCCTTTATGTTGGCGTTTCCTTTATTTTGGAAGTTACCTGTACATAACTTTCATATTGCTATAGTTGATTTACCCTGGGGGAGTTACATGACTACAGTATGTAGAAGTTTTGGGCCGACTATTGTATTACTTACTTTAAAACCTCATGAAGATACATTGGATGGAAGTTTATTTTACCCAGCGACTGCAATTGGTATGCCATTATACTATTAGTTATGTGTGTTTTAACTCAGCCATTGCTGTGAGGCTTTATAATGACTTGTATATCTGATGGTGTGAATGGAACTGGTAATAAATGTATAGTTACCACCTCACCTATTTTGTGTTGCTGTTCTCTGAAGAATGATGATGCTGTTCAGATTCTTCATAATGGTTATTCAACATACTCCTACACACACCTGTACTGTCTATGTCCCCTCATCACCATCGTTGCATTGGGAGGTCTTGATTTACTTATGTTTTGTCTGTCTCCCTATTTCTGTTCCACTCATTCCCGAACCCCCCCCCCCCACTCCCCACTCTCTGTTTGTCTCCTTTCTCTTTCTTCTCTGTGGAACCTCCACAGGATAAGCTGTGTCTGCCTCATCACATACTAGAGGAGAAGGGTATGATAAAGGTGAGCATGACAGTTCAGGCGCTGGTGGATGAGTCTTCAACCAAGCAGGCTCTCTTCACGTGAGAGGGAAGAAGACCAACACACCAACATAGACACACCACTTTGTCAAAGTGAACCAACACAAGTTGCCATTATGCCTTTTCCAAAGGACTGTAGCCTATATCTCAGTCTTCCTTTCGTGATTCTTACAACCAGAGTTTGAAGTTACACATTGATGCGTGGGGTGCCCTGACATTCAAAGCTGACAGGGATGTCCGCATTGATGTTTTTTAATTCTTACGAGAGCATCCAGCAGCCTTGGACACTCCTGTAGCTTGAACCCTGCCTACAACAGCTTCTAGAATGCTGCACCGTGTATGTTTGACTATGCATTTCACCCCTCTATTCCTAAGGCCAGGTATATCACCCTCAGTATTGAGAATTGTATTGAGAATAGACACTCCAGCATAGCGGTCTCTCTGCTACAGCTTCCCTATTTCAGGATATTTACAATGAACGTGACTGAGAGTGTACATTGAAAAGAATCCCCCAAATATTTCACTAATAGGTAATATATTTTAGGTTTAGTTCTGTATATTGTATTATGTTTTACTTTAAATGGATCTCTCACCACCTCTGTAGGGGTTGAAGTATTGTCTTAACATTATGGGAACATTGTGTTTTGGTTGTTGAATCAGGAGTGGTTGTGGGTATGTAACTCAGGGTAGGTGTGGGCTTACTTGCTTCATTCCGTAGCCTGCTTCTCGGTCTATGGTATTACTCTAACATTGTGTGTGTGCCTGACTGCATGCGTGTGTGTCAAAGAGAGTGACACGAGTCATAGTTAGCCAGAATGAAAAAGAGGGTTTGCATTCCCTAGTACATTGTATACCTCTAAATAACCTCTAGAAGCGTGGGGTGATGCTGACCATGCTAGGTGGTCATGTAGGACCTACAATGTTAGCGTTTAAAAGTAACTGATACATTCACTGATTTAGAGACTGTTAGCAGTATCTGAAGAGTTGATGCTTGAGCGCCCAATATCCCACTACTACACAAAACAGCAGAACACTCCAAAATAAGAATACTAAGTGTGTGTGAGTGAGCAATGGTGTTGGGTTTTTTATTGTACAGATATGCATTTTATACAGCTTGGTATCCAAAGCATAAGCTTTAGCAGTAAAAACAAACAAATGTTTCACTGGATAGATTTGACAGTTGCCAAAACTAAACTGTTTTTTCAGAGCACTTATGAGACAGCAATTCATTAAAGCTAGAATCCTTAATTGAAACAATGACAGAGGCCATCCCGACTTTGTTTTGGTAAAAAGCTGAGGGATGGGCCTGAATAAATGTAACCACTCTCAAATTCATAGACAGCTATGAATGCAAGGTTTGACCAGCCATGATATAAAAATTTGTTTTAACCATGTTTTGAACCTATACTGTGTTTGTTTACATTGACATTGTTTACAAACATTGGGAGTAAAACAAGTTTTTATTCTGGGTTCCAATGGGGTACGACAGTTTAACTAAGCTTGTGAGGCATTTATAAGTTATATTCAAGAATCAAATGGGTATATCATTAATTTATAAGTCCAAAAATGGATGTAGCAACTAATGATTCCAGCTTTAATGTTTTTGAATATATGGTTTGTACTATTCCAGTGATCTAAATGTCTTTAGACGTATGGTAAATTTTATGAGAAGTAGTGACGTGAAGTGTCAATGTGATGGTTCGTGCGAGTGGGTTTTGTATTTAGAAAGTATTGTAGTAGTATATTTCTTACTTTATGGGGCGACCAAATTCACATAGAAATGTGAGGTATAGCTCTGTTATTCTCATTGAAAGGTAGATCTGTTCCATCTACGCTATTTCTATGCATCCCGTTCTTATATCTTTACCTTTCGGTTTTGTACACCAGCTTCAAACAGCTGAAAATACAATCGGTATGGAAAATATTTCACAGCGGTTTAGAAGGTACAATGATTGTCTACTCTATACTTGCTTGTTTTTTCACAAACTGAAATCTGACGAACTATTCAAATTTTTGCAACCAGGAAATGGCGGAGCAATTTCTGCATAGTGAATCTAAGAGCAATTTGAATATTTTAAGTCACCACCACACTCCTCAGGCAAAGTGAACAATCTCTTAGCAATGAGATCACTCCAGTTCCTGATTCTAATGTAGAATTCAAAGAACAATTACAACACTACTATTTATGTATATAATGTAGCTAATATTTAATATATATTTTTAAAAAATTCTGCACAGTAATCCTACTTTAATACTCAGTCATTTCCTTTCCACCAAGCTAAATAGAACTACTCAGGTGATAACATTTGACTACCAGTATCCCTTCTTCCAGTCCTAACATTTCGATGATAGAAAAGAGATGTGTAAACTAAAAGGGAAATATGACATTTGCTTAGTAGGAGAAAGTGACTGTAGCTTATCGTTTCCTTATGGAGGTTTGGGCCGTGTGCTGCAAACCTGACAGTTTAGAAACATAAAGAGGGGACTTAACATTTAAATTGTCATTACTTTTAGTTCATTGATTAGTCACGTCAATCCCTTGGGCCTTTAGGTGTGGCTGACTACGGGCCTGAAATTATCTGCACTTTAAAGAGACTGTTTTGGCAACTGACAAATCTCAGAGCTCCATTTTAAATTAGAAATGTGTGTATGACATCTTTTGAACTATACAAATCTGCTAAATGTTTTTACCACAGTGTGACTGCTGAGTTGAGCAGTTTTGCCCTTTTCTACCTTTCTCTGTTTATAGTCCTGAAAGCTTGTACTCAGTTTTGTACTTTGATTGGGAGGAAATGTTTTTTTTATGTTTAGGTTTCTTAAAATTGAGATACCATTTTGTACCTCTTGTCATATTGGTGTACAGCAATTTTGATTTTATTGCATGAAACACCCCTTTAATGTTGCCTTAACTGCTGTGAATAATGTATATATTTCATCACTATCAGTAAAAACCTTCTGTAAAAAGCACATTGTCTTATGTTCTATAGTCTACCTACATGTATTTTGTATTGATCTCAGATGTCAACGTGTATAAGCCTAAGGTCATAAAATGGAATCAAAAGTAAAAACTGAACCTTTATTTCAGAAATACAGTTGGAGTGACCACATGATTTGCAAGCAAGCTCCTCTTAATACCAAACATCCTGGCCCCACTATTGTCTGTTCTGAGTTTGACTCAACATAGCAAGTGTATTCATATCAGGTTAATTTTAGCTCGGCCTCTCTGGATGGGACAGGTGGACAATACCCGGTGCACAGTTGGGGTAGAAGGCACAGAAGAGGGTTCTAGTCCAGCAGTCAGTCTTAAGCGTTGAGGAACTTGGCGTGGTGCTTGATGTGGTCGGTGATGAAGGAATAGATGAAGAAGTAGCTGTGGTCGTAGCCCTGACGGAAACAAATGGCACTGTTAGTCTGACACGGCATAGAACTGGCAGCAGTGAAATCACACAGCAAAGTCACCAACCCTAGTCCAGTACACATAGTACAGTGGTTCCTCCTTTAAATGTTGCCAGAATTATATGGCACATTAATTGTCAGCCATTTTTACCATTAATACTAGTTTGAGAAGCATTTGATAGTCTTCAATATTGGCATTAGAGAATTTAAAACCTTTTTTGTAAGAACATAGTATATGTGATTGATTGTGAAATTTATCTTCATTAATATTATGGTGTTTCTATTCCAAGAAAAACGAAACCATCAGGGTTTCCGTTAGGATGGAACGGAAAATATGGCTCCGTACAACGTGACGGCCGGGAGTAGGCTACAGTACTAAGAGGATTCTAAAATAATATCTAAGGGGCATTTTTCATTAGGGAAAATCTTATCTGTGAGAATATCTAAAAAGGGGATTTTATAATTCTAAATAAAAAATACACAATATTTTGGAGATTATTTCGTTTTCATTTAACCTGGAGTGAACGAGGAAAAAGGCCATTCTTGACAATGGGGTGAGACATTCTCACTAATTTATATATAAAGCCAGTTTGTTATTTATTTTTGTTTTTAGAGGGAGAAAAACCAAAAGCCACCTCATGGGTCTCCCGATCGCGACCGGCACGGGTATCGAACTAGCATCTGTAGCAACGCAGTGTCTTAGACTGCGGAACATATCCCAATCCACGTGATCGAAGCAGTCTTGAAGCGTGGAATCAGATTGGTCGGACCAGCGTTGAACAGACCTGAGCGCGGGAACTTCTTGTTTTAGTTTCTGTTTGTAGGATGGAAGCAACAAAATGGAGTCGTGGTCAGCTTTTCCGAAAGGAGGGCGGGGGAGGGCCTTATATGCGTCGCGGAAGTTTGAATAACAATGATCTAGGGTTTTACCAGCCCTGGTAGCACAATCGATATGCTGATAGAATTTAGGGAGTTTTGTTTTCAGATTAGCCTTGTTAAAATCTCCAGCTACGATGAATGCAGCCTCAGGGTGTGTGGTTTCTAGTTTACATAGTCAGATAAAGTTCGTTCAGGGCCATCGATGTGTCTGCTTGGGGGGGAATATATACGGCTGTGATTATAATCGAAGAGAATTCCCTTGGTAGATAATGCGGTCGACATTTGATTGTGAGGAATTCTAAGTCAGGTGAACAGAATGACTGAGTTCCTGTATGTTGTTATGATCACACCACGTCTCGTTAATCATAAGGCCCCTCTTCTTACCAGAAAGATGTTTGTTTGTCGGCGCGATGCGTGAAGAAACCAGCTGGCTGCACCGACTCCGTTAGCGTCTCGAGTGAGCCATGTTTCCGTGAAGCAAAGAACGTTACAGTCTCTGATGTCTCTCTGGAATGCAACCCTTGCTCGGATTTCATCAACCTTGTTGTCAAGAGACTGGACATTGGCGAGTAGTATGCTAGGGAGTGGAGCGCGATGTGCCTGTCTCCGAAGCCTGACCAGAAGACCGCTTCGTTTGCCCCTTTTACGGCGTCGTTGTTTAGGGTCGCCGGCTGGGATCAGATCCAAGTAGACCGGATTCGAACCAGGGACTGTAGTGATGCCTCTTGCAGTAAGATGCAGTGCCTTAGACCACTGTGCCATTCGGGAGCCATGACCAATATATACTGTCCTACTAATAACCCATCCTGGAAACGTTTGCAGAATTCACAGCCTGCTACGCTTGTGAAAAACAGGGTTAATAATAATAATAATTTCCCCCCCTTCCACATGTTAAAGGTTCCAATTGATAATGTTTTTTTAATCAATTAGTATATTTGAGTTTAACCACAATATTTGTTCTGTCTTTTCTGGTGGATTTAACGGAAATTGCAACCAATCACGGCCGGTTGTGATACAGCCAACCTAACTAAGAAATACATTTGACGATGGGAGAGAATTCTCCTTCTAGGCAAGTCTTGTCCTAATAGCGCTGTACAACGTGACCGTGTGTGTTTGAAAGAGTATTTTCCAGTAAGCAACAATTTGTTTACCTTCATTAGCCTACTTTGTTCCAATATTTCTGTCATTCAGTGATATTTATTCCCATAGTAATTCGTTATGATCCATAACTAAACATCTGCATTTTGAAAGTATTTTTATCTTTATTTTATTAACGAAAGCATAAAGATGCTGATGAAGAAATGCAGTACAGTATATGCTTTATCCGACATTGAGGTTGCATGAGGTCACCCACACGCACTTTAAAACATTTGGATAATAAATAATTTAGAAGATAGAAGCCGCCTGCATTTGTTTATTAGGCTTCTGTGCAGTCTGACAAGTAAACAGCCTACAGTACATACTGTAGTAAACATGGTAAAGTGCCTAATTCCTTACATAAGGGAGAGCAGGACATGTCCAGACTTTCTCTGTGACTTCAAGTACTCTGTCTAATGCTTTTTCGGGTTGCATCAGTCATGGACAGTACTACAGTACACTTGTGATAAACAAGTGTTTGAAAACCTGTTTTCAAAATGCCTCCAGCTGTCCATCACTACTGTAAATAAAAACACAGCATCCCGTTACATTCTTTATTGTAACCACAATGTCACAAATAATTTGTATCTACCTTTCCAATTACTTTTAGAGTTTGTGATTTACAAGTGTGTGCTTTTCATGTCATTTTTCATTAAATCCAGTTCGGATTTAAGTATAACTTTTGACTGACGCCTTCAGTGAGAGGTCTAATGCTCTAATATTTAATAATTTCTGCCCTCCGAATTCATATCCAAGGGCATTTTTCGCACCATTATTAGTTACATTGTTTTAGTTTGAACGTGCAGACAGGCACTAATAACAGCAGGAACGTTACCCTAGTCAGCGCCATTATTAGTGCAATGCCCCTTAAAGTGTTGCTCTGTGCTACCCAGTGGGGCAGGGGTCCACCCCCCCTCCCAATGGGCTAGGTCGTCTTGTGCGCTGCTCTGCGGCCCGTCCCGTGCCTCCTGCCCTCGTGCCTTTAACCTTTTGCGCCTACCGCAATCTCAGTGCATTCAGCTGGAGAATTGCAAGGCAATACCATTGTGCGCCACTCGGGAGCCAATATATATTGTCCTGCTAGAAACGTTGTTTGCAGAATTCACACAGGGTTAATAATATATCTGTGAGAATATCCGAGGGGCTTTTTATATAATTTTAAATGAATAATAATAGCTTTGTTTCAAAATTAAAAATATTTTGGAGATTATTTATTTTTCAAATAACGGAAAAAGGCCATTCTTGAACATGGGGTGAGACATTGTTACTAATTTGTAAATAAAGCCAGTTTGTTTTTTAGAATTATTAACTTCTGTTTTTAGAGGGAGAGAAATCAAAAGCCTACCATCACCTCATGGGTCTCCCGGTCGCGGCCAGCACGGGTATTGAACCAGCATCTGTAGCAACGCATTGCATTGCAATGCAGTGTCTTAGACCGCTGCGTCACTCGGGCGTGTACAATATGACCGGTCGGGAGTAGGCTACAGTAAGAGCAAAATAACATTTCCACACCCTAATTGTAGTCTAAGTTTCTCTTAGAATAAAACCTTAGCGTAACAACAGTTTTAGTAAGTAATACTGATGAATAGTAACAAAAAAGTGTATTTTTAGAGACACAGTAGCACCTTGGGACCCAAAAGCATAATCTAACTCCCCCTTGCGCTGGTCTGGAGAAATGAAGTAGTGACGCAGGGTACTGTACTAGTAGAGTACTCGCAAAACTTTTAGTTGATCAACCACTGTAGGCATTTCAAGATCAAACAGTTGTTATAGTTGGCCGTTGGGTGGCAGCACTCACCGGCTGCAGCCTGAACACAACAGGAATCTTCTTTTCTGAGCAGGCGGCGATCAGGTTGTCAGGAAGCAGCTGGCTGGCCGACAGGAACTGGTCATCACGGCCCTGGTCGATCAGGATGTCCAGCTGTGGGCCTGAGTATGACGCTGCCAGCACTGTGGCATCATACGCCTGGAAAGGAGGAAGAATGATTAAAAACTCATGTTATTGTTCTGGAATTCCACTCCTCAAGGTCAGACCTGTAGTTTGTGATCCCATTGATTTGGCCAGTCCCCCTATAACCCAATATTGTACCTCCCAGGTCTTCTTGTCTTCTCCTAGGTACCCAGAGAAGGCCTTCTGCCCCCAGGCACACTGGATGGGGTTACAAATGGGGGCAAATGCAGAAACAGCCTGCAGAGAGAAAGGGATTCATTCATATGTTCAAAAGATGTTGAGATCATAATGAAAAGACTTCCATATTGCAATGCCTTGTATTTTCCAGGGTTCTTCAGGGCGCAGATGAGGGCTCCGTGTCCCCCCATGGAGTGGCCGGAGATGGACATCTTCTCTGGGTCAGCGGGGAAGTTAGCGTTGATCAAACGAGGGAGCTGAGAAAGAAAAAAAAAAAAGAGTTGGGAGGTGGTGATTAGCAGCGCATAGCAGTATCAATGGATTCACAATAGTAATAGTAAATGCTACCATCAACACGACTACTATTATCATGTGACCGACACACCTCCTCAGTGACATAGGTGTACATGCAGTAGTTGGTCTTCCAGGGCTCCTGGGTGGCGTTGACATAGAAACCAGCCCCTGTGCCAAAGTCCCAACTCTCATCTTCACCCTCGATGTTACAACCACCTGAACACCACATAAAGAGTAGGAAGGTCAGGTGGGAGCTATAATTACTATTAAAAGGTGGGCGTGAGCATTGATTTAGTAAGGGGTGAATTATGCAATCCGTAAAGTGTGTGCATGCGTACGTGGGCTGGTGTCTGGGGCGACGATGATGATTCCATGCTCAGAAGCTGCCTGCTGACTGCCAGCCTTGGTGATGAAGTTCTGCTCTGTGCATGTCAACCCTAGAAGCACACAGTGAGACATGAAGGGCAACATTTGCAACACACAGGTAAAATCTAAGTAGTTGATCAGATTTTTATTCTAGATCAGTGCAAGTATACAGGCAAGATCTTGACGAGTAGTTGAATCAGGTGTGTTGGTGTTGGGATAGAACAAAAACCTACCCATTCTGGGCAGGGATGGTGACCACTGTCTTTATGTAACATATCAGAGACCATGGACCGTGAGAACTCACCAGAGAGCCAGTAGAACACGGGGCACTTCTCATTCTCGGCTTTAGGAGGCAGGTAGACAGCGACCTTCATTTTACACTTCAGCTCAGTGCTGAGAAAAGAAAATGCATTACATCAAGTTTCTGCCATACTGCATGTTTCCACCCAAGCCATATGGGCACTTGTAAAACTATAATTTGTGTATTCCAATGGAAAAAACAGCAGTGTGTTGCATTGATGTATAACAGTGAAACAGAAATTAGCTAACAGACTGACTTAGCCGTTACAGGATAGGTACTGTTTGGGGTAGCACAGATCATTTTTCAATACCATCTTTGTTCTCGATTCGGCCAAATATATATCTTCAAAAAATGTCAGTGTTGAGTTGCAGGTGGTTTGTTTGAATTTAGAAAATGCTCTGCTATTAAAATAATTGTTTTGCTCCATGAAGTAATCCAACAATGTGTACGCCAAAATCTTGTCCATTTCAAATATCCCCTTATTGATCGAGACAGGTGTGGCATGACATGCAGCACTTTGGGGTGGACATAGTTCTCAATCAATGAGAGAAGATTTGAAATAGACAAGATGGTGGTGTACACATTGTTGGATTATTTCATTGAGCAAAAACTGTATATATTTAAAAATAGCATTTTCTCAATTCAAACGAACCACCTGCAACTGAACAGACATTTGTGAAGATACATGTTTGGCCGAATTGAGAACGAAGATAGTATCGCCAAGTTAAGGTTGGTCGAAAATTCTCTGCTATGCCAAACAGTACCTATACTGTAATGGCTAATGGGGCATCACATTAGCCTGTTACAATCTGCTAGCTAAAACAGAATATGAGTTCTCTGGAGATTATTCTAGTTTCACGAGGCTAGCTCACCTGTCATGCTCGAACACCTTCTGGTAGCCGCCACTGCACTTGTTGGATGACACTTGGGCGAGGGCCATAGTTCGGTTACCTTTGGCAAGTCCACAAGGGAAAGAGTTATATTGTAAGGGACATTCTTTCACAAATCTTGCTGCTACAGTTTTGCGTAGACCAGACAACATTGCATTTGGAAAACTATCTTTCTTAGCTAGCAACTACTAGCATGCTACAACTGTTGTATAGACCCTTTTCCAGTAAACGACACTGACGTCAAGCACTGAAGCGCGGTAAGAAAGCCATCGCCATCTGCGCCCATTCAACATACCCCTTGCGTTATAATTTTCTAATCTAAATAACTTTTGGGGGGTTCCTATACGCTTACAATGATGTTTTAATTATTGTTTGAACAGTTCTTTGGTTGTGATCTTTATTTTGGATGCAGCAGTTAACTAGAATGTTAACGCTCATTGATATAAGTTAGGCAAAGAGACATTTTACTGGTTGAAGTTTAAGTATAATGCAGTTGATTTGCAATGAAGACAAAAACGATTTTACACAGGCCATTTCATACGAGCCTTAATATTCAATTATAACCCCATAGTAATGAGAAATGCACTCATGAGCAACATGTAAATATATGCTTTTTTTACTGGCGTTCTACAAGGACTCCCCCACCAACTTGCGCGCATCGCCCTCGTGCGGCTGTTTGCAAACACAGAAAGGGGTTTAAGTCCACAGATGCATTCAAAAATAGAATGGCAAGTTGGTCAAAGTCATTCCACAGGGCAGGATACCCGGCCAAGAAGATAGGCCCAAAACACAGCTGTGCTAGCTACCGTATGAACAGTAACATTTTCAAAAAGCAACCACTTGAAAGCATGCATGGTGCAGCCTCTGTAAATCGCTAGATGATCAATCGATGAAAGGTATAAAGCCTTCATAGCAAAAGAATGCAGAACTTGCCACATTGTATCGGTTTCTGTGTAGCTGTCTGACTTATTCCAGCGAACCAGAGCCACTCTGCAAGCAAGCTGCACGTAAAACGCTAAGTAACTTCTACTTCATGATCATAGAAACACCGCAAATAAGTGTTAATTTACACTTGACATACCTTGTTAAATCACGATTATTGAGAATAGCTTCACTTTGGTTCCTGCTACGTCTCCGCTGCTTGGTTTTAGTAGTCCAACGTGAGGTTCGACGTGAAACGTCATGGAGATACCGCCCCTTGAATCTTCAAGTGTATGTCGATATGCAACCGAAAGGTTGCGTTGTTGTCAAAGAAAAGTTAAGAGACCCTGTGATGATTGTTTTTAAACAAAACCATAGCTTTGGCTCACAGGCTAACTGTTAAAAAAAATATTCAGTATGACTAAAACAGCATCGACCCCCCCCCCCCAGCTCTGACTTTGCTGATAACTATTTTATTGAGGAAAGGTGTACATACTATGCCTGTGATGTGGTTGCCCCACCTAGCTATCTCAAGATGAATGCAATAACTGTAAGTTGCGTCTGCTCTTTTAATTTTTTAACTTTACCTTTATTTAACTAGGCAAGTCAGTTAAGAACAAATTCTTATTTATAATGACGGACTTGGAACAATGGGTTAACTGCCTTGTTCAGGGCCAGAATGACAGATTTTTACCTTGTTAGCTCGGGGATTCAATCTTGCAACCTTTGATTACTAGTCCAACGCTCTAACCACTAACGTAAACTCACTGACCTTATTTTAGCGCCCCAAAAACGTAATACTTCCAGATCAACTCTAATGTCAATAACATTGTAAGGCACAATTTCTCCCCTTTGCAACAGAATCAATGACATGACCTCTATGCTGCCCGTTTCTGCATAATTCAAGGCGGCAATGAGCTCCGTCGGGTCTTTTTAAAAATGGCGGGTGGGGAAGCGAAACTAATGCGTGATAGTGAGAAGGAGAGATGTCGTGTGGAAAAACAGCTTTTTTTCACTCGATCTCTCCAACTTATCACCTTATCGCCTCTAAAATGTAAATAAAACACTATAAAGAGTTTATATAATGTCATTACATTACAATTTGAAGGTTTGTGTCAAATTTGAATCGGGTTTTTAGGGAGGTGCTAAAGTGATCTTCAGAAGTAAACAGCAGCTTTGAGATTCATGATCGCTTGGAGTGATGACGCAAAAAATGACTAGGTATCCCCCCTTACCCCGTCACTGTCCATTTCTTGTTTTTAAACGATGAGAGAAGTGTTATACCTGGTGGAGAGTGATTGTAAGACAGAAATAGTTGCTTTATGCGTGCTGTACGTTACGGCATGACACATCACGATGTAACGGAGGGTCAGTTTTTTCAACTTTTCTCCAATACTATAGAGCCATTACCATGTCGATCAACGCTTGAATAGAAACGTAGTTCACACCCCAGATTTTGAAGTCAACACAGTCGCTACAGTCCCATTAGTTTTCTTTGCAGCCTAGTTTGAATGTCACGGTTGCGCACATTTGTACGGAATGGGGTGAGTTTACGTTAGGCTACCTGCCGCCCACGTATACAGTAAAATAATGTACATTTGTTTTAAAGCACACTAAGTCCTTTCTGTAATTTTAACACAAAAATATTGTGTTTTACCGTACTAATTATGGTGCCTTGTGGGAAAATGTTGTGGGCGGGGAACGTGTCTCTGGCTCATTAACATATTTTAAGGCGTGCCTTGTAAGATGCTATATTTGTTGTAACTGTGAATGAGATCGCTGTACCCCAACAGAATACGGTAATGTACTGTATTGTAGGAATTCTACAAACTTTGTCCTAAAACTCAACAGTAGCTTTCTGGCCAATTGCTGCCAGTAATTTACTGTAATTCAGAATACAGCACCATACTGCAATTGGTAATGGGGCTTATTCTGATATCAGCGTTTCTTGATATCATGTTACACCCATTAATGCTCGCAATTGGTCCGTGCCTGTTTCTTTTACATCAGCTCCCGAGTGGCGCAGCAGTCTAAGGTACTGTATCTCAGTGCGAGAGGCGTCACTACAGACCCTGGTTCAATTCCAGGCTGTATCACAACCGGCTGTGATTGGGAGTCCCATAGGGCGGCGCACAATTGGCCCAGCATCGTCAGGGTTTGGCCGGGGTAGGCGGTCTTTGTCTAGTTGCCTAGTTGTCATTGTCTGGCATGCCTAGTTAAATGTATTTATTTAATTTTTATTTAATTAGGCAAGTCAGTTAAGAACAAATTCTTATTTACAATGGCGGCCTACCAAAAGGCCTCCTATGGGGATGGGGGCTGGGATGATTTTTTTTTTTTTAATAAATAAAAATATAGGACAAAACACATCACGATGAGAGAAAACACAACACTACATAAAGAGAGACTTAAGACAACAACACAGCATGGTAGCAACACAACATGACAAGAACATGGTAGTAACACAACAAGGCAGCAGCACAACATGGTAGCAGCACAAAACAGGGTACAAACATTGTCGGGCACAGACAACAGCACAAAGGGCAAAAAGGTAGAGACAACAATACATCACGCAAAGCAGCCACAACTGTAAGTAAGAGTGTCCATGATTGAGTCTTTGAATGAAGAGATGGAGTAAAGGTTAAAAAAAATATAATATGTTCTTAACTGACTTGCCTAGTTAAATAAAGGTTAAATAAAAAAATAACAAATTAAAACATGAGTTGTTGACAACTGTAGCTAACCCTAACTCGTTTCCTAACCTGAACCACAATCTCCAAACCTGCCACACTACTTCACCTAACCTGACACGTTAATTATCTTAACAAGTGGTCAGATGACGCAGATACTACACTACAGGACTGTTTTGCTAGCACAGACTGGAATATGTTCCGGGATTCATCCAATGGCATTGAGGAGTATACCACCTCAGTCACCGGCTTCATCAATAAGTGCATCGACATCATCGTCCCCACAGTGACCCTACGTACATATCCCAACCAGAAGCCATGGATTACAGGCAACATCCGAAATGAGCTAAAGTTTAGAGCTGCCGCTTTCAAGGAGCGGGACACTAATCCGGTTACAGACTGTTACACGGTTACAGAAACGTTTTACTTGCTATGACAGTGATGTTTTTTTTAATCAACCTTGGTTGAATGCACTAACTGTAATTTGCTAATGCCCGCTAAATGACCAAAATGTAAAAATGAAAACTTGCAAAGAACACTGGATAATATAGTGCTGCATGGGCAATTCCAGTATTATACTGTAAATTAGATTACAGTAATATTTTTGGTACCGTAAAAAGGATTACCGCAAAATGGATTACAGTAGCTGTACAGTAAAATAAGTTGCAGTAATTTACTGGCCAAATGCTGCTAGTAAATTACTGTAAATTTTACAGAAAATGTTTTACAGTGTTGCCACACTCATCAAAATGGAAATGCCAATCAGCTCAAAATAAACCTTGCTCGGCTGCAGACTAGTTTGAAGAAGACATCAGCCATCTCACTGCTGCGGATGCTGAATGATACTCATTCTCCAGCACTTTTGTTGGTGAGTGTGGCATGACGCATGCAATCTGCGAGTGTCAAGCTATTTGGATTATAAGAGCACTTCTCCTCTGTCAAATATGCTTCTTTATGAGTATGCAGCTGGGCACATGCTTGTATATGATGCCTTCATGTATGATAGTTGTCATTACTATCTTCTGCTGAATGGTGTATGCTTTGATGGTGATGTGGAAGATGAGAAGGGACAGACCTAGAGTAGGCATGTCTGATGTGTAGAAGTAGGGGCCATGTCAGTAATGGGCTGCTTCTCCCTGTCTCCTTTCATCCTCCTGCACTGACATTAAATACATTGACAGATAAAAGCAAATTCTTAAAGGGAAATTTCACTGCTGCTCTATTTCACTCTATATGGCCATTTATATTATTAACATATTATAAGCATCATAAAAATTGATAATTTCCTCACGACACGCAAATATGAGCGTTTCTGCATCTCACCTGTAGAAATGGGCCAGCTACATTTTCTGGTTGTGAGCAGACCCCAATATCCAGAATTCATAGTGATTTCAAGACGTGAAGAACTGCCCCGTGGAGGTGTATCCAATTGAACAGAAAAATTGAAATGTCTGTTTGTAGCCAGAGGATTTTGAAACGGAACTGAAGTCTCAACTGATGAGGTTGCCATATCATCGAACATTGTAAATAGCCAGCTGCTATCTGGCAACGTGTGACTTGTTACTTTGCAATCTAACATTAGCTTTGTGTAGTGTCTACTCCCGCTCCTCTCCTCCGGCGTTCAACGTCACCGGTATACTAACCACCGGTCCTGGGATGCATCATTACGCACACCTGGCATCAATCATTACGCGCACCTGCACGTCATCATAAGGCACACCTGGTCTCCATTACCTCCCCTATATCTGGCACTCCCTTAGATTCCTTTACCAGTCAGTATTTTTCCTGTGTTTATGCATAGACAATACTGTTATGTTGTCTCGTTCCACGGTTTCTGTTTTATTAAATGTCTCACCTGCTTCTCATCTTTTAGCGTCTCTGTTACACTTCATTAGGTTATGGTAGCTAACTAACTACTGCAGAGCCAGAGGCAAACGACGTGACTGTTCTATTTAGAGTCTGATCCCAACAATCTGTAGAGGCATCAACATCAAGCTCAGCCCCAGGAACTAGTGTAAGTCACCTAAAATCTACTAAACCTTTCCATGACTTCATAAATATACTGTAACTAGGCAATAACATGGTCTTTTTGTCATAGTTGGTGAGTGTAGGCTACGCTACAACTTCTACTGTCGTTTTTCTCTATTATGGGGGCATAGTTGATTGTTCATGATAAATTAGGTATTAGTAGGGAGGGGATGGTGTGGTTGACTCACTGGTGTCTGTTGAGGCTGGGTATTGTGTGTGTGTGTGTGTGTGTGTGTGAAGGTTAGCATGCATGATCAAATGCTCACCTTCGATGGCCACTGGCATGCTGGAGAAGTGTGCTCTTCACAGAGGAATCCTGGTTTCATCTGGACCGGGCAGACGGGTGACCTGTTTGCTGGTGTCAACTTTGTGAACAGAGTGCCCCATGGTGGCAGTGGGGTTATGGTATGGGCAGGCATAAGCTATGGACAACGAACACAATTGCATTTTATCAATGGCATTTTGAATGGACAGAGATGCCGTGACGAGATCATGAGGCTCATTGTTGTGCAATTCATCCTCCGCCATCACCTCATGTTTCAGCATGATAATGCATGGCCCCATGTCACAAGGATCTGTACACAATTCCTGGAAGCTGAAAATGTCCCAGTTCTTCCATGGCCTGCATACTCACCAGACATGTCACCCATTGAGCATGTTTGGGATGCCCCGGAATTGGATCTGTACGACAGCATGATCCAGTTCCCGCCAAAATCCAACTTCGCACAGCCATTGAAGAGGAGTGGGACAACATTCCACAGGCCACAATCAACAGCCTGATCAACTGATCCATGCCCCTATCTGTGACCAAGATGCATATCTGTATTCCCAGTCATGTGAAATCCATAGATTAGGGCCTCATTTATTTATTTAAATTGACTGATTTCCTTAAACTTTAATTGAGTAAAATATTTGAAATTGTTGCATGTTGTGTTTATATTTTTGTTCAGTATATACAGTATAATGGTGTTTTTATATAATATTTTTTACAAGAAATCCCAAAAAGTGTTGACTTCAACTTCTTGATCAAATCATTGTGATATTCATTAAATTATTTTGATAAACTAGCTTCAGTCTTACTGCTAAAACAAATTATGCAGGGAGTTGGTTTATTATTTAAACTTTAATTTGTTGCCACGTAAACATGTTTTAATAAAACAGTAGATGAATCTCTTAATATAGCAAATAAGTAGACATGGCTTTGATTAAAGACAAAGTTTATTTGCTTTGGAGACCGAGGTGAGTTTACACAGCAGTATGCAGGAACAGTTATGGCAATGTATGATGCACACTTATGATATACAGTTTATTAGGTACACTACTCCGTTCACGAAAGTGGATCTCTCCTACAGCAGGCATCCAGTTACTGTTCAATTGAACGTTAGAATGGGCATAACGAGTGACCTCGGCGACTTTGAGCTTGGTATGATTGTCGGTGCCAGGCGCCCCGGATCCAGTATCTCAGACGGCTGCCCTCCTGGGTTTTTCACGCATGTCAGTGTATAGGGTTTATAGAGAATGGTGCAACAAACAAAAAACATCCAGTCAGAGGCAGTCCTGTGTGTGAAAACAGTTTGTTGATGAGAGGTTGAAGGTGAATTGCAAAAATTGTGCAAGCTAAAAGGCGGGCCACAAACCGACAAATAGCGGTGCAGTACAACAGTGGCGTGCAAAACGGCATCTCGGAACGCACAACTTGCCCATCCTTTTTGCGATCACACCTAGTTCCACTCCGATCAGCTTAAAACAAGAAGAAGCAGCTCCAGTGAGCATGCAATCACCAGCACTGAAAAATTGAGGAGTGGAAAAGATCGCCTTGAACATAAGTGAGTTCAGTTTACTTGAGTGGCCTGCGTAGTCCCCAGACATCAACCCAATAGAGCATCTTTGGAATGAGATGGAACCGGCTGTTCGCAGCATGACTGTACCGCCGTCCGACCTGCAGCAACTGTGATGCCATTGTGTCAGCATGGACCAACATCCCTGTGGAACGTTTCCAACACCTTCAGAATGCCCTGAATAATTCAGGCTGTTCTGGAGGCAAAGGCGAGTCTGAGCTTTACCTCCAGAACAGATGTGTGTGCCTAATAAACTGGCCGGTGAGTGTATATACAGTAGAAGAAAAATATACCTCTAAAGCTTATAATAAATGCTACAGTTCTAGAAGGGAATACTTGCATATGGTGTGTTTGGATGGTGCAGTGAGGTGTTCGGAGTCAAATCAAATCAAATTTTATTTGTCACATACACATGGTTAGCAGATGTTAATGCGAGTGTAGCGAAATGCTTGTGCTTCTAGTTCCACTTTGATATAAGGGGAGATTGTTGTTATGGGACCTTTTACATCTCCTCTTGGGAGTCATCAACTTCTTTGTATCCAAGCGGTATTGTCTGTGAGAGAAAGACAAAAACGCAATTACACATTCATGGGCAATCGTTGTGTACTGTCTTTATTCCTACTGTAGCAGCATGGTGTAGAATATGAGACGTCTCACAGACACACATTAGCTAGCTAGTTAAAACACACAGGTATAGTTACTCCAAGACTTATTTGAGTCATCAAGCCAAAGCCATTCCTTTACCTTCCGCCATCATCAAAACATTTCTCAAGTTTTGCTGCTAATGAGAAGCAATGAGTCTAGCCAGGCAAGCTAAACTTGGCTAGTTTGGCTTGTAGTGGTACTAGCATGCCCTGTTATGGCCGAATCTACCACCAAATTGTACTGTACTCAGTGGTGAAAAAAGTGCCCAATTCTCGTACTTGAGTAAAAGTAAAGATGCCTTAATAGAAAATGACTCAAGTGAAAGTCACCCAGTAACATACTACAGCATTTGAGTAAAAGTCTAAAAGTATTTGATTTATATATATATACAGTTGAAGTCAGAAATTTACATACACCTTAAACAAATACATTTAAACTCAGATTTTCACAATTCCTGACATTTAATCAGAGTAAAAATTCCCTGTCTTAGGTCAATTAACATCACCACTTTATTTTAAGAATGTGAAATGTCAGAATAATAGTAGAGAAAATGATTTATTTCAGCTTTTTCTTTCATCACATTCCCAGTGGGTCAGAAGTTTACATACACTCAATTAGTGTTTGGTAGCATTGCCTTTAAATTGTTTAACTTGTGTCAAACGTTTCAGGTCGCTTTCCACAAGCTTCCCACAATAAGTTGGGTGAATTTTGGCCCATTCCTCCTGACAGAGCTGGTGTAACTGAGTCAGGTTTGTAGGCCTTCTTGCTCGCACACACTTTTTCAGTTCTGCCCACAAATTTTCTATAGGTTTGAGGTCAGGGCTTTGTGATGGCCACTCCAATACCTTGACTTTGTTGTCCTTAAGCCATTTTGCCACAACTTTGGAAGTATGCTTGGGGTCATTGTCCATTTGGAAGATCCATTTGCGACCAAGCTTTAAATTCCTGACTGATGTCTTGAGATGTTGCTTCAATATATCCACATTGTCCTCCCTCATGATGCCATCTATTTTGTAGTGCACCAGTCCCTCCTGCAGCAAAGCACCCCCGTGCATGATGATGCCACCCCCGTGCTTCACGGTTGGGATGGTGTTCTTCGGCTTGCAAGCCTCCCCCTTTTTCCTACAAACATAACGATGGTCATCATGGCCAAACAGTTCTATTTTTGTTTCATCAGACCAGAGGACATTTCTCCAAAAGTACGATCTTTGTCCCCATGTGCAGTTGCAAACCGTAGTCCGGCTTTTTATGACAGTTTCGCACAAGTACACCTCCAATTCACTCAAATGATGTCAATTAGCCCATCAGAAGCTTCTAAAGCCATGACATTTTCTGGAATTTTCCAAGCTGTTTAAAGGCACAGTCAACTTAGTGTATGTAAACTTCTGGCCCCCTGGAATTATGATACAGTGAATTATAAGTGAAATAATCTGTCTGTAAACAATTGTTGGAAAAATTACTTGTGTCATGCACAAAGTAGATGTCCTAACCGACTTGCCAAAACTATAGTTTGTTAACAAGAAATTTGTGGAGTGGTTGAAACACTTAGGTTCGAGTCATTAAAACTAGTTTATGTAAACTTCAACTATTTATATATACACTGCTCAAAAAAATAAAGGGAACACTTAAACAACACAATGTAACTCCAAGTCAATCACACTTCTGTGAAATCAAACTGTCCACTTAGGAAGCAACACTGATTGACAATACATTTCACATGCTGTTGTGCAAATGGAATAGACAACAGGTGGAAATTATAGGCAATTTGCAAGACACCCCCAATAAAGGAGTGGTTCTGCAGGTGGTGACCACAGACCACTTCTCAGTTCCTATGCTTCCTGGCTGATGTTTTGGTCACTTTTGAATGCTGGCGGTGCTTTCACTCTAGTGGTAGCATGAGACGAAGTCTACAACCCACACAAGTGGCTCAGGTAGTGCAGCTCATCCAGGATGGCACATCAATGCGAGCTGTGGCAAGAAGGTTTGCTGTGTCTGTCAGCGTAGTGTCCAGAGCATGGAGGAGCTACCAGGAGACAGGCCAGTACATCAGGAGACGTGGAGGAGGCCGTAGGAGGGCAACAACCCAGCAGCAGGACCGCTACCTCCGCCTTTGTGCAAGAAGGAGCACTGCCAGAGCCCTGCAAAATGACCTCCAGCAGGCCACAAATGTGCATGTGTCTGCTCAAATGGTCAGAAACAGACTCCATGAGGGTGGTATGAGGGCCCGACGTCCACAGGTGGGGGTTGTGCTTACAGCCCAACACCGTGCAGGACGTTTGGCATTTGCCAGAGAACACCAAGATTGGCAAATTCGCCACTGGCGCCCTGTGCTCTTCACAGATGAAAGCAGGTTCACACTGAGCACATGTGACAGACGTGACAGAGTCTGGAGACGCTGTGGAGAACGTTCTGCTGCCTGCAACATCCTCCAGCATGACCGGTTTGGCGGTGGATCAGTCATGGTGTGGGGTGGCATTTCTTTGGGGGGCCACACAGCCCTCCATGTGCTCGCCAGAGGTAGCCTGACTGCCATTAGGTACCGAGATGAGATCCTCAGACCCCTTGTGAGACCATATGCTGGTGCGGTTGGCCCTGGGTTCCTCCTAATGCAAGACAATGCTAGACCTCATGTGGCTGGAGTGTGTCAGCAGTTCCTGCAAGAGGAAGGCATTGATGCTATGGACTGGCCCGCCTGTTCCCCAGACCTGAATCCAATTGAGCACATCTGGGACATCATGTCTCGCTCCATCCACCAACGCCACGTTTGACTTGTTTTAAGGACATTACATCAAAGTTGGATCAGCCTACTTCAATTTTCAGTGTGACTCCAAATCCAGACCTCCATGGGTTGATAAATTTGATTTCCATTGATAATTTGTGTAATTTTGTTGTCAGCACATTCAACTATGTAAAGAAAAAAGTATTTAATAAGAATATTTAATTCATTCAGATCTAGGATGTGTTATTTTAGTGTTCCCTTTATTTTTGAGCAGTGTATATATATATACACACTTTAGTATCAAAAGTAAATGTAATTGCAAAAATGTACTTAAGTTTAAGTGTCAAAAGTAAAAGTATAAATCATGTCAAATTGCTTATATTAACTTATTTGGGGTAGGGGGCAGTATTTTCACATGTGGATGAAAAGCGTGCCCAGAGTAAACTGCCTGCTACTCCGGCCCAGATCTTAGGATATGCATATTATTAGTAGATTTGGATAGAAAACACTCTGAAGTTTCTAAAACTGGTTGAATGATGTCTGTGAGTATAACAGAACTCATATGGCAGGCAAAAACCTGAGAAAAAATCCAACCAGGAAGTGGGAAATCTGAGGTTTGTAGGTTAACTCTTTGCTTATCCAAGATACAGTGGAAATGGTCATGTTGCGCTTCCAATAGATGTAAACAGTCTTTAGAACCTTGTTTGATGCTTCTACTGTGAAGTGGGGACGAATGAGAGGAGATTGAGTAAGGTCTCTCCCAGAGTGCCACGAGCTGACCATGCGCTGACCATGCGCGATCATGTGAGAGTTAGCTGTGTTCCATCGCATTTGAAGACAAAGGAATTCTCCGGTTGGAACATTATTGAAGATTTATGTTAAATACATCCTAAAGATTGATTCTATACATCGTTTAACATGTTTCTACGGACTGTAACGGAACTTTTTGTCCGTACTTTCCGCTGGACTTGTACGCGCGTCGTGAGTTTTGATTGTGTACTGAATGCTCGAACAACAAGGAGGAATTTGGACATAAATGATGGACATTGTTGAACAAAACAAACATTTATTGTGGAACTGGGATTCCTGGGAGTGCATTCTGATGAAGATCAAAGGTAAGTGAATATTTATAATGTTATTTCTGACTTCTGTTGACTGCACAACATGGCGGATATCTCTTTGGGTTGATTTGTCGTCTGAGCGCTGTACTCAGATTATTGCATGGTTTGTGTTACGAATCCCTTTGGCCCGACGGTCTAGGGGGGATGGTAATGGGACCCGTAACACAACTCACGCAAATTATAATAGTGAAAACGTAACGTGAGAACAAAATCACCACAGACAACTAAATTACCGTCAAACACACAGGGTTTATTTCTAAACACACGGTAAAGGGGGGAGCAGGGAAAGGGGCTGAGCTGGACCCAAGGAAAGAAATAATAAGTATCCAAAAACACCCCTAAGCTAGACTAGCCTATTTCAACAACAGCTAACTAACTAACCAAAAATACAGTGGGTGGTCCGCCCAGTTCTAACTAGTGTATTTAACAAAGTATTCCTACGGGTAAAGTATGCCCATGGGCGACTTATCTTGGTACCCCCTTTTCCCACCGTCAAACAAACACCATAACAAAACCAATACTCACAGGTGGGGACAAAGTGACATGTAGTTGCAAACCAAACAAGAGATCTATAGACAGATGGCATTGACAGAGAGATTGAGCTCCAGAGAAAACAACTGACAGGGTTTTTAAACCAAGGGAAAGGGAATGTGATTGGGTAAGGGAAAAGGAGCAGGTGTCTTCCAATTAGCGACTGATTGGGGAATGATGATTGTCACCTGTGAGTAGGGGAGAAGGAGAGAAAAGAAATACACACAGGATACACACAGAATACTTGTATCCGTAACAAAAGAAATACACACAGGATACACACAGAATACTTGTATCCGTAACAGTTTGCTTTTTCCGTAAAGTTTTTTTGAAATCTGACACAGCGGTTGCATTAAGGAGAAGTGGACCTAAATTTCCATGCATAACAGTTGTATCTTTGTATCTTTTAGCAATGTTTATTATGAGTATTTCTGTAAATTGATGTGTCTCTCTGCAAAATCACCGGATGTTTTTGAACTACTGAACATAACGCGCCAATGTAAACTCAGATTTTTGGATATAAATATGAACTTTACCGAACAAAACCTACATGTATTGTGTAACATGAAGTCCTATGAGTGTCATCTGATGAAGATCATCAAAGGTTAGTGATTTACTTTTATCTATATTTCAGCTTTTTGTGACTCCTCCCTTTGGCTGGAAAAATGGCTGTGTTTTTCTGTGACTTGGCTCTGACCTAACAATCGTTTGGTTTGCTTTCGTCGTAAAGCCTTTTTGAAATCGGACACTGTGGCTGGATTTACAACAAGTGTATCTTTAAAATGGTGTAAAATACTTGTATGTTTGAGGAATTTTAATTATGGGATTTCTGTTGTTTTGAATTTGGCGCCCTGCACTGGCTGTTGACGAGGTGAGACGCTACTGTCCCACATACCCTAGAGAAGTTAAGAAAAGAAGACAGCAAAATTATTTTTTAATTTTTAATTTGCGGATAGGCAGGGGCTTACTTTGCTTATGGTATTCCATCGTATTCGATGATGACTTCCACTTCTGAGTTAATGGTGAATTATTTGGTAACTAAAGTCCAATCCGAGATCCACAAACTTTATTTCATTTGGAGCATATGCAGTCTGTGTTGGCGGGGGCAGGCATGGTTATATGTCTCCTGGGCTGTTTTTGCTGTCTCTTTGTGCTCCTCTCCTCCTCCCACCTCTGTACACTGCTCTGGCAGAACTGCCGCCAGGTGAAACGGTTGGCAGCACTATCCTCTAGGTCTGTAGGTTTTATGTTTCACTTCTTCAGCAACGTTTTTAGCTGGTCCTTGTAGTGCTTCATCTGCCGCCCTACAGACCGCCGGCCAAGATGTAGCTGGCCATACAGGATCCTCCACGTCAAGCGCTCCTGAGACATTCTAATGACATGCCCAAGCCAGCGCAGTTGGTGTTGGGTGACCATGGCCTCCATACTCTTGCAGTTGGTCTTATCAAGTATTTCTGTATGGGGCACTTGGTTGCACCAGGTGATTCCCAGGATGTGCTGCAGGCATCTTATGTGGAATCGCTCAAGCTACTTGTTGTGGTGACTGTAAGTGACCCAGGCACCCCTCAGGGCACCCCTCAGCAGGAAAAACAGAACTAGACAATAATTTGTGCCAGGTGTGATACCCCTCCTAAATAGCTCGGGCTAATGTTCCTATCGACTCAGTAAGGCCAGCAGGCTAGTTTTAGAAATATTTTTTTATTGGTATGTAGCTGTTATGAAAGTTGCATTGTCAATTTTGTTTTGTATTTAAATGCCACTTTAAATGTAGACATAACACTGCAACAAAATTTCCCCATGGGGACAATAAAGTAAGTAAAGCTTCACAGCTGTAAAGAAGTGTGGTGATGCAGACGGCTTGATAGACGGCAACTTTGGTGTGGAGGTGGAGATCCCTGTTTTGGAAGACCCTGCACCTGAGTTTCCCGAAGGCAGCTGATGCTTGCTTGATCTTATTTTGAATTTCGAGGTCGATGCTGCAGTCCTCAGAGAGAATGCTGTCCAGGTATTTGAAGGACGGAACTATTGCCAGTCATATGTGTTCAATGGTGAAGACAGACATGGTGGGTAGAGGGCTTGATCTCCATTGGCAGACTACCTCTGTCTTGGTGGTGTTGATAGACAGTCCCATCCTGCTATAGACCCTCACAGCCGCTACAAGGACGAGCTGAAGGTCTTCCGGAGTGTTGGCCACAAGAACACAGTCATCAGCATAGTGCAGCTCAAGAATCCACTCCGTCAAAACCTTGGTGGTTGCTTGGAACCTTCTGATGTTAAATAGGTTTTCATCCAGCCTGAAGTCCATCGCAACACCGCTGCTGTCCTCAAGCTCCTTGTGGAGAAGCTGGGTGACACATAGGAGGAAGATGTTAAAGAGTACCGGTGCCAGCACACACTCCTGCCTCACACCGATGCTTACTCCAAAGGGCACTGACTCCAGCCCTCTAATGGCCCCTCGAGCCATCATCCCACCATTTTTTAAGGGGTGGATCAGCTTAATATTGCGGAAAGAATGTTGCTTCCATCAATGTAATTGTCTGCATCATTTCCAATCCCCCATATTTTTTTGGTAAATATATCCATACACGCATGCATACATATACACATATATACATACACATACCTATATAGACATACTTTTTTAAAGAATATACCTTTATTATTATTCCCCGCAAACCCTACCACCGATCCCCCAATTGGAGTAAACAAATAAACACTTCTGCTTTTACCTTCAATTTATACATCTTATACACACTTTACAATAGTTCTCTCTTGTTTGGTCTTAGTCCTTCCTCTATTTCTGATGTACATCCAGTTTGATTTCTATTTGTAACTGTGCTATTTCACAAAAGTTCCAAACCTATATACATTTTACAGATCCCGTATGTTTTACATTGTTTATCTTGTTATTAGTCCCACCCTTCAGCTCCATTCAACCCCTCCCATCTATCTCTCAACATCATCCATTTCGGATTTCTATTTGCCATATATTTTTCAACTGTACTGTGATGATTCACAAAATAATTGAACCTTCCTATTCTCATAGCTTGTACAGATTGTAGATTAAAAATAAACATTTTTGCTAAAATAATTATTATATTGATTGATTGACTATGGCTTTTCAAATCACCCAGTATTGCTATCTGTAGTAGCGTTAGTTCTAGGCAAATGTTGCAATTCTTCGGCCATTCCTGGACTTGTGACCAAAACGAGCTACATATGGACAATACCAAAATAAATGATCTAATGACTCTGCCTCCTCACAGCAGAATCTGCAGAGCTGGGAAGATTGTATCCCCCATATATATAACATTCTATTAGTTGCAAGAATTTTGTATAGTAATTTAAATTGAAAAATGTGAAGTTTTGAATCCGGCGTTGTTTTGCGTATCAATTCATAAACCATGTGCCATGGAATGGGTACATCGCAAATCTCTTCCCAACTATTTTGCAATTTATATGGCGCAGCTGTCAGTTTTTTGGTCCTTAAATGAAATTGGCATATGTTTTTATTTATCACACTTTTCTTTAACCATTTTATGTTCATTAATACAGGGCCAACATACCAAGTTCCTTACTTTTTTCCCCTTCTACTTGCCTCTTCCATTTTTGTGGTAATGCTGCAATTAATTGGTTGTAATTTTGGATAGAGCAGACATTTCCATATGTCTGTGTCAGCTGCATGTGTGACAACTCCACCAGTCCTATTTATGATACCATTCACTAAAATTATACATTTTTTAAAAACATTTCTTCAATAAATAGTTTTTTTAATCAATTAGTATATTTGAATTTAACCACAATATTTGTTGTAATATTTGTTCTGTCATTTCAGGTGGATTAAACTGAAATTGCAACCAACTTTCTAAGGCTTGTTTAAAAAAGAAAGATATTTTGGAGATTATTTCCTTGTCAAACAACCGAAAGTGAGCAGGTGTAATCTGAATAAAGGGAAAAAGGCCCTTCTTGAACATAGGATGAGACATTCGTACCAATTTACTAGAGAACCAGTTTGGATTTAAGTATAACTTTTGTATGACTGATGCCTTTAGTGAGAGGTCTAATGCTTTAATATTTAATAATTTCTGCCCTCCGAATTCATATTCGTTATATAAATAGGCCCTTTTAATTTGATCTGGCTTGCCGTTCCAAATAAATTTGAATATGTTTTGTTCATATAATTTAAAAAGCAGGTCACTAGGTGTAGGCAAAACCATAAGCAAATAGGTAAACTGTTATATGACTAAAGAGTTAATCAGGGTGATTTTTCCACAAATAGACAGGTATTTTCCTTTCCATGGTAGCAAGATCTTATCTATTTTTGCTAAATTTATTGGAGTGAGATCATTTCTTTCTTTTGGGATTTGTATACCGAGTATGTCCACATCTCCGTCAGACCATTTAATTGGTAAACTACATGGTAATGTAAAATGTGCATTTTTTTAGGGATCCTATACGTAATATGGTACATTTATCATAATTTGGTTTTAATCCAGAGAGGATAGCAAAAGTATCTAGATCCTCTAAGAGTCCGTGGAGAGACGACTCTGATTGTGGTTTTAAAAGAAAACATGAATCATCAGCGTAAAATGACACCTTAGTTTTTAAGCCACGGATTTCTAATCCCTTAATATTATTGTTTGATCTCATCTTAACAGCTAACATTTCGATGGCAATAATAAATAGATATGCCGATAGTGGACAACCTTGTTTTACTCCTCTAGATAGTTTTAAACTTTCTGAGATGTAGCCATTATTTACTATTTTACACCTAGGGTTACTATACATAACTTTAACCCATTTTATAAGAGATTCCCCAAAATTGAAATATTCTAGGCATTTATATATAAACTCCAGTCATACTTTATCAAAAGCCTTTTCAAAATCAGCTATGAAAACCAGGCCTGGTGTCCCCGATATTTCATAGTATTCTATTGTTTCCAGTACTTGTCTTATATTATCTCCAATGTATCGTCCATGTAAAAAACCTGTCTGATTAGGATGAATAATATCTGACAATACTTTTTTAATTCTAAGCGCCAAGCATTTTGCTAGGATTTTTGCATCCCAACACTGAAGTGTAAGAGGTCTCCAATTTTTTAAACGGACTGGATCTTTATATATACCACTTGGGTCCTGTTTCAGTAATAATGATATCAGACCTTCTTGTTGCTTGTCTAATAATCTACGATTTATATAGGAGTGGTTAAAACAAGCTAATAATGGTCCTTTGAGTATATCAAAAAAGTTTTGTATACTTCCACTGGTATGCCATCCAGCCCTGGAGTTTTCCCATCCTTAAAGGCCCCAATTGCATCAAGCAGTTCCTCCTCTGTAATTTGGCCTTCACATGAGTCTTTCTGTACAGATGTTAATTTTACATTATTATTATTAGGGAAAAAATCCATACAATTAGTTTCAGTTAGTGGAGATGGAGGAGCCTGAAACGAAAACATATTCTTAAAGTACTTTACCTCCTCTTTCAAAATATATTTTGGTGAATCATGCGTGACTCCATCATTTGTAACAAGTTTTAATAAAAAAAAATTGGTAGCATTTCTATATTGAAGATTGAAAAATAATTTGGTGCATTTTTCCCAATATTCCATCCAGTTCGCTTTATTTTTATAATATATTACATATATTCTTGAATATATATTCTTGAATAAATTCATATCATTTCTTTCTGTTTTTCCTCTAAATTATTCTGTGCCTCTATGGTACCGTTTTTATTGCTATCTAACTGTACTGTTATTCCTTCAATTTCCTTTGTTAATGTGGTGTAACGGCTGTCCTCCTCCTCTTCGGACCAAAGCGCAGCGTGATAATTTGACATAATGAAGTTTATTAAAGAAAACACGAAAACACGAAAATACTTAAACAAACTACAAAATAACAAACGAACGTAGACAGACCTGAACTATGAGAACTTACAAAATGACGAAGAACGCACGAACAGGTACAGACTACAACAAACGAACGAACAAACCGAAACAGTCCAGTGTGGTGCAACATACACAGACACAGAAGACAATCACCCACAAACAAACAGTGTGAACAGCCTACCTTTATATGGTTCTCAATCAGAGGAAACGTCAAACACCTGTCCCTGATTGAGAACCATATAAGGCTAATTACACCTGACCTAAACATACAAACACACAACATAGAATGCCCACCCCAACTCACGCCCTGACCAACTAAACACATACAAAAATAACAGAAAACAGGTCAGGAACGTGACATGTGGACTCTTTTGATCTAAATTGCTTTTGTTTTATAGATGAGTACTGAATTGCATGGCCTCTAAAGGCACACTTAAAAGTGTCCCATACAATACGGGGATCTGCTGTACCTATGTTATGTCTGACAAAGTCAGTTATAAATTCTTCTGTCCTAGTACTAAACTATTTATCATCTAGTAGGCTTTGATTAAATTTCCAATATCCTTGCCCACGTGGAAATTCTGTAAGAGTAATATATATGCCAATTATGTGATGATCCGACCGCATTCTGTCCCTTATCAACACTTTTTAAACTTTTGGTGCCAGAGAGAATGGTATAAGAAAGTAGTCAAGACGACTAGCTTGATTAAGCCTCCGCCATGTATATCTCACTAGGTCAGGGTATTTAAGCCTCCATATATCCACTAATTCCAATATATCCATGAATCATGATTTCCTTAAGTGCCTGAGGGTGATAGTTTGTAGTGTGATTTCCTTTCCGGTCCATAGAGGTATTTAAGACCGTATTAAAATCTCCCACCATAATAATAGAGTCTAGTGTTGCTTGTAGAGTTGATAAATTCTTATATATATTTTCAAAGAAGCTTGGATCATCATTATTCGGACCGTATAGGTTAATAAGCCATATGTTTATTGTCCAATAACATATTTAAAATAATCCATCTACCTTGAGGATTTGTTTTAACAATTTGCACATTTGGATCAAAAGGATTGTTAATTAAAACCATCACCCCTTTTGAATTTCTTTGCCCATGGGAGAAATATATTTCGCCCCCCCAGTTCTTTTTCCACAACTTCATCTAAAACTGTTGAATGGGTTTCCTGTAAACAATAGATATTATATTCCTTCTCTTTTAGCCAGGTAAATACTGATCGTATTTTCTTATCTGCTAGGCCATTACAATTGTAACTGGCTATACTTATTTCACCACTTACCATAATGAGACACAACTTTCAATTATTTTTTATCAAAATATATGTTTGTAAACGTACCATTAAAAAGTAACATGATGAGTGAGTGTCTATATAGCTGTACCATGATATTTGCATTTCTACTAAGTAAACCTCCAATTGGTCCCTACTATTCTACCCGCTAAAAGCCCTCCTCATCCCGGGTTGGGTTGTCATCCCAATGCCCGGCAGACCACCCTCGACCGCCTGTATCCCATAGCCCTGAACCGACTGGGATCCATCCTTTGAAGAGAGCACACAGTGCCATTTACCGAATTGAAGTAGATCAACTGCCAAATGCATTTCCATCGCCCTCATCTCGATTTGTATTATACACTGCTCAAAAAAATAAAGGGAACACTTAAACAACACAATGTAACTCCAAGTCAATCACACTTCTGTGAAATCAAACTGTCCACTTAGGAAGCAACACTGATTGACAATAAATTTCACATGCTGTTGTGCAAATGGAATAGACAAAAGGTGGAAATTATAGGCAATTAGCAAGACACCCCCAAAAAAGGAGTGATTCTGCAGGTGGTGACCACAGACCACTTCTCAGTTCCTATGCTTCCTGGCTGATGTTTTGGTTACTTTTGAATGCTGGCGGTGCTCTCACTCTAGTGGTAGCATGAGACGGAGTCTACAACCCACACAAGTGGCTCAGGTAGTGCAGTTCATCCAGGATGGCACATCAATGCGAGCTGTGGCAAAAAGGTTTGCTGTGTCTGTCAGCGTAGTGTCCAGAGCATGGAGGCGCTACCAGGAGACAGGCCAGTACATCAGGAGACGTGGAGGAGGCCGTAGGAGGGCAACAACCCAGCAGCAGGACCGCTACCTCCGCCTTTGTGCAAGGAGGTGCACTGCCAGAGCCCTGCAAAATGACCTCCAGCAGGCCACAAATGTGGACAGTGGACAGTTTGATTTCACAGAAGTGTGATTGACTTGGAGTTACATTGTGTTGTTTAAGTGTTCCCTTTATTTTTTTGAGCAGTGTATATAGCTGTGGAACATCCTCTATTGTCCCTAACATCTTTTACTCCTTCACAACAGTTGTGGGATACACACATACACCCACACACACTCAACCCTTACCCCCACAAAACCATAAACTCACTTTCTCAACAATTGCACCATCCCAGAGCCCAACTCAAGATAGGTCTTGATTTACAAATGCACTTGCAACTGCATGAGGAGGCCTGCAAGACCGCGCAAAAAAATGGTCAAAAATTGAGAGATTTAATTTACCATTGTCACATCCTAGATGATGGAGGTCAAATGTACACATTTTCCCTGAAACACCCACAATACGGTCACCCGTGTTGACCATATTCCCAAGCATCTCCATGCAGTCCGACTTTGATTTTGTGCCACTAGGGTCACAATAATATACCCCCTCTCTGAATGTTCGAGTGTGACCCCCTCCCCATGGGTTACTACAGCTAGTGTTGCCAGCACTGCCACTGCCTGGGTAGGGGCACCCCACCGGAATCCCCACCGGCTAGGTACAAGGTTGTCAAGGTTCTAATTAGAAGCTTTGAGAATTTCTTTGTGTAGTATGCTCTCCCTTTAGGGGGCTTTGGCTTTGCAGGACCAACCCTGCCAAGCAGGCTCAGAATCTTGAGGGGGCAGTGCTGCTCTTGGTCTCTGACCTCATTTTGGCTGCATACAGACCGCTTACAGCAGGCACATAAAACAGTTAAGGACTTCTTCTTAGTATCTGGGTCATTCAGGTGGGGGTCTAGGGTATAGGGTCATGGACCGTACCATTAAAATAGGATCATAAATAAATAATTAGATATCATTTATTTTGATAATGTAGTTCCCCATGATAGGACAATAATAAATCAAATGTATCATTTATTATAAAAATGTTCCACCATGATAGGACAATAAATAAATAAATAAGACGTATAATTCGTTATAAAAGTATATCCATCATCTGAACAACATTGAAAGCCCTCTCATACCCCGGCTCACAGCAATACATTGGCTCTGGGATATGCAACCATTTCATTACTCACTCACTCAACTTTCCAAACATAACAAATAAAAAAAAACACACACCACACCATCCACACATACTGTGCCTTCTGTTTACTTAGTTTTTATCTTCACTATGTTGAATTAGTGCTTGTGTGTTCAATTAGTTATATGTGAAGATATATAGAAAAGCTATATTTTTTATTGTATTGTTACAATCCATAACCGGGCTAGAATTGTGTTTATTTTCCTCATCTATGAGAACTTTGTAATTTTTAAAATAACCATGGAGTTGTCTTTGTGTCTCTGAACAACTGGTTATCAATATATAGTTTATCAACGACGAGAGCTACTCGTTTCGCTTTTAATCTATTTTCTTTGAAAATTGGATACAGAACTTTGCGCCGTTCTTCAATTTCCTTCGGAAACTGATCATTCATGCCAATTTTGGTCCCAGCAAGTATTTTACCCAGGCTTTTAACCATTATTTTATCTTTAAATGAAGCAAATTTGGCAACGATTGGACGTTCATACCTTTGGCCTCTCTGTCCGAAGCGGTGTACACGTTCAAGTTGGATTTTGTCGATAACTTTGCGTTGGACCTGAAGCGCTGTAAGGAGGAACTCTAACTACAGATTCAGGAACTTCCCCTTCTTTCTCCTGGATACCTGTAAGTACCAGATACTCTCTCATGGATCTAGTTTGTATGTCCAGTAAGGCTTCCCTCAGAACGGTGTACTCCTTTTTAATTTCATTCATTTCGGTTTCAATCTTACTGACATCACCCACCAGATGATGTAGTGCTAATATTTTAGTCTAACTTGCCGATATTGAATATTACGTTATATCTTGAGGTGCTCTACATAACTTCGTCCAGTCCGCCATTACCTTTACGTCCGCCACGTCCGCCCTCTCTGGATCGAGCACTTTTGTATGGAGTAAAAAAGTACATTATTTTCGTTAGCAATGTAGTGAAGTAAAAGTTGTCAAAAATATAAATAGTAAAGTATATTACAGATATATTACAAAAAATGATTTAAGGAAAAATACTTTAAAGTACTACTTAAGTACTTTACACCACTGACTGTACTAAACAGTGTGTAAAAAGAGATCTTATATTGATAGCTAAAACCTCTTGGAAAGAAGAATTTTCAGAAGTAACCATTGTAGCTAATTATTTAGCAATCTCGGATAGACAGTGCACTATAACATACTGTAGCTCCTGTGAACCTGTAAACTAGTACCACCCCTGTTTTGAAAAGCCTGCCTTTAAGGCTGGTAACAAGGAAGTATGGCTCCCGTCAGGCTGTAGTCTTCACAAAGCCAGGGAAAACTAGTCAACCTAGATATCCTGTAATGTCCTTGCAGATAGGAACATGGTTGAGACAAGTCCAGTGGCTCTATTGCACGAGGATAACCATATCTACTCACTGCTTGTGTGATTGTGCAATTGGCAAAACACAAAGGCCACAATAATTGCTACAAAACATAGCTCCATTCGTAGATCAGAGGGCAGTCTCAATCAACCATTGACATCATTGGTTGAACTCTCCCGGCATGAAAAATACAAACTATAGTGCATAATTATGTCTGAATCACCCTCTCATCACTCTTAATTAGGTAGGACGACTGGAAAAACACCCCAAATAGTTAACAAGCATCATCCTCCATATTGCTTTAACTGAGTCTGGGCTTTCATGTCAGTGAAGAGATGGAGGAAAGGAGACAATGACAGAGGAAGCCTGTTTAAACTTTTAAACCACTTAGGACTCCCCACTCAGTACTATTGGTCTTTGTGATTTTGGTGTCTGTTTGGTTCAGTTGCTTTTGATGGGCCGCAGCTGTGGTAAACTCTCATTATGGTTGACCGTTCTCTCCTTGGATAAAATATTTATATGTGAACATCCTTTTTGATTAACTATTTAAGACTTAAAGAAATGTTGATTTGAAGGTCTAGGGTGGAACATTTGAGACTCTTTAAAGGGAGATTAGATTAGTTCAACCAAATTACAAAATTATACATTTGTTTCCTTACCCTGTAAGCAGTCTATGGACAAGGTATGACAGCAATCCATGATTGTGTAATTTTGTAATTTGGGTGAACTATCCCTTAAATAACCATATTGATTGCACACAAGTAAGAGTCACAAATGAAATGGTCTGAGTCCTTGTGAACCACCAACCTTTGTTAAGAGACACCTCTACAGCAGGGTCTCCTAAACCTTTGAAGCTGCAACCCTTCTCAATTAATTTAAAATTTACTGATAAAGAAAACAATATTTCTAGGAATATATCCCTCAGACTTTAGCTGTGTGACAGACTGGAACTAGCCATGACCCACCGGTTGTGTAACACTGCTTTGAAGAGAGCATTCAGAGTATCAAAGCTAGTTGAACATATACGGTAAAGAATAACCTGTCAGATCTCTGATGATTGCCTCTGGGCTCATAAACCTCTTGACATTTAAGACTGTCACTGGACTGGTGCTGGGCTCCTCACTAGCCTATACGGAGGGACCTTGGAGCAAAGACAGCATTGGTAAGACTCCCCAGCTCTGCTCTACCAGTCATTCTGTATAACCTCCACTACTGTTTAGCCAAAGTGCATGATTTATAACATGTCAAATGGCTCCCTAGATGTTTAACTGGAAATACTGTACATACTGTTTATACTGGGTTTACTGGATACCAGATATAAATTGTGTTTGTGAAGGAGTAAAAGCATTATCCATGTAAGGACATTGGAATTATTATCCTGTTTTGCTTTCTGAAAAGCATCCAATAGATCCTTGAATCTGGACCGAGAGTAAATCTGTTTTTCATCTCATAGTTACCATGTGAGGTTAAAGCTCCTCTTTTAACAGCTGAGCACTGAAGACATTAGTGAGGAAAACCTGTCATGATTAAAGGTTTGTGTTACATTACTTCCCAGGCAAACACACAAATGACTTAATAACTGGACTGACGTGCGTGTGTGCGATACGTTACATTAGCACCTGTGTGTGTGTGTTGTGTCCTGAGTTGCGTGTCCGCAAACTCGCATGTACTCCCTTGAAGTTGTAACCAAACAATCAAACTGTCCACTGCTGACAATAGCGGTGCATGGGTAAAATCACCGGGGAAGCAAAGCCAGGAATAAAATGCCATATTACAACCTACAGTGGTAAGAAAAAGTATGTGAACCCTTTGGAATTACCTGGATTTCTGCATAAATTTGACATAAAATTTGATCTGACCTTCATCTAAGTCACAACAATAGACAAACACAGTGTGCTTAAACTAATAACACACAAATTATTGTATTTTTCTTGTCTTTACTGAATACATCATTTAAACATTCACAGTGTAGGTTGGAAAAAGTGTGTGAACCCCTAGGATAATGACTTTTCCAAAAACTAATTGGAGTCAGGAGTCAGCTAACCTGTAGTCCAATCAATGAGATGAGATTGGAGATGTTGCCCTACAACAACAAAAAAACTCACAAAATTTGATTTTGCTATTCACAAGAAGCATTGCCTGATGTGAACTATGCCCCGAACAAAAGAGATCTCAGAAGATCTAATATTAAGATTTGTTGACTTGCATAAACCTGGAAAGGGTTACAAAAGTATCTCTAAAGGCCTTGATGTTCATCAGTCCACGGTAAGACAAAGTGTCTATAAATGGAGAAAGTTCAGCACTGTTGCTACTCTCTCTAGGAGTGGCCATCCTGCAAAGATGACTGCAAGAGCTCAGAGCAGAATGGTCAATGAGGTTACGAAGAATCCTAGAGTGTCAGCTAAAGACTTACAGCAATCTCTGGAAGATGCTAACATCTTTGTTGACGAGTCTACAATACGTAAAACACTAAACAAGAATGGTGTTCATGGGAGGACACCATGGAAGAAGCCGCTGCTGTCCAAAAAAAACATTGCTGCACATCTGAAGTTTGCAAAAGAGCAATTGGATGTTCCACAGCGCTACTGGCAAAATATTCTGTGGACAGATTAAACTAAAGTTGTGTTGTTTGGAAGGAACACAAAACACTATGTGTGGAGAAAAAAAGGCACAGCACATCAACATCAACCTCATCTCAACTGTAATTATGGTGGAGGAAGCGTCATGGTTTGGGGCTGCTTTGCTGCCTCAGGGCCTGGACAGCTTGCTATCATCGACGGAAAAATGAATTCCCAAGTTTATCAAGACATTTTGCAGGAGAATGTAAGGCTATCTGTCCGCCAATTGAAGCTCAACAGAAGTTAGGTGATGCAACAGGACAACAACCCATTAGACAGATGTAAATCAACAACAGAATGGCTTGAACAGAAGAAAATACGCCTTCTGGAGTGGCTCAGTCAGTCCTGACCTCAACCCGATTGAGATGCTGTGGCATGACCTCAAGAGAACGGTTCACACCAGACATCCTTAGAATATTGCTGAACTGATACAGTTTTGTAAAGAGTACTTTTTCCACCCTGCACTGTGAATGTTTACATGGTGTGTTCAATAAAGACATGAAAACGTATAATTGTTTGTGTGTTATTAGTTGAAACAGACTGTATTTGTCTACTGTTGTGACTTAGATGAAGATCAGATAAAATGTTATGACCATTACACCATAGGTGTAACAGTATAGCTTCCGTCCCTCTCCTCACCCCTACCTGGGCTCGAACCAGGGACCCTCTGCACACAGACAAGTCACCCTCGAATTTATGCAGAAATCCAGGGAATTCTAAAGGGTCCACATACTTTTTCTTCCCACTGTATGTGTTGTGATAATTGCATTGTTTGCTATATAACCTGTTAGTTCATATGCCTTGATACCTTGATAGGCCTAAGGCAGAGACAATAATAAGGCACAGCAGCAGAATAAATTCAAGCACACCTGTCTGGTGAAGTGTGTGTGTGTTAGGATTGAATATTTTCTCGGTATTTTACAAATGTTCCATCCTGAGAACAAATCACTTTTTTCCAAGTAACCTGGTATTTCCCGCCAAAGCCGGAAGTGTCATTCAAAAGCATTATAAAGAATATACTGTAAATAGGCCTTAGTCTGGATTTGATTAGAGCTTTGATCGAAAATTCAATCCCGACGCTACCTGAGCCCGATGAGCAATAAATTAAATACATTTTACAATTTAATGTATTTAACAATCAGCAAGCTCTTGCTGAATTTTAAATAAAGCAGCCAATAAAACTAACGGGGAATTTGAAAGAAGAGCAAATGGCGGTAGGCTATAGCAGTTATTTATTCAGACACATCCAGTAACCATTCAATCTTCTTGAAAATAAGCATTTAAGGAGAGGCCAGAGGAGCACAAGGTGTGTGCATATTGTGCTAGATACAGAGGCTATAAGTTAGAAGCTTATTATGCATAACCCATCGTTAATTAGCTAAATATAAGGCCAATACTGCATTGAATTTATTACCTGAAAAATGTAGTCTAGGACATCTCGATATAGAGCTATATATCAATCTAGAACAGGATTATATATTTTGGATGCAATTTCAATGGAGTTGAGAGGGAGAGAAAGACTGCAAGAGAGTGCTCCGGAGCGCACTGATTTAAAGCAACGATATTCGAGTGATAGGCTGTTTTAAAGCTGAAATGTAAAAAATTATAATCTTTACAATAAAAAAATAAGGTGACCACTGAAAGCCAGATGGAGATGGGTAAATTAGAGGTGCATTCTGTATTTATTGTCACGCCTGCTACCGCTCTTCTCCCCAGCATTGCGCACTCCTGCCATCATCATTGTGCACACCTTGATATTACTATAGCATAGGCTATGCTGCAGCAAATGTGGCCTACCTGTCACAAGAAAAAAGTTTCCATAAGATGATAGGTCTACATATTGAGATGGGCTGTCTGTTCCCACCCTGAGCGTTGATGATTCATCATGCAGAGGCCGTAGATAAGCCAGATTTAGACATCACACATAATTTAACAGTTCCATTTCACGCCATGCTGTTCATATAAATAATTTACAGGTTTCTCAGTTATTTATCCCAGGAAAAGAGTGGTTTTG
Organism: Salvelinus namaycush; assembly: GCF_016432855.1. Lineage (NCBI taxonomy): Eukaryota > Metazoa > Chordata > Actinopteri > Salmoniformes > Salmonidae > Salvelinus > Salvelinus namaycush. The sequence continues at coordinate 28,519,026 of NC_052325.1, read as the reverse complement.
GGCAGTAATTCCCGGTAAATCTCGATAACCTGGTTCCCGCCATTTAACCCTAGCAACGAGTAGAAAAAACTTGTTGACTCACCCTACTTGTAGAGAAACGCCAATACCATTCTCCTCTCTTTCATGTTACTGAAAAGGTCTATGACTCTGTCACACATTACAGGCTTTTATTTTTTGTTGTCCTAGGCTACCTGGCTAAAATGCTTACTCGCTAGCCTAACTTCCTTTCAAGGGCAATGATGCGCCAGGCCAGTCTAACTACATGTTGAACTACTGAACAAAAATATAAAAGCAACATTCAACAATTTTCCTGAGTTACAGTTCATATAAGGAAATCAGTCAATTGAAATACATTCATTAGGCCCTAATCTATGGATTTCATATGACTAGGCAGGGGCGCAGCCATGGATGGGCCTGGGAGGGCATAGGTCCACCCACTTGGGAGCCAGGCCCAGCCAATCAGAATTTGTTTTTCCCCACAAAAGGGCTTTATTACAGACTGAAATACTCCTTAGTTTCATCCGTTGTCCGGGTGGCTGGTCTCAGACGATCCCGCAGGTGAAGAAGCCGGATGTGGAGATCCTGGGCTGGCGTGGTTACAGGTGGTCTGCGATTGTGAGGCCGGTTGGACATACTGCCAAATTCTCTAAAACGATGTTGGAGGCAGCTTATGGTAGAGAAATTAACATTCAATTCTATGGCAACAGCTCTGGTGGACATTCCTGCAGTCAGCATGCCAGTTGCATGCTCCCTCAACTTGAGACACCTGTGGCTGTAATGCCCGGGTGTAGTGGATGAAAGGAGTCAAACGCAGGAGACAGAGAGTTCAGAGTAGCGTTCCAAATTTAATTCCCCACACGGGTGAAAACACGACGCTACTCTAAAACAAATGCTTCACCACAAACAAAGTGAGAAACACGAAAATCACAAACCAACGTACACGTACCCTGACACACAAGAATGTACAGACTGTACACACAACAATCCCGCACACCCAGCAGGCCGGGCTGCTGGGTAATAAATCCCCACAAATCACCCTAACCACAAACAGGTGTCACTACTCAACAAAAAGGGAGGGAGAGGAAAAGTCAGTAGCAGCTAGTAGGCCGGTGACGACGACCGCCGAGCGCCACCCGAACAGGAAGGAGAGCCACCTTTGGTGGGAGTCGTTACAGTACCCCCCCCCTGACGCGCGGCTCCCGCAGCGCGCCGACACTGGCCTCGAGGACGACCCGGAGGGCGAGGCGCAGGGCGATCCGGATGGAGGCGATGGAAATCCCTCAACATCGATGGATCCAGAATGTCCCCCACCGGTACCCAGCACCTCTCCTCCGGACCGTACCCCTCCCAGTCCACGAGGTACTGCAGGCCCCTCACCCGGCGTCTTGAGTCCAGAATGGCTCGTATCCTATATGCCGGGGACCCCTCGATGTCGAGAGGGGGAGGAGGGACCTCCGGTACCTCACCGTCCTGCAGGGGACCAGCTACCACCGGCCTGAGGAGAGACACATGAAACGAGGGGTTAATACGATAATAGGAAGGGAGTTGTAATCGATAACACACCTCGTTTATTCTCCTCAGGACTTTGAAGGGCCCTACACACTGCGGACCCAGCTTCCGGCAGGGCAAGCGGAGGGGCAGGTTTCGGGTCGAGAGCCAGACCCTGTCCCGGTACAAACACGGGGGCCTCACTGCGGTGGCGGTCAGCACTCCTCTTCTGCCGTCCACTAGCTTGTTGAAGTGATTCCTGGACGGCCCTCCATGTCTCCTTGGAGCGCTGCAACCATTCCTCCACCGCAGGAGCCTCGGTCTGGCTCGGATGCCATGGTGCCAGGACCAGCTGGTACCCCAATACACACTGAAAGGGGGACATGTTAGTAGAGGAGTGGCGTAGAGAGTTCTGGGCCATTTCGGCCCATGGGATGTATCTTGCCCACTCCCCTGGCCGGTCCTGGCAATACGACCGCAGAAACCTACCCACCTCCTGGTTCACTCTCTCCACCTGCCCATTACTCTCAGGGTGATAACCGGAGGTAAGACTGACCGAGACCCCCAAACGCTCCATAAACGCCCTCCATACTCTGGACGTGAACTGGGGGCCCCGATCAGAAACGATGTCCTCCGGCACCCCGTAGTGCCGGAAGACGTGGGTGAATAATGCCTCCGCAGTCTGCAGGGCTGTAGGGATACCGGGCAACGGGAGGAGACGGCAGGACTTAGAAAACCGATCCACAATCACCAGCACCGTAGTATTCCCTTGAGACGGGGGAAGGTCGGTCAGGAAATCTACGGATAGATGTGACCAAGGCCGTTGTGGAACGGGGAGGGTTGTAACTTCCCTCTAGGAAGGTGCCTAGGAGCCTTACTCTGAGCGCATACCGAACAGGAGGAGACATAAAACCCAACGTCCTTAGCCAAAGTAAGCCACCAATACCTCCCCCGAAGGCTCCCCACTGTCCTCCTCACCCCAGGGTGACCCGAGGAGGGTAGACGTGAGCCCACCGAATCAATTTGTCCCGAACACCGAAGGGGCACGTACTTCCGCCCCGCCGGACACAGGAGAAGCGGGTTCCGCCCTTAATGCCCGCTCGATGTCCGAGTCCACTTCCCAACGCACTGGTGCTATAAGCCTTGAGGCGGGAAGGATGTGGGTAGGTTCGGTGGGCCGATCCTCCGTGTCGAAACAACGGGACAGTGCATCCGCCTTTATGTTTTGGGAGCCCGGTCTGTACGATAGAGTAAACTGGAATCGGGTGAAGAACATGGCCCACCTTGCCTGACGTGGGTTCAGTCTCCTAGCTGCCCGAATATACTTCAGGTTCTGGTGGTCGGTCCAGATGAGAAAAGGGTGCTTAGCCCCCTCAAGCCAGTGTCTCCACACCTTCAGAGCACTGACCACCGCTAACAACTCCCGGTCCCCCACATCATAGTTACGCTCCGCTGGGCTGAGCTTCTTAGAGAAAAAAGCGCAGGGGTGGAGTTTTGGTGGCGTACCCGAGCGCTGTGATAGCACGGCACCTACCCCAGCCTCGGACACGTCCACCTCCACTATGAATGCTAGAGAGGGGTCTGGATGCGCCAACACGGGCGCATCCGTGAACAGCGCCTTCAACCTGTTGAAAGCTCCGTCCGCTTCTGCTGACCACTGCAAACGCACCGGACCCCCCTTCAGCAGTGAGGTAATGGGAGCTGCTACCTGGCCAAAACCCCAGATAAACCTCCGGTAGTAGTTGGCAAAACCCAAAAACCGCTGCACCTCTTTTACCGTGGTCGGAGTCGGCCAATTACGCACGGCCTTAATGCGTTCACCCTCCATCACCACCCCCGAGGTGGAAATGCGATAACCCAGAAAGGAGACGGCTTGTTTGGAGAACACACACTTCTCAGCCTTGACATATAGGTCATGCTCCAGCAGTCTACCAAGCACTTTGCGTACTAGAGACACATGCGCGGCGTGAGTGGCTGAGTAGATCAGAATGTCATCGATATAAACAACCACTCCCTGCCCGTGCAGGTCCCTGAGAATATCGTCTACAAAGGATTGGAAAACGGCGGGAGCATTCTTTAACCCATATGGCATGACGCAGTACTCATAATGGCCCGATTGTGGTACTAAATGCGGTTTTCCACTCGTCTCCCTTCCGAATACGTACCAGACTGTACGCGCTCCTGAGATCCAGTTTTGTGAAGAACTGCGCTCCGTGAAATGATTCCATTGCCGTAGCAATGAGAGGTAGTGGGTAACTAAACCCCACTGTGACGGCATTTAGACCTCTATAATCAATACACGGACGCAAACCTCCCTCTTTTTTCTTCACAAAAAAGAAACTCGAGGAGACGGGTGAGATGGAGGACCGAATGTACCCCTGTCCCAGAGACTCAGTGACATATGTCTCCATAGCCACCGTTTCCTCTTGGGACAAAGGGTACACGTGACTCTTGGGAAGCGCAGCGTTTACCTGGAGATCTATCGCACAATCCCTACCCGGTCGATAAGGTGGTAATTTAGTCGCTTTCTTTTTACTAAAAGCGATTGCCAAATCGGCATACTCGGGGGGAATGCGAACTGTGGACACCTGGTCTGGACTCTCCACCGACGTGGCACCGATGGAAACTCCCAGACACCTTCCAGAACACTCCTCTGACCACCCCTGGAGAACCCCCTGTTTTCACGAAATAGTAGGATTGTGACTAGCCAGCCAGGGAATCCCCAGTACCACTGGAAACGCAGGCGAATCGATAATGTAAAAACGTATACGTTCCTTATGATCTCCCTGCGTCACCATGTCCAGTGGAACCGTGGCCTCTCGGACCAAACCTGACCCTAATGGCCGGCTATCTAGGGAGTGCACGGGAAAAGGAGAATGTATCGGCACAAGCGGAACACCTAGCTTGATGGCGAGTCCGCGATCCATAAAGTTCCCAGCTGCACCTGAATTGACTAGTGCCTTATGCTGGGAAGAGGGAAAAAACGTAAGAAAATAAATTAAGACAAACATATGACAAACAGGGGGTTCTGGGTGAGTCTGGTGCTTACTCACCTGAGGTGACTCAGTCAATGACTCAGAAATGTTCCGCCTGCCATCTCGACCCCCAGATGGACCCCCCCCCAGCACCCATCGGCCGTGTGTCCTCTCCGACCACAGCTGGTGCAGGGGGAGCCTCCTCCTCCGGTACCCCTCGGCACGGCTCCTCCCAACTCCATGGGAATGGGTGCAGGGGTGCTGGGTGGTGGAACGCACAGGACCCTCTCCGAACGGCCGCGGGAAGCCAGCAGATTGTCCAGCCGGATGGACATATCAATAAGCTCATCCAGGGAGAGAGCTTCGTCCCGGCACACTAGCTCCCTGCGGACATCCTCCCGGAGACTACATCTGTAGTGATCTATAAGGGCCCTGTCGTTCCACCCAGACCCCACGGCCAAGGTCCGAAACTCCAATGCGTAATCCTGGGCGCTCCTCTTCTCCTGCCTGAGATGAACCAGTCGCTCTCCCGGGGGTAGTGCTCCTTCGCTGAATCTGCGACATTCCAGACAGCGTTAGCCCACTCCAGAGCACGACCCGTTAGGCAGGAGATGAGGACACTCACCCTCTCCGCTCCCGAGGGAGTGGGTCTCACGGTTGCCAGGTACAGTTCTAGTTGTAACAAGAACCCCTGACATCCCGCTGCCGCTCCATCATAATCCCTCGGGAGCGCAAGACGGAGAGCGCTGGAGCCGGAGGATGGTGAGAGAGGAGAGGAGGAATCCTGAGCTGGAGAGACTGCAGGTGGAGAGAGGAGACCACTCCTCTCCCATCGGTCCATTCTCTCCATCATTTGATCCATGGCGGAACCGATGCGATGGAGTACGGTAGTGTGATGAAGCACCCGTTCCTCCATAGATGGGAGTGGGTTGGCCGCTGCTCCTGCTGACTCCATTCCTGTAGCGAGTGCGGGATTCTGTAATGCCCGGGGCGTAGTGGATGAAAGGAGTCAAATGCAGGAGACAGAGAGTTCAGAGTAGCGTTCCAAATTTAATTCCCCACACGGGTGAAAACACGACGCTACTCTAAAACAAATGCTTCACCACAAACAAAGTGAGAAACACGAAAATCACAAACCAACGTACACGTACCCTGACACACAAGAATGTACAGACTGTACACACAACAATCCCGCACACCCAGCAGGCCGGGCTGCTGGGTAATAAAGCCCCACAAATCACCCTAACCACAAACAGGTGTCACTACTCAACAAAAAGGGAGGGGGAGGAAAAGTCAGTAGCAGCTAGTAAGCCGGTGACGACGACCGCCGAGCGCCACCCGAACAGGAAGGAGAGCCACCTTTGGTGGGAGCCGTTACAGTGGCATAGTGTTGTGTGACAAAACTGCACATTTTAGAGTGGCCTTTTATGTTCCCCAGCACAAGGTGTACCTGTGTAATCAGCTTCTTGATATGCCACACCTGCCAGGTGGATGGATTATCTTGACAAAGGAAAAATGCTCACTAACAGGGACATAAACAAATTTGTGCACAACATTTGAGAGAAATAAGCTTTTTGTGGATATGGACATTTTCTGGGATAGTTTATTTCAGTTCATGAAACATGGGACCAACGCTTTACACATTGCGTTTTTATTTTTGTTCAGTATACATCTAGCTACATGTTGAACTTCCATCCTATCAGGCCAGGGGCATAATGTCTGAATTTATGGTTGGGTCAGAATCACCATAACAAAGTCCAAAATCCTATCTCCATCCATGGCTATTTAGGAAGGGGCTGATTATTAAAACATTTTTGCTAGCCCCAGAGGACAACGACACAACAAAAGGGTAACAATTCAAGTTTTTTCTGTCAATTACGTTTTGCTGTGATGTGATTGGTGTGAAGCCAAATCCATACTGGCTTCCCTTGACACTTTTTATTGGTGCACCAGGACCATTCACAGTTGAACTTAGTCAGTTTAGCTCAACGCTGATTATATTTTTATTTATATATATATATATATATATATATATATATATATATATATATATATATATATATATGTGTGTGCAAAGTGCAAATCAATCCCAGAACAACAGCAAAGGACCTTGTGAAGATGCTGGAGGAAACAGGTACAAAAGTATCTATATCCACAGTAAAACGAGTCCTATATCGACATAACCTGAAAGGCCGCTCAGCAAGAAAGAAGACACTGCTCCAAAACCGGCATAAAGCCAGACTACGGTTTGCAACTGCACATGGGGACAAAGATCATACTTTTTGGAGAAATGTCCTCTGGTCTGATGAAACAAAAATAGAACTGTTTGGCCATAATGACTATCGTTATGTTTGGAGGAAAAGGGGGAGTCTTGCAAGCCGAAGAACACCATCCCAACCGTGAAGCACGGGGTGGCAGTATCATGTTGTGTGGGTGCTTGAGGCATCATGAGGCAGGAAAATGATGTGGATATATTGAAGTAACATCTCAAGACGTCAGTCAGGAAGTTAAAGCTTGGTCACAAATGGGTCTTCCAAATGGACAATGACCCCAAGCATACTTCCAAAGTTGTGGCAAAATGGCTGACGGACAACAAAGTCAAGGTATTGGAGTGGCCCACTGGGAATGTGATGAAAGAAATTAAAGCTGAAATAAATAATTCTCTGTACTATTATTCTGACATTTCTTAAAATAAAGTGGTGATCCTAACTGACCTAAAACAGGGAATATTTATTAGGATTAAATGTCAGGAATTGTGAAACTGAGTTTAAATGTATTTGTCTAAGGTGTATGTAAACTTCTGACCTCAACTCTATATTGCCACTGACAATGACTTCATTGGTAGAAATCACCAGGTACAACCCTAAATCCGTAAACATGGGCACCCTCATAGATATTATCCTGACCAACTTGCCCTCCAAATACACCTCTGCTGTTTTCAATCAGGATCTCAGCGATCACTGCCTCATTGCCTGCATCCGCTATGGGTCCGCTGTCAAACGACCACCCCTCATCACTGTCAAACGCTCCCTAAAACATTTCTGCGAGCAGGCCTTTCTAATCGACCTGTCCCAGGTATCCTGGAAGGATATTGACCTCATCCCGTCAGTCGAGGATGCCTGGTCGTTCTTTAAAAGCAATTTCCTCACCATCTTAATCTAGGGTATGTGGGACGCTACCGTCCCACCTGGCCAACATCCGGTGAAATTGCAGAGCGCCAAATTCAAAAACAGAAATACTCATAATAAAAATTCATAAAACCTACAAGTGTTAAACATCGGCTTAAAGATTAACTTCTTGTTAATCCAACCGTTGTGTCAGATTTCAAAAAGGCTTTACGGCGAAAGCATACCATGCGATTATCTGAGGACAGTGCCCAGCACACACAACATTACAAACCGTAACCAGCCAAGTAGAGGAGTAACAAAAGTCAGAAATAGCGATAAAATTAATCACTTACCTTTGATCTTCATATGATTGCACTCACAAGACTCCCAGTTACACAATAAATGTTTGTTGTGTTCTATAATGTCCCTCTTTATATCCAAAAACCTCCGTTTTGTTGGCGCGTTTTGTTCAGTAATCCATTGGCTCAAAGGCAGTCACAACAGGCAGACGAAAAATCCCAAAAGTATCAGTACAGTTCGTAGAAACAATGTTTATAATCAATCCTCAGGTTGTTTTTAGTCATAATAATCAATAATATTTCAAAAGAAAAACAAGAAAAGCGCGCTCTCGGACGCGTGCAGCAAACAGGTCTGGGGATTTTCCACTATCCACTCACTCAGAGTGGTCTTACTCCCTCATTTTTCAGAATACTAGCCTGAAACAATTTCTAAAGACTGTTGACATCCAGTGGAAGCCATAGGAAGTGCAATCTGAGTCCTAAGTTATTGGATACTGTATAGGCAGTCAATGGAAAACTACAAAAAATCCCACTTCTTGGATGGATTTTTCTCAGGTTTTCGCCTGCCATATCAGTTCTGTTATACTCACAGACATTATTTTAACAGTTTTGGAAACTTTAGAGTGTTTTCTATCCAAATATGCATATACTATATGCATATCCTAGCTTCTGGGCCTGAGTAAGAGGCAGTTTACTTTGGGCACGCTTTTCATCTGGATGTCAAAATACTGCCCCCTACCCCAGAGAGGTTAAATAAGCATGCCCCTTTCAAAAAATGTAGAACTAAGAACAGATATAGCCCTTGGTTCACTCCAGACCTGACTGCCCTTGACCAGCACAAAAACATCCTGTGGCGGACTGCAATAGCATCAAATAGTCCCCGCGATACGCAACTGTTCAGGGAAGTCAGGAACCAATACACACAGTCAGTCAGGAATTTGCAACCTGTAGCTCTAACTCCAAAAAGTTTTGGGACACTAAAGTCCATGGAGAACAAGAGCACCTCCTCCCAGCTGCCCACTGCACTGAGGCTAGGCGACACGGTCACCACTGATAAATCCATGATAATCAAAAATTTCAATAAGCATTTCTCTACGGCTGGCCATGCTTTCCTCCTGGCTACCCCGGCCAACAGCTCCGCACCCCTCGCAGCTACTTGCCCGAGCCTCCCCAGCTTCTCCTTCACCCAAATCCAGATCGCAGATGTTCTGAAAGAGCGGCAAAACCTGGACCCGTACAAATCAGCTGGGCTAGACAATCTGGAACCTCTCTTACTAAAATTATCCGCCGCCATTGTTGCAACCCCTATTACCAGTCTGTTCAACCTCTCGTTTCGTCCGTAATCACTAAAGATTGGAAAGCTGCCGCGGTCATCCCCCTCTTCAAAGGGGGTGACACACTAGACCCAAACTGTTACAGACCTATATCCATCCCGCCCTGCCTTTCTAAAGTCTTTGAAAGCCAAGTTAACAGATCACTGACCATTTCGAATCCCACCGTACCTTCTCCGCTGTGCAATCCGGTTTCCGAGCTGGTCACGGGTGCACCTCAGCCACGCTCAAGGTACTAAATGATTTCATAACCGCCATTGATAAAAGACAGTACTGTGCAGCCGTCTTCATCGACCTGGCCAAAGCTTTCGACTCTGTCAATCACCGTATTCTTATCGGCAGACTCAATAGCCTTGGTTTCTCAAATGACTGCCTCACCTGGTTCACCAACTACTTCTCAGATAGAGTTCAGTGTGTAAAATCGGAGGGCCTGTTGTCCGGACCTCTGGCAGTCTCTATGGGGGTACCACAGGGTTCAATTCTCGGGCCGACGCTTTTCTCTGTATATATCAACGATGTCGCTCTTGCTGAGGGTGATTCCCTGATCCACCTCTATGCAGACGACACCATTCTGTATACATCTGGCCCTTCTTTGGACACTGTGTTAACTAACCTCCAAACGAGCTTCAATGCCATACAACACTCCTTCCGTGGCCTCCAACTGCTTTTAAATGCTAGTAAAACTAAATGCATGCTTTTCAACCATTTGCTGCCCGCACCCTCCCGCCCGTTTATCATCACTACTCTGGACGGTTCTGACCTAGAATATGTGGACAACTACAAATACCTAGGTGTCTGGCTAGACTGTAAACTCTCCTTCCAGACTCATATCAAACATCTTCAATCCAAAATCAAATCTAGAATCGGCTTTCTATTTCGCAACAAAGCCTCCTTCACTCACACCGTCAAACTTACCCTAGTAAAACTGACTATCCTAACGATCCTCGACTTCGGCAATGTCATCTACAAAATATCTTCTAATACTCTACTCAGCAAATTAGATGCAGTCTATCACAGTGCCATCCGTTTTGTTACCAAAGTGACTTATGCCACCCACCACTGCGACCTGTATGCTCTAGTCGGCTGGCCCTCGCTACATATTCGTTGCCAGACCCACTGGCTCCAGGTCATCTATAAGTCTATGCTAGGTAAAGCTCCACCTTATCTCAGCTCACTGGTCACGATAACAGCACGCGCTCCAGCAGGTATATCTCACTGGTCATCCCCAAAGCCAACACCTCCTTTGGCCACCTTTCCTTCCAGTTCTCTGCTGCCAGTGACTGGAATGAATTGCAAAAATCGCTGAAGCTGGAGACTTACATTTCCCTCACTAACTTTAAACATCAGCTATCTGAGCAGCTAACCGATCGCTGCAGCTGTACATAGTCCATCTGTAAATAGCCCACCCAATCTACCTACCTCATACCCATATTGTTTTTATTTACTTTGCTGCTCTTTGGTACACCAGTATCACTACTTACACACCATCATCTGCTCATCATCATCTGCTCATCTATCACTCCAGTGTTAATCTGCTAAATTGTAATTACTTTGCTACTATGCCCTATTTATTGCCATACCTCCTCATGCCATTTGCACACACTGCATATAGACTTTCTTTTCTTTCTATTGTGTTATTGACTGTACGCTTGTTTATTCCATGTGTAAGTCTGTTTTGTTTGTGTCGCACTGCTTTGCTTTATCTTGGCCAGGTCCCAGTTGTAAATGACAACTTCTTTGTCGTTCTCAACTAGCTTACCTGGTGAAATAAAATAAAAATAAATTTTATCAACAGAGGCCAAATGCTTGCTGGCTTCCCTTGCATTCAATGCTACGGGTGCAAAAATGCCATACCCTTTTTGACCAGACAGCATCAGATAGTTGGGCTACACATACTGAGACAGTGGGGTATACTGAGACTGTTTCACTCGATCGGATGTTTTCTCCGGTGAGATACATTCAGCCTTTTGTGAATTGAATGAAAATTATGAAACACAGAGAGACGAAAGATAAATGCTGAAAAGAAAGTGGTACATTTTTGGTGGAAGCCTGGCTTCCCTTGGCATCCATTAATACTTGCCACTGACAATGACTTCATTGGTTGTTGCCACATTGAGATGCAGTGCCTTCGTCAGCGAACCATCAGGTCGAAGACAGCTCAGTCATATAGTATTTACAATAAATTACTTCAGTTGCAGAGCCAGATAGTTGTGCCTCATAACCAATGTGTGCCTCACTATGTGTCTCACTATGTGCATCATACCCACTTCATGATGTTTGACTGCCGATCAATGACTGCCATAGGCCAGAGAGGGAAGTGCGTATTAAATTGTTCTTATTATGACAGCCGTGTAACTCAAGATACTGTGTGTGCTGTGCGTAGAGAGTGCGAAGTGAATATGGAGAGTACCAGGTGATTGAAATTCCTACCGATAATGTAAATGTCATAACTATGAATCTGATCTGAAATGTTTTGGTCTGTTTTGAAATTCCACTCTGTTTTTTAGTAAAACAGTATCTCATTGCTGATATATAACACCGTGTATTGATGTGTATTAAAATGCATATTGATATTTTGTCTGTGTAAAATCCATTTTAATATTAATCCCTCCTCCATGCACTTTAAATGCCTATTTATCAAATATGAGTAATTTGTATATGGCGACAGATGAAAAGGAATCGATTAAACTGCTCTGCAGCTGTGAAAATCAGAGCCAAATACACAAAAACTATTTTCAGGAAAACAGCTTGAATGAGATTATTTAGAGATTAAAGCCCTTGATAGAAACGGTAATCATTCCTTCTCTGTGAGAACATTTTCAAATGCTTGTTGAAATAAAGGATAAACACCTCAGCCTTGTTAAAAAACCCTCACCTGTCCACCTTTATGATTGAAACTAGAGTCACAGTAGCTAGCACTCTGAAAGCATCGCCCTCTGGCTAGCTAGCTCGCTCTCTCACTCACTCGCACTCTCTCTCTCTCTCCCTCTCTCTCTTGCTCTCTTTCTCATTCTTCCCTCTCTGCCTCTCTTTTATCCCCTTTTCAGTTTCTTTAGGTCTCCTACGCTCCTTTCTCCCCATTATCCAGTCCCACTCTTTCTCTCACTTCCTGATTTAATAATTTCATAGACTGACACAAGCTCAGTCCCTAAAAGAAACCATTGAGAATAGGATAGGTGCCTACCGTACCCTTTCTCCTCACTCCTCTGTCCTTCTCCCTCCCACCTTCCCTCTCTCCTCATATTTCGAATGAATTCATCCCTTCTCCGCACCCAGCTCTGAAGCGATTCCAGTGAAATTGTTGAATTAATGTGACCTTAATGAAACCCCTGCAGCTCTATCCTCTACTTCTCCTAACGTTACCATAGGTGACTGAGTCATGTTATGATGTAAGAGAGGGAGGACCATCTGACCACAGTCTCCAGGCTGGGAATGGCCTTCATGTTGTAACTATAATGTATCTATTATGTACTTATGTTGGGTTTTAAGTTATGCTGATTGGGCCATTTTTGGTATTTTTATTTAACCTTTATTTAACTAGGCAAGTGACATTTGGGACATTTGCTCTTTTCTTGATGGCACATGACCTGTTCCTACTTCTTGTTGGAGAATCATCCAGGTATGTTGTTAAATGGTGAAGAAGTTATAATGATCAGGCTGACAGCCTTTGTGAATAATGTAGTGGTGAGTGGGTAACTTCAATGAAGAGGGATTGGGGAGCATGAAAGGTGGGTTAAGAGATGGGTGAAGGGTAATTGTGTGTGTATGTGTGTGCGCTCCCGCGCCCACATAGTGCTCTAAGCTAATTCTAATACATAGCAGCCACGGGACTGGCGGTTCACGCCACCACACACTGCCTTTATGGATGTGACTCATACATTAATGATCATCATTATCTCATAAACGTTATGAGACACTTGATCAGACATTCACCCAAACAAGCACTCAAACTTTCACATGACAAGCAATTTATTTGCATCACACACACACACACAGACACACAGACACACACACACACACACACACACACACACACACACACACACACACACACACACACACACACACACACACACACACACACACACACACAGACTCCCCTACAGGCACAAACAGCTTCACTTTTTAGAAGTGCTGTGAATATTTATTTTGTGTCACTCAGTCTGTGTGTGATAATCAGATGGAAGCAGATTGAAAACAGTCGTGGCTTCTCTAATTGATTCGAATCACAAAAGTGTGTGTGTACGTGTGCACATCTGCGAGTGTTTCCATTCATGTGTGAAACTATCCATAAGTGTTACCGACCCACATGTTTTATCCCCCAAGTGTTGAGGATAAAACTCCTAAATGAGATGTTAGTTTGGCAACACTTTATTTTAAGGGTCCGTAATAAACTATTTATTAAGCGTGTGTTCACCATTTATTAATCATTACTCCCACGTTAATAAACCATTTACTAATCATTGGTAAAGTATTGTTGCAGCCCCTAATCTAAAGTGAGCACTATTTATGCTTCATAAATACTTCATAAATGTTTTGAGTGACCAGTGTAATTGAAACTAGGAGATCAGGTTGCATCTTCTCACAAAAAGATGGGCATGCCATTGGCAGACATTCCTGCAGTAGCTGGTAAAAGAATAATCACAACACAGGATGTTTAGGGAAATATGTATACATTTATGAACAACTAGCTTACTAAGATTTACAAATGTGGTAGTAATGGTTAATAAATGGTGAATCCCTTATAAATGGTTTATTATTAAAGTGTTACTGTACTTTGCCCAAACACTTACACACTTTGCTTCTCCTTGGTCTGCAGTTAAAAACCAGGTCTGCTTTGACCAGTCAGACATACACACTAAGAAAATGACTACCACACACTCATAAAGGCTTCAATTTCTATTTTACTTTGATCGGAAACAGAAATCATTTCATTTGTGTCAAGAAGAAAATTGTACGTTGGCTGCCCCCCTGGTAATATCGGTGCCACAATAAACTCCATCAAATAACACAACTCTTTCCATTGGAGTTAGACGTGATTACCCAGGCAACATCAACATTTTATTGAAGATATTTTTTTTAATATATATTTTTTAAACATCAGTTCAACGCTTGAGTAGGGTTGAGATCAGAGGACCTTGTAGTAAAGTCGAGATGGTGGGTTCACCATGAATAAGAGGGAGGGGTTATAACATCACATCACATCAATCATACTGTAGGTACAACAACACGTAGTTCAAATGAGTCCCATGCCTTTAAAAGTAAGGTTGTTTAGTCCATTGAGCTATGCCTAGGAATCCCTCAACATATCTTCATTTAGCCTACATCCCACCATTACACATTTCTGTATTTTAATACCGCGTCAAGGAAAACACAAGATCACAAGATAGGTCTTTCTCTTCGGTTAATGACAACAAAAACAGAACATACAGGTATTTATTTATGTGCACAATGTATACACAAATATAGATTTTGTCTGTGGTGTTTGTTTTGGGGGGGGGGGACTGGCTGTTGCTGATAATATAGTATTAGCTCAGTTGTTCTCTTCTGGTGTTACTAGTTTAAGTGTTTGTGAGGCAGGTATTGTCTTTCCTCTCTCTGTTCTTCCTGTTTCCTATTTCCCTGTTTCCTGGCAGCATGAGTCTCACCATGGAACTACTGAGCATGCTCCAGCACAGGAACCCCCGTTCCCAGTGTTTCCCTCCCAAAACAAGATTGAGATGGGAAATCTAATAAAAACCCAGCACATTCCACTAGGATTATGGGAGATTGAGTCCTTACAGGCTCACAGCCTCACACACAGCTGATGCTCTCATCTTTGTCCCTGGTTGCCTTGTGTTTGTCTGAGTTTGATTTGGTCCTCACAAGGTTTCGTAGGGAGTCCCTGGGTCCTCCACCGCTGTGGACCCCATTCCCAAGGGACCCCATTTCCTCCAGGGGCAGGTGGGTGGAGTTGTAGGCCAGCGGAGGGATGGTGTTAACCAGTATGAGCTGCAGAGGCTTCCTCTCCGGGCTGTACTGGCAGCGTACGTAGCGGGAGAAGGCTGCACGGTACGTCTTGTTGAACAAAGTGTACACCAGAGGGTTGATGGCTGAGGAGAGGTATCCCACCCACACAAACACATTCAGCAGCCCCCCCATCACCCCCGGATCACAGTTCACAGGGTCGCACACCACCGCCAACACATTGGTGATGAAGAAGGGACACCACATGACCACGAACAGGAAGAAGACCATTCCCAGGACCTTGGAGGCTTTCTGCTCGTTGCTGATTGACTGCATGGTGCGACGCCCGTACCGCGGGTCCACACCGGCCCCGCCGACCCCTCCTCCTACCCCTCCCGTGTCACGGCTGAGCGAACGCCTGAAGAAGAGCTTCTCTGAGGAGAGTGAGCCCTGCGGGAGGAAGCCCAGGGTCAGGGTGGCGATCCTCTTTGGCCGGGGCACCAGCTGGTCCAGGCAGAGGGTAGCCTCGTTCTGGAGGGCGCTGATGGTGAGGAAGTAGGTGACCACCATGATGGTGAGGGGGACGAAGAAGGCCACGAAGGAGCCCACCAGAACGAAACTGTCGTCTGTCAGCAAGCAGCTGCCCTCTTTAAACACCTTGGTGTGGTCCCGCAGGCCTAGGACGGGGATGGGCATGGAGATACCTACAGAAAGACACGGAGGCGAGAGAGGTTAGTTTAGTATGAGATGTGTGTGTGTGTGTGTGTGTGTACATGCGTGCTTACATGTGTTCCACTTCTTATTTAAGATTTCAAATTGAAAAAGTAAAAGCAATTTTGTACAGCTTGTCTCTGCCTAAACGGTAAATAGCAGTGTGGCACTTCAAGATTGTGCCAGTAATATCAAAATGTCTGGCCCTATAATGTACAGATCATTCTACGGGCAAAGCACACCTGTTGCGCATTCCCACCATAAATCAATCCACCACGGCAGGATCCTCTGGCATCAATAATGCAATAGTCCTCATATCACTACTGTGTGCCCACCAGGACAGATAAACCCTGCAATTTCCCCTCACAGGCCCAGCATTAGTGTCATTAGTGTCCAATAACTGGATTTGTGAAGGAGAGGGACAGAAGCATCTGGAGCCATTCACTAAGGCTTTCATCCCCATTGCAACACAGTGAGATGCAAAGACTAATAACCTTAGGGAGGGAGTTCAACTGGCCTGAAATTGACGGCCATTTTGGGGCTTAGACCAGGAAAATAGACGGGGACAGTTGCCAGAACCAGCTCCAATTAAGATCACATCGCTTTAGGCTTTGGTAACAGATTCAATGATTTACAACCTCACATTTGCAAGGGCATTAGCCTATTTCCCCAATTCTGTCTGGTCTGGCATCCAGATCTGAAGGAATTAAATAGTCACTCGTTTTTTCACCATTTTACTACAGACCTGTCAAATTTAAGAGGCAAACATCCATCAACACGCCTGCAGAATTCTGAAATTAAATAGACATTTTGTCTCTCTTTCTCTTCCCCCTGACAATCTCCTTCCTCAAAAGATAGAGGGGCTTGGAGAGAGAAAGGTGGAGTTTTTCTTTGAGTTGATGTTTTCTTAACCACTATTTTTTTGGCTGGCTTAGAGAAAATGCAGTAATGCAATTTCGTCAAGAGTATTAGCAAGTTGAGAAAGAGAATTCTTATTGTGTGTGGGTTGGGATGTGGAAGCAGTTGAAAGAGTCAAGACAATATTTTGCTACCAGATGGCCATGGAACCCTGAATCAATCATATGACTTAAGTCCAACATTTCTTAATGTAAGCCTTTGTTTATGTTCCTGTATCTTTACTTTATTCTTCCCTAGTATTGCAGGTTGTTTGGACTAGCTTCACATTGCCCTGGGTGTGTGCTCAGTGGTTCCCTGGGTTCCCTTGCCCTGCAGTTGGAGACAGGCCAAAGAACACATACCTGATCCAGACATCTCAACCATCTCTGCCATGTTTCCACACTAACACGTCAATACCAGAGCCACAGATACACTGAGCTCCGGGTTAGAGATTACACTAGACACAGACCTAGGATCAGCTCACCCTTCCCAAAACTTGAGCTTAACCTCAGGAAGAAGAAATGCTAAGAGAAGAAATGTATTCCAATAAATACAGCTCAGCTAATTATCCCTCCATGTTTGCACAAAATCTTTCTGTGGCAGTTACATTGACATTGAACTGCTGATGTCAACATGTACATTGTTACGCCTTTGGTAATTGCGTGTTTCTTTGCTCTAGGAAACTATACCCAGTGTGTCTGAAGAGAGAGAGATACAGCTCCAGGGAAGACACATCACAACATGACAGAAATACAGGAAGCTGCAGGATGCTCCTGAATGATTTAATAGAAAGAGAAAGACTGCAGGTTACAAGGACCAAAGAGTATTATTATTTAATTGAGCTTTGCGGTCTTACAAAAATGATTGGTTGATATGAAATGTTTTTATGTCCTGGTCATGGCCCAGGAACTTTCCTTGGTCATGGCGATTTGAGGTGTGTGTCAGTGTGAGGGTGTGGACTCGTGTGTGTGAGACTTTGTTTGTGCGCAATGTGTGTATGTGCGTGCACACATTCGTTGTACAGGATGAGGTGTGTACGTGTAGACATGTGTTCTGTGTATAGGTGGGATTTTGTAAGGTCTTCAGTGAACTCTCTCTGTGGTAGGAGTCTTGTACAATAGGCTGGGCAGTAGCAGCACTGTTCCAGGGTTTATTTAACAGCATACATCATCTCAGTTCTGTGTAACATCAGCTACACTTCAGCTTCTATTTCTCTTCTCTTTCTCGGTCTGCCGTGTACAGATGGACGAGAGGAGAGGGGGATGATACATAACATGAAGATAAGCAGCAGTGAATATCTTATTTAATTTGCAGGCAGCAGCGTATCATATGATAACTTTCCGCCTGGGGCCTGGAACCTGTGGAATGGTGAGTCATATTAGGGGTTCATTCCTCCCCACGTTGTGTGTTGTCTCTCTCTGCTTCCCTGGTTCTATGTGACAATGTCTCTCCCTGCCTACCGGGGTCTCTACACAGCATGACTGGATCATTAGTGGTGGTATTGACCAGCATGACTGGATCATTAGTGGTGGTATTGACCAGCATGACTGGATCATTAGTGGTGGTATTGACCAGCATGACTGGATCATTAGTGGTGGTATTGACCAGCATGACTGGATCATTAGTGGTGGTATTGACCAGCATGACTGGATCATTAGTGGTGGTATTGACCAGCATGACTGGATCATTAGTGGTGGTATTGACCAGCATGACTGGATCATTAGTGGTGGTATTGACCAGCATAACTGGATCATTAGTGGTGGTATTGACCAGCATGACTGGATCATTAGTGGTGGTATTGACCAGCATGACTGGATCATTTGTGGTGGTATTGACCAGCATGACTGGATCATTAGTGGTGGTATTGACCAGCATGACTGGATCATTAGTGGTGGTATTGACCAGCATGACTGGATCATTAGTGGTGGTATTGACCAGCATGACTGGATCATTAGTGGTGGTATTGACCAGCATGACTGGATCATTAGTGGTGGTATTGACCAGCATGACTGGATCATTAGTGGTGGTATTGACCAGCATGACTGGATCATTAGTGGTGGTATTGACCAGCATGACTGGATCATTAGTGGTGGTATTGACCAGCATGACTGGATCATTTGTGGTGGTATTGACCAGCATGACTGGATCATTAGTGGTGGTATTGACCAGCATGACTGGATCATTAGTGGTGGTATTGAGGCATTGGTTTGAAGCAATGGAAAGGAGCCACAAGTCTGACAGGCAGTTTTTATTTTTGATCTGATCACCCTCTAATATTCTTAAATTATATACAAATTTAGGTCTGGTTATTTGAACCCTAAAAGTTGATAACTCCTACAGCAGGGCATGTCTCATTTTAGCAGCAGCTTCAGCTTCGATACAGAAATAGTTGGGTGTGCTGCCTTTCACGCAACATACAGTGGGAAGAAAAAATATGTGAACCCTTTGGAATTACCCGGATTTCTGCATAAATTGGTCATAAAATTTGATCTGATCTTCATCTAAGTCACAACAATAGACAAACACAGTCTGCTTAAACTAATAACCCAAACAATTATAATTTTTCATCTCTTTATTGATCACACCGTGTAAACATTCACAGTGCAGGTTGGAAAAAGTATGGGAACCCTTGGATTTAATAACAGGTTGACCCTCCTTTGGCAGTAATAACCTCAAACAAACGTTTTCTGTAGTTGTGGATCAGACTGCACAACGGTCAGAAGGAATTTTGGACCATTCTTCTTTACGAAACAGTTTCAGTTCCACAATATTCTTGGGATGTCTGGTGTGAACCGCTCTCTTGAGGTCAGGCCACAGCATTTGAGGTCAGGACTGACTGGGCCACTCCAGAAGGCGTATTTTCTGTTTTTCAAGCCATTCTGTTGTTGATTTACATCTGTCTAATGGGTTGTTGTCCTGTTGCATCACCTAACTTCTGTTGAGCTTCAATTGGCGGACAGATAGCCTTACATTCTCCTGCAAAATGTCTTGATAAACTTGGGGATTCCTTTTCCGTAGATGCTAACAAGCTGTCCAGGCCCTGAGGCAGCAAAGCAGTCCCAAACCATGATAATCCCTCCACCATAGTTTACAGTTGGGATGAGGTTTTGATGTTGGTGTGATGTGCCTTTTTTTCTCCACACATAGTGTTGTGTGTTCCTTCCAAACAACACAACTTTAGTTTAATCTGTCCACAGAATATTTTGCCAGTAGCGCTGTGGAACATCCAAGTGCTCTTTTGCGAACTTCAGATGTGCAGCAATGTTTTTTTTGGACAGCAGTGGCTTCTTCCATGGTGTCCTCCCATGAACACCATTCTTGTTTAGTGTTTTACGTATTGTAGACTCGTCAACAAAGATGTTAGCATCTTCCAGAGATTGCTGTAAGTCTTTAGCTGACACTCTAGGATTCTTCGTAACCTCATTGAGCATTCTGCTCTGAGCTCTTGCAGTCATCTTTGCAGGACGGCCACTCCTAGAGAGAGTAGCAACAGTGCTGAACTTTCTCCATTTATAGACACTTTGTCTTACCGTGGACTGATGAACATCAAGGCCTTTAGAGATACTTTTGTAACCCTTTCCAGTTTTTTCAAGTCAACAAATCTTAATCTTAGGTCTTCTGAGATCTCTTTTGTTTGAGGAATGGTTCATGTCAGTCAATGCTTCTTGTGAAAAGCAAAATCAAATTTTGTGAGTTTTTTTATAGGGCAAGGCAGCTTTAACATCTCCAATCCAGTCTCATTGATTGGACTCCAGGTTAGCTGACTCCTGACTCCAATTAGCTTTTGGAGAAGTCATTAGCCTAGGGGTTCACACACTTTTTCCAACCTACACTGTGAATGTTTAAATTATGTATTCAATATAGACAAGAAAAATACAATAATTTGTGTGTTAATAGTTTAAGCACACTGTGTTTGTCTAATGTTGTGACTTAGATGAAGATCAGATCAAATTTTATGTCAAATTTATGCAGAAATCCAGGTAATTCCAAAGGGTTCATATACTTTTTCTTGCCACTGTACATGACACATGTTTATTCTGTATGGAGCTAAGTCTGATGGCTTGATGCACCAGACTGCATTAGTGGCTCAATCATTTCCTTTTCATGCTAGGCCATTGACTTGATCAGCTGGATATCAACTAGGCCATTATAAAGTCCTGATTGTTCAGTCGCCTTGGCTTTTACGCTAAATAATATAGACCTTAAAACTCAAATTACAGTTGCTTATGAGTCATTCTCCTTTCATTCCCTCATTCACAGCCTCCATCCCTCCTTTGCTCTCACCCCATGGCGCCTGTTGCCTTGCCCATATCCAACAGTAAAATGTTCAAATGTGGGGGTGTTTTACAAAGACTTGGTTCTAAATATGCCCCTCCCCTGACAACCACACTTTATATTAACAAATACAGACACATGGTCTCTGTCTGTCTCTCTCAAGGGAGCAGCATATACACTACCATTCAAAAGTTTGGGGTCACTTAGAAATTGCCTTGTTTTTAAAATAAAAGCAAATTTTCTGGTCCATTAAAATAACATCAAATTGTAAATGACTATTGTAGCTTGAAACGGCAGATTTTTTTATGGAATATCTACATAGGTGTAGAGGCCCATTATCAGCAACCATCACTCCTGTGTTCCAATGGCACGTTGTGTTAACTAATCCAAGTTTATAATTTTAAAAGGCTAATTGATCATTAGAAAACCCTTTTGCAGTTATGTTAGCACAGCTGAACACTGTTGTACTGATTAAAGACGCAATAAAACTGGCCTTCTTTAGACTAGTTGAGTATCTGGAGCATCAGCATTTGTGGGTTCGATTACAGGCTCAAAATGGCCAGAAACACTTTCTTCTGAAACTCGTCAGTCTATTCTTGTTCTGAGAAATGAAGGCTATTCCATGCGAGAAATTGCCAAGAAACTGAAGATCTCGCACAACGCTGTGTTCTACTCCCTTCACAGAACAGCGCAAACTGGCTCTAACCAGAATAAAAAGAGGAGTGGGAGGCCCCGGTGCACAACTGAGCAAGAGGACAAGTACATTAGAGTGTCTAGTTTGAGAAACAGACGCTTCACATGTCCTCAACTGGCAGCTTCATTAAATAGTACCCGCAAAACACCAGTCTCAACGTCAACAGTGAAGAGGCGACTCCGGGGTGCTGGCCTTCTAGGCGGAGATGCAAAGAAAAAGCCATAATGAAGCTGCCAGTTGAGGACTTGTGAGGCGTCTGTTTCTCAAACTAGACACTCTAATGTACTTATCCTCTTGCTCAGTTGTGCACCGGGGCCTCCCACTCAATTAGGGTTTTAAAATGATACACTTGGATTAGTTAACACAACGTGCCATTGGAATACAGGAGTGATGGCTGCTGATAATGGGCCCCTTTTTTCCCCCCTTGTAGATATTCCATAAATCAGCCGTTTCCAGCTACAATAGTCATTTACAACATGAACAATGTCTACACTGTATTTCTGATCAATTTGATGTTATTTTAATGGACATAAAATGTGTTTTTCTTTCAAACAACAAGGACATTTTTTAGTGACCCCATACTTTTGAATGGTAGTGTACTTGTACAGGCTTTTCTTCCTGTTTCTTACCCACAGAGATGGTCCAGACAGCCATGATCTTGAGGCGGGCCTTGGTTCGGGAGTTGAAGCGGCTGTGGTGGAGGGGGTTTCTGATGGCAATGTAGCGGTCCAGAGAGATGGCACACAGGTGCATAATGGAGGCTGTGGAGAACAGCACATCCAGATAGATCCAGACAGGGCACAGGTCAGAGGGCAGGGGCCACCAGTAGTCTGTAGGGGGGAACACAGAGAAAACAATGAACTCTGGAGAAGAAAAAAAATGGGAATGGGAATACCAGTTACACAATATACAGTATGTGAGACTTTTAACACAGATTCGTTTTTATGAAATTGGAGTTGGTTGTAAAACACATTTGCAGTGGCATTGTGACATTTTTAACAGAGTTGTTGGGTAGTAATATCCACTAAAAAGCTTCTTATGAGGTGACCAAAATACATCAAATAGAAAGCCTCAGATGTGTGGAACCAAACCCTCTAAAACACAGACTTAAGCTACTTTAAGACACATACACACTGAGGTTAACACACACAGCGCAAGGCAGCCTTTCACAGAATGTAGAAGGCTTTTTATAATAAAATATTACTCTTGAGAAACTGTAACTACATCCCCCACAAAGACAAAACTTAATACAACCTCCAAATTAAAAGTTTACACAGTAACGTGCCGAATAAAGACCAGGCAGCAGAATCTGATAGTATGCAACAGATCCCCACACCAGGCCAAAACAAATACTCTGCCTGGATAATAACCTGGAGATAGGGAATGTCACTTTTGCATCCACAGTCAGACGTGGCAGTTACACTGTTTCTCCATTTTATCCTCTATTTCTCTCTCTCCATGGGGAAGTCAGACTCCCTCGCTCCTCTCCTCCAGGTGAAGGAGAACCTTACAGAAAGCCTGTTTATTTGGACTCAGTGACTCATTGTCATCACCATGGTCACGGACTGACTGTGTGTCTCTTTCTCTTCTTCCTTCTCTATCGCTCTGCCTTTCTCGTTCTCTTCTTTCCTTTGCATGTCTTTCGTCCTTATCCCTTCCTTCCTTTTTCTCTCTTCTATCTCCCTCTTTCATCTTTCTGAGGTAGAAAGTCATTAGACATCCAGCTGTCTCAGCATGCACCTCTTTGTGGTAAGATATATTTTGGTCTGCCCATCTGAATGTCGAAATGGATGGAGGGAAGATAGAGGGAATAGGGTAGGGGGGATAAAATGGAGGCAGTCCATGTTTGCGGATTAGGATCTTATAATGATGATGTGTCACCTGCAGCCAATATAGTGTAGTACATTCCCTTATCTCTAATCAGTCTGCCTGAGTTGTCTCCATCCCACCCTGTAGGATTTAGCCTAAATGAGTCTTTCTGACCTGCAGCCAGAGAAGCAGAGAGAGCCTAATGATGCTGGTTT
Organism: Salvelinus namaycush; assembly: GCF_016432855.1. NCBI lineage: Eukaryota > Metazoa > Chordata > Actinopteri > Salmoniformes > Salmonidae > Salvelinus > Salvelinus namaycush. Next base: position 28,495,279 of record NC_052325.1, on the reverse strand, counting down.
AAGGCCTTGCAGAGCAGCCACAGTGAATTACCCTTCAGTGCTGTTCGCAGAGCGACCAATAACCCCAGTGAAAAGAAGACTGCTGAAAAGTAACATATTTTCACTACTACTTTTCAGAAACCCCAAAACACTTGACACTGCAGTATTTCACAGCTCAGGCAGAGAAGTGCACACGCTTGTCTGAACACCCTAAGAAAGAGGACACGTTCGGTTAAGTTCCACAGAGGGATGCTGTATATGTCCATGCAGATATTGGCAGGGGCATCAATTTGGGCACTGGAGACAAATGAAAGCGCTTTTCTCCTCAAACTTGCTGACAGCTTCAGGCTTGTTTGCCTTCCCCCTGACCAAAGCTGCATTTGTATTTCCTACCAAACAGAGTGAGGAATGGTGAGAGAGAAAGAGGGAGAGAGAGAGAGAGGGGTAGAGAATGGGAAAGAGAGAGGACCAGTGAAAGATAGTGGGAGAAGGAGAGAGGAATAGACATGGTGAGCTAGAGACATGGTGAGCTAGAGACCTTCATGACCACACAGTGTATACACCAAGTCTTTCATCAATGACAGACACAAAGAGTATCTCCAGAGACCGCTAAAGGATTTGTTAAATTATGTGGACCCAACCGGCATAAAGAATTCTGAACAGGTTTTCTTTCTGACTTTATCTGGTTTAGTACTTCCTCAGTGCTGCCTTGTGTCAGGGGTGAATAGTGTATTTCTAACATGTTTCTCTTTACTCCATCTCCCTTTCTCCCCCTTCTCCTCTCGCTCTCTGCCTCTGTAGGTCTAGATCAGGGGTGTCAAACTCATTTTGCACCCGGGGGCCGCGTTTGGTCTTCAACGAGGTCCGGAGGGCCTCACTGAAAATGTGTTATATTTCCTCGCCGTCAGAAGAGGCAAAAAATAGTCCTCTATCCAACGTTTTGGGAATTTCCGATGCTCCCTGACTGTCTTGTTTTCATTCCGGTGATTATTAGCAAGCTGGACACAGTCAAGAAACTGTATGAATGTAGGTCCATTATTATTTCTAGACAGTTTAGATTTTGTTTTAAAGTAAATTGAGTTTGCTTTCCCCCAAAATATGTATTTTTCTTTTTAAAACGCTAGCCATATGTTTGACACTTCTTTTGGCCGGATTCCACTTAAGTCCACTTGGAAAAGACCATCTGTAGAAATTCAAAAAGGTTACCATACAGAATTAATCCAATTTAATAAAGCCTATCTCTCCAAGAACATGTGAAATCAACTCATTGACATGAAAGCTCACAGAACTCTAATCCACCAGGGCCAATACAATGGGTGAAACAATGACAGGTTATTCCAACAATATGTCTGTGTTCTGACAAAAACAATCCTGTATAATGGCTGGAAGGCCTTTCGATTGTGACTCTGATTCAGAACATCAAGAGGTCTGCTCCTTTGAAAAGACTAGAATCAGTTATTACATTCGGTGCAGAACCCAGAAACACACCGTTGGACCATGTGAGTGTGTGTATGTTGAAACAGCCAGGAAATATGTTTGTAATGATAATACTACCCTTTAAATCAGGTGTGTCTTTAGAAGGAGAGCTGGAGAGAATTTGGAGATGAGAGAGAGAATAGAGGAGAGTAGAAGGCAATTTGCCAATGTGTCATCTTCAGGCTCAAAGAGTGTCAGTCTATTCCACGCTGCTCTGATGGCACAATGACAGGAATAATACAGTCCAAATGAACAAGTTGCCTGAGAGAGAGGTGAAAGGCAGAGCAGGTGAGGAGAGAGAGAAAGAAGGAGGGAGAGCAGAAGGGAATTCATCCGCCAATTCTGTTGCAAAACGTTTCTTAAACGGAAACGAACGAAACGGGGAGGGACCTACAGTGCATTCGGAAAGTATTCAGACCCCTTGACTTTTTCCACATTTTGTTACATTACAGCCTTATTCTAAAACGGATTCAATTGTTTTTCCCCCTCATCAATGTACACACAAAATCCCACAATGACAAAGCAAAAACAGGTTTTTCTAAATTTTTGCAAATGTATCCCAGAACCCTCCCGGAAATATTACATTTACATAAGTATTCAGACCCTTTACTCAGTACTTTGTTGAAGCACCTTTGGCAGCGATTACAGCATTGAGTCTTTTTGGGTATGACGCTACAAGCTTGTTGGCACACCTGCATTTGAGGAGTTTCTCCCATTCTTCTCTGCTCTTCTCTGCAGATCCTCTCAAGCTCTGTCATGTTGGATGGGGAGCGTCTCTGCACAGCTATTTTCAGGTCTCTCCAGAGATGTCCCATTGGGTTCAACTCCGGGCTCTGGCTGGGCCACTCATGGACATTCAGTCCTTTAGGTGTCTTTTGGCAAACTCTAAGCGGACTGTCATGTGCCTTTTACTGAGGAGTGGCTTCCTCAGTAAAGGCCACTCTTGAGCTGGCCACTCTAACGTAAAGGCCTGATTGGTGGAGTGCTGCAGAGATGGTTGTCCTTCTGGAAGGTTCTCCCATCTCCACAGAGGAACTCTGGAGCTCTGTCAGAGTGACCATCTGTTCTTGGTCACCTCCCTGACAAAGGCCCTTCTCCCCCAATTGCTCAGTTTGGCTAGGTGGCCAGCTCAAGGAAGAGTCTTGGTGGTTCCTAACTTGTTCCATTTAAGAAATTATGGAGGCCACTCTGTTCTTGGAGACTTAATGCTGCAGACATTTTTTGGTACCCTTCCCCAGATCTGTACTTCATCACAATCCTGTCTCAGAGCTCTACGGACAATTCCTTCGACCTCATGGCTTGGTTTTTGCTCTGATATGCGTTGTCAACTGTGGGATCTTATATAGACAGGTGTGTGCCTTTCCAAATCAAGTCCAATCAATTTAATTTTCCACAGGTGGACTCCAATCAATTGTAATTTAATCCATTTTAGAATAAGGCTGTAAGGGGATCTGAATACTTTCCGAATCCACTGTACCTGAATCTATCCAACTGGAATCTCTGGTTTGCTCTGTTGGCTTCCATTTGGTTCTGAAACGGTAAACCGTTTCCGTAACGAATACACCCAGGCGAGAGACCGGAGAGAGAGAGTGGGGAGGGTGGGGAGGGTGGGGAGGGAGAGCATAGATGTACAGTAACTCATATCTCACGTTGCCCTCTTTAGCTGGTTGGGTTCTCTCGTCTCTCACCTGTCTGATGAGTGACGGATCATGTGAACCTCAGACGTCTGGTGCCATGGGAACACGTCTGCTGTCTGTCCAATAACTCAACCTCATACTGCCTGTATGAGATACTATAATAAAACCGTATACTGTAGTATTTCTTACGAGATCCTATGAAAAAAACTATTTTTTATCGTCTGAATCCAAACTTGAGATGTGTGACTCTTGAGTAAATTATGCATGGAAACTCAAATGCAATTTAAGTTACAGTACCCACGTGGATTTAATTTAATTTACTGTTGAAGTCGGAAGTTTACATATACTTAGGTTGGGATCATTAAAACTTGTTTTTCAACCACTCCACAAATTTCTTGTTAACAAACTATAGTTTTGGCAAGTTGGTTAGGACATCTATTTTGTGCATGACACAAGTCAATTTTCCAACAATTGTTTACAGACAGATTATTTCACTTATAATTCACTGTATCACAATTCCAGTGGGTCAGAAGTTGACTGTGCCTTTAAACAGCTTGGAAAATTCCAGAGAATTATGTCATGGCTTTAGAAGCTTCTGATAGGCTAATTGACATCATTTGAGTCAATTGGAGGTGTACCTGTGGATGTACTTCAAGGGCTACCTTCAAACTCAGTGCCTCTTTGCGTAACATCATGGGAAAACAAAAGAAATCAGCCGACCTCAGAAAAACAATTGTAGACCTCCACAAGTCTGGTTCAATAGTATGCAAGTATAAACACCATGAGACCACGCAGCTGTCATACCGCTCAGGAAGGAGACGCGTTCTGTCTCCTAGATATGAACGTATTTTGGTGCGAAAAGTGCAAATCAATCCCAGAAGAACAGCAAAGGACCTTGTGAAGATGCTGGAGGAAACAGGTTCAAAAGTATCTATATCCACAGTAAAACAAGTCCTATATTGACATAACCTGAAAGGTCGCTCAGCAAGGAAGAAGCCACTGCCCCAAAACCGCCATAAAAAAAGCCAGACTATGGTTTGCAACTGCACATGGGGACAAAGATCGTACTTTTTGGAGAAATGTCCTCTGGTCTAATGAAACAAAAATAGAACTGTTAGGCCATAATTACCATCGTTATGTTTGGAGGAAAAAGGAGGAAGCTTGCAAGCCGAAGAACACCATCCCAACCGTGAAGCACGGGGGTGGCGGCATCATGTTGTTGGGGTGCTTTGCTGCAGGAGGGACTGGTGCACTTCACAAAATAGATGGCATCATGAGGCAGGAAAATTATGTGGATATATTGAAGCAACATCTCAAGACATCAGTCAGGAAGTTCAAATCAAATCAAATGTTATTTGTCACATACACATGGTTAGCAGATGTTAATGTGAGTGTAGCGAAATGCTTGTGCTTCTAGTGCCGACAATGCAGTAATAACCAACGTGTAATCTAACCTAACAATTCCACAACTACTACCTTATACACACAAGTGTAAAGGGATAAAGAATACGTACATAAAGATATATGAATGAGTGATGGTACAGAACGGCATAGGCAAGATGCAGTAGATGGTATAGAGTACAGTATATACATATGAGATGAGTAATGTAGGGTATATAAACATAAAGTGGCATAGTTTAAAGTGGCTAGTGATACATGTATTACATAAAGATGGCAAGATGCAGTAGATGGTATAGAGTACAGTATATACATATGAGATGAGTAATGTAGGGTATGTAAACATTATTTTAAGTGGCATTGTTTAAAGTGGCTAGTGATATATTTTTACATAAATTTCCATCAATTCCCATTATTAAAGTGGCTGGAGTTGAGTCAGTATGTTGGCAGCAGCCACTAAATGTTAGTGGTGGCTGTTTAACAGTCTGATGGCCTTGAGATAGAAGCTGTTTTTCAGTCTCTCGGTCCCTGCTTTGATGCACCTGTACTGACCTCGCCTTCTGGATGATAGCGGGGTGAACAGGCAGTGGCTCGGGTGGTTGTTGTCCTTGATGATCTTTATGGCCTTCCTGTGACATCGGGTGGTGTAGGTGTCCTGGAGGGCAGGTAGTTTGCCCCCGGTGATGCGTTGTGCAGACCTCACTACTCTCTGGAGAGCCTTACGGTTGTGGGCGGAGCAGTTGCCGTACCAGGCGGTGATACAGCCCGACAGGATGCTCTCAATTGTGCATCTGTAGAAGTTTGTGAGTGCTTTTGGTGACAAGCCGAATTTCTTCAGCCTCCTGAGGTTGAAGAGGCGCTGCTGCGCCTTCTTCACAACGCTGTCTGTGTGGGTGGACCAATTCAGTTTGTCCGTGATGTGTACGCCGAGGAACTTAAAACTTACTACCCTCTCCACTACTGTCCCGTCGATGTGGATAGGGGGGTGCTCCCTCTGCTGTTTCCTGAAGTCCACAATCATCTCATTTGTTTTGTTGACGTTGAGTGTGAGGTTATTTTCCTGACACCACACTCCGAGGGCCCTCACCTCCTCCCTGTAGGCCGTCTCGTCGTTGTTGGTAATCAAGCCTACCACTGTAGTGTCGTCCGCAAACTTGATGATTGAGTTGCAGGCGTGCATGGCCACGCAGTCGTGGGTGAACAGGGAGTACAGGAGAGGGCTCAGAACGCACCCTTGTGGGGCCCCAGTGTTGAGGATCAGCGGGGTGGAGATGTTGTTACCTACCCTCACCACCTGGGGGCGGCCCGTCAGGAAGTCCAGTACCCAGTTGCACAGGGCGTGGTCGAGACCCAGGGTCTCGAGCTTGATGACGAGTTTGGAGGGTACTATGGTGTTAAATGCTGAGCTGTAGTCGATGAACAGCATTCTCACATAGGTATACCTCTTGTCCAGATGGGTTATGGCAGTGTGCAGTGTGGTTGCGATTGCGTCGTCTGTGGACCTATTGGGTCGGTAAGCATATTGGAGTGGGTCTAGGGTGTCAGGTAGGGTGGAGGTGATATGGTCCTTGACTAGTCTCTCAAAGCACTTCATGATGACGGAAGTGAGTGCTACGGGGCGGTAGTCGTTTAGCTCAGTTACCTTAGCTTTCTTGGGAACAGGAACAATGGTGGCCCTCTTGAAGCATGTGGGAACAGCAGACTGGGATAAGGATTGATTGAATATGTCCATAAACACACCAGCCAGCTGGTCTGCGCATGCTCTGAGGACGCGGCTGTGAATGCCGTCTGGGCCTGGCCTGCAGCCTTGCGAGGGTTAACACGTTTAAATGTTTTACTCACCTCGGCTGCAGTGAAGGAGAGCCCGCAGGTTTTGGTAGCGGGCCGTGTCAGTGGCACTGTATTGTCCTCAAAGCGAGCAAGAAAGTTATTTAGTCTGTCTGGGAGCAAGACATCCTGGTCTGCGAAGGGGCTGGTTTTCTTTTTGTAATCCGTGATTGGCTGTAGACCCTGCCACATACCTCTTGTGTCTGAGCTGTTGAATTGCGACTCTACTTTGTCTCTATACTGGCACTTAGCTTGTTTGATTGCCTTGCAGAGGGAGTAGCTACACTGTTTGTATTCGGTCATGTTTCCGGTCACCTTGCCCTGGTTAAAAGCAGTGGTTCGCGCTTTCAGTTTCGCGCGAATGCTGCCATCATTCCACGGTTTCTGGTTTTCGAATGTTTTAATCTTTGCTGTGGGTATTACGTCACTGATGCACTTTCTAATGAACTCGCTCACCGAATCAGCGTATTCGTCAATGTTGTTGTTGGACGCAATGCGGAACATATCCCAATCCACGTGATCGAAGCAGTCTTGAAGCGTGGAATCAGATTGGTCGGACCAGCGTTGAACAGACCTGAGCGCGGGAACTTCTTGTTTTAGTTTCTGTTTGTAGGAAGCAACAAAATGGAGTCGTGGTCAGCTTTTTCCGAAAGGAGGGCGGGGGAGGGCCTTATATGCGTCGCGGAAGTTAGAATAACAATGATCTAGGGTTTTACCAGCCCTGGTAGCACAATCGATATGCTGATAGAATTTAGGGAGTTTTGTTTTCAGATTAGCCTTGTTAAAATCCCCAGCTACGATGAATGCAGCCTCAGGGTGTGTGGTTTCTAGTTTACATAGAGTCAGATAAAGTTCGTTCAGGGCCATCGATGTGTTGGGGGGGAATATATACGGCGTGATTATAATGTAAGAGATTTCCCTTGGTAGATAATGCGGTCGCATTTGATTGTGAGGAATTCTAAGTCAGGTGAACAGAATGACTGAGCTCCTGTATGTTGTTATGATCACACCACGTCTCGTTAATCATAAGGCATACCCCCCCGCCCCTCTTCTTACCAGAAAGATGTTTGTTTCTGTCGGCGCGATGCGTGAAGAAACCAGCTAGCTGCACCGACTCCGTTAGCGTCTCTCGAGTGAGCCATGTTTCCGTGAAGCAAAGAACGTTACAGTCTCTGATGTCTCTCTGGAATGCTACCCTTGCTCGGATTTCATCAACCTTGTTGTCAAGAGACTGGACATTGGCGAGTAGTATGCTAGGGAGTGGAGCGCGGTGTGCCCTTCTCCGGAGCCTGACCAGAAGACCGCTTCGTTTGCCCCTTTTACGGCGTCGTTGTTTAGGGTCGCCGGCTGGGATCAGATCCATTGTACTGGGTGGAAGGCAAAACACAGGATCCGCTTCGGGAGAGTCATATACCTGGTCGTAATGATAGTGAGTTGACGTTGCTCTTATATTCAGTAGTTCCTCCCGACTGTATGTAATGAAACCTAAGATTACCTGGGGTACCAATGTAAGAAATAACACGTAAAAAAAACAAAATACTGCATAGTTTCCTAGGAACGCGAAGCGAGGCGGCCATCTCTGTCGGCGCCGCAAGTAGTTAAAGCTTGGTCTCAAATGGGTCTTCCAAATAGACAGTGAACCCAAGCATACTTCCAAAGTTGTGGAAAAATCGCTTAAGTATAACAAAGTCAAGGTATTGGAGTGTCCATCACAAAGTCCTGACCTCAATCCCATGGAAAATTTGTGGGCAGAACTGAAAAAGCGTGTGCAAGCAATGAGGCCTACAAACTTGACCCAGTTACATCAGCTCTGTCAGGAGGAATGCGCCAAAATTCACCCAACTTATTGTGGGAAGGTTGTGGAAGTTAAAGTTAAACAATTTAAAGGCAATGCTACCGAATACTAATTGAGTGTATGTAAATTTCCCACTGGGAATGTGATGAAAGAAATAAAATCTGAAAGAAATAATTTTCTCTAGCATTATTCTGACATTTCACAGTCTTAAAATGGTGATCCTAACTGACCTAAGACAGGGACTTTTTACTAGGATTAAATGTCAGGAATTGTAAAAAACTGAGTTTAAATGTATTTGGCTAAGGTGTATGTAAACTTCAGACTTCAACTCTACATCATGAACATGAGGTCTGATATCTCTTCCCACACCTTGTATCAGACATTTTCTTTTATGATCTTCATCGACAGTTCAGTATATGTAACTAACTCTGATTATATCCACTGAACAAAAATATAAACGCAACATGTAAAGTGTACATTTTATCGATAGCAATTTGAAAATACAGAGATACCGTGTTGAGATCCTGAGGCCCATTGTCGTACCATTCATCCGCCACCATCTCATGTTTCAAAATGATAATGCACGGCCCCATGTCGCAAGGATCTGTACACAATTCCTGGAAGCTGAAAATGTCCCAGTGGCCTGCATACTCACCAGACATGGCACCCATTGAGTATGTTTGGGATGCTCCAGATTATCGTGTGTTCCAGTTCCAGACAATATCCAGCAACTTCGCACAGCCATTGAAGAGGAGTGGGACAACATTCCACAGGCCACAATCAACAGCCTGATCAACTCTATGCAAAGGAGATTTGTCGCGCTGCATGAGGCAAATGGTGGTCACACCAGATACAGACTGGTTTTCTGATCCACTCCCCTACCTTTTTTTTAAGGTATCTGTGACCAACAGATGCATATCTGTATTCCCAGTCATGTGAAATCCATAGATTAGGGCCTAATGAATGTATTTCCATTGACTGATTTCCTTTGAAAATGGTTGCAGGTTGCGTTTATATTTTTGTTTAGTATATATCACAGGCAGACCCCTAGCATGGTAAAAAGGTTTACTTCCACGTTTGGAACATGAAGAGTGTCCACTGTCCTCCTGCTGCTTAATGGACAGACACAGTAATCTAAACTCCTCTTATCTCTGATGTACATGTATCATGTACAGTATATATCCCAGTTGAATGATAATGATCTGGTCCTCTGGGATAATTTCTCTGGTCTGATCTAGGCTTGTTGCTCTGACTTTGAGGTTACTGAGCCCTGTCTTCACAGCTGGAAACAGACTTTGCAGGGGAAGATAGGGGGCTTAAGGAAGTGTAAAGTCATCTGGTGACGAGGCTGATATCAAAGGCTTTATCCACAGAAGCAGGAGAGAGTAAATTCATGCTTTGTCACATGCAGAGAAAACATCACACAGTCTTGTCATCAGGGGAACTCAGGTTAGAAACACTGGGGGTAGGGTTGTATGACAGCAGGGTATGAATAAGGAAAAAGAGGGAAACTTATAATTAAGATGAACTCCATCCATGTTTTGCCTTTTTAACTCACAAATCTAATTAAACAGCAAACTGCCACTATAATTTATGAGAGAGATAGAAAGAGCTGTTGAAGGGCAAGGAACTATCTGACAGACAGAGTTCTTGAAACAGGTGCTAATTGTGTGTGTGTGTGTCCATGCTTGCGTGTGTGTTGGTGTGTGTGTGTGCAGTTGTGTGTCTCCTTGCGATCACTCGTGAGTGTGTGTGTGTCTAGTCTTCTGTGTAAGCTTATCATTTTGTCTGTTGAAGGGAGGTTTGTGGGGGTGTTGGCATTTCATGATTTCAGTTACTGCAGCTCACCACCTAAGCCCCCATTTAAAAGGAAATTATGAACTCATCTTCCGCCTCGTTAAATCTGGGATGCTAATTAGGCGACAGACATGATATCGGTGATGGTCAAGACATAATTTCATTTTTTTAAATTGTGAAACCCCACTTTCTGCACTGTTGTTCAAATAATATGTTTTATTTAATGTAGAATAAGCTTCTGTTTTGTCTGCATTCATCAATTTTCAGTCCTATGGACTTCACCAAGTGACATCCTAAGCAAATATGTTATCATTAAAAAAATATATATTTGAATTGTTTTTTTGTATGATAATATATTAACTTAGGAGCTCACAGGCACCGAAGACGTGGATGTCAATTAAGGCAGCCCCCCACACCTCTCTGATTCAGAGGGGTTGGGTTAAATGCAGAAGACACATTTCAGTTGAATGCATTCAGTTGCACAACTGACTAGGTATCAGCCTTTCCTTTCCACTTGGTGAACTCAACAGGACCAAAAATGGATGAATGCAAAAACCATGTCTCTGTAACTAACAAATACAGTCATGAGTGGTAACTCTACAATTTACTCAAAGGCAAGGCACTCCGGGAAATATTTAAATAATGCTTTACACTAAGCACTGTTAATTTAACACTGTTCCAGTGTCTGTATAGGTCCACAGACTCAACACGTTCAGTGTCAATTTAACACTCTGTGTTCATTTTTAACACCGGAGAATTTGCATTTGCAGAATGCTCAGATAGAAATGTATTGTGTAGATAAAAAATGACTGCCAAATATATTGGAAAAGTATTCATGCTATTTCTATAGTCAACATGCAGTTCCAGTTCCATTAGTTGAATGCATCCAATCCATTAGTTTCAGAAAAGTAGTCACTACCTGAGATTTGTATTCAAATATATTTTTTTAAGTAGTTGCTTTCACATATCTGTATTCAAATAGTTTTAAAAAGTAGTTTATTTCTGAAATCTGTATTCAAATAGTTATTAAAGTAGTGATTTTTGGGGATCTCTATTCAAATAGTTGTAGTTACCTACAAAGTGAGTATTTGTTCCCCCAGAAAAAGTGTTACTTTCAACAAAGCATAGATAAAAAATATAGTTATCCCAGGTCTTGTGTGTGTGTGTGTGTGTGTGTGTGTGTGTGTGTGTGTGTGTGTGTGTGTGTGTGTGTGTGTGTGTGTGTGTGTGTGTGTGTGTGTGTGTGTGTGTGTACAATATGTCATGGTTGATGTCCCTATTCCTGGTCTTGACATTGGTGTAAACAGGGTTCTAGAACTAGTTACAAGAGGACTGGAAGCAGTCAGAGGCTCCATAAATCAACACACAGCAGTGTAAATAAATACATCCCCAATCCATCACCTCTAACTGCTGCATTTACACAGTAAACCGCTGGTGGGCTCCAGTAGGTAGAATGTGAAACTACTAGTTATGTATAAATAACAGTGGGAGGATAAGCAAGAAAAGCTCTAATCTAATCCTCCTTTTCTCTTTCTCCCCTTACAGAAAAACCACATGATGTTTCACATGTGAAATCAGCAAAAATGAGTTGTTATGATACGCACACAGTGCTTTTAACTTACATATTTGACTCACATGACTACATTGCGTATGTTTATTTATACAGTAATTATTATTTAACGTGCATTCCAATCTTTCTGCTACGCCTTCACTTGTGTCAACAACTGATTTAACCTGTGTTCTTACACTTTTGACTTCAAAGTAAATCTCAGCTTTGTTAAAAGTATACTCAAGAAAAACGATTATATTTATCATAGTGATTCTGGAGTAGCATTGAAACATAATATGCCCCACCAACATCAGACAACTATACAGAAAACTCTCAAATTGCTGAAATAAGTCAATTAAATCAATGATGAGAGTAGTCAGATGAATTTATAACTATATAAAACAGAAGTTCAGACTGCAGATGGCACACTTCTGCTATGTGCAGAGATGTATTATAGGTAAGAAAGGTGTAGGGGAATATAACAGGCTTTGTGGTGCAGCAGACAGATCAGTGCACCTGAAATCCAGTGATTGTGAGTTCAATTCTCAGACTAGGTCATATTTTAGCTGAACAGTGTACCACTTACTTTAAAACAACCATACAATTACTTTACTTATAAATGGCTTGGGACCATCTGGGACCATCATGTGATGTCCTGATGACTGGTAAAACAAATGTCTTGAGAACATCTTTGAAAAATCCTAACATTCCTCACTCAGCCAGTTTATGCTTGATCTGAAAATGTGGTCAGAGGCTTTGTATGGAGGGTGTAACAGAATTGTGGAGCCTCAGGAGGCATGCAGAGGCCAAATCAAGCTCCGTACCGCATCGCTGTAAACCTTTCACATTCTGTAACAATGCGGAGGGCTCCGTATAGCTCCGCATTGACATTATTGGTTGATGGTAGGTGGGGGCTGGAAGTCCTGTATAAACAGAAACTAATTTCCTTGGCAAGTTCCTTCACAACAGCACTGCTCCGCGAAGCACAAAAAGTATGTTTGCTCTGACTTCTGCGGGGGATTGACCATGCAGAGCCTTTTAGGGAAAAAACATGAATTTCATGTGATCACGTTTTCACGTGAAATGTCACATATGAAGTGTTCCAAAAACACATGATTTCACATGTGAAATGTCACGTGATATGTTCCAAAAGCACATGTTTTCACATTTGAAATGCCACATGTTAAGTGTTCCAAAAACACATTTTCCAATGATTTTCCACATGTAAAATTATGTGTTTTTTTCTGTAAGGGAGATGCCAGCAACCTGATTTTTTTTGTTGCTATACCACCAGGTCTGTGTCCATGACAGAGATCTGCCACAAATTTATTGGAAAGAATACATTTCTGCACTGTTAAAAGGTGCACAGAATCAAGTCAATAATTGTGTGATTAAGTAGCAGTGCTCAGGGACACTTGACGTTAAGTGTGCATAAATGCTCTGGGGATTTGAACTTGCAACATTTTGGTCTGGAGTGCATTAAAGGGATACTTCGGGATTTAGGCAAGGAGGCCTTTTATCTACTTCCCCAATGTCAGCAGATACTAGCAGATACCCATAGACATCTAGTCATTGTGCTAATGCTAGCATGGGCTCGCAAAACTAACTCTAACTTCCTTCATACTAGACACAGAGACATAAAAAGTTCATCCACAAGTTCATCTGACTCGGGGCAAGTAGATAAAGGGCCTCGTTGCCAAAATCCCGCATTATCCCTTTAATGTCTCAGCAGGGTCACCAGGTACATTTAAATGTTTAATTATTTTTTTTACCAAGAACATACAGTACCAGTCAACCCAATTGAGATGGTTTGGGATGAGTTGAACTGCAGAGTGAAGGCAAAGCAGCCAACAAGTGCTCAGCAATTGTGGGAACTCCTTCAAGCATGTTGGAAAAGCATTCCAGGTGAAGCTGGTTGGGAGAATGCCAAGAGTGTGCAAAGCTGTCATCAAGGCTGGCTACTTTGAAGAATCTCAAATATAAAATATATTTTGATTTGTTTAACCCTTTTTTGGTTACTACATGATTCCATATTATTGTTATTTCATAGTTTTGATGTCTTCACTATTATTCCACAATGTAGAAAATAGTAAAAATAAAGAAAAACCCTTGAATGAGTAGGTGTGTCCAAACTTTTGACTGGCACTGTATGTCCACATTCTCTCAAAAATAAGAGTACGGTTACGGTACAATGTTGCTCCCTGGTGTACAAAAAGGTCATAGGAACATAGGAACTCACATCATACTGGTCAGTATCTTTTAGGGTTCATGTGACTGTGAGGATAATCTAGTATAGTGGTACGTTTGTCTACCCAATATATTCAATATAAGGTACAATCATTAGTGCAATTTGAAATGTAGGTGGGAGCAATGTATTGGTGGGGATTCATTAGCATATTTCGGGGAATGGTCTAAAATATGTTGTATTTGTGCCAACCGTCAATAGAAATCTTGTACCATTAAGGGATTTATTGTAATGTTGAAGAACATGGGCACCTCTTTTGTCAAGGTCAGTGCTACAATCTATGTAAATCTTTTGAGTATCACATGCTTCTCTGTTATGAGCTTACTGTGCATTTTCCAGTGGCTTAATTTCAGCTGGTTCACATAAAGTTCATGTTTAATTTTCAATAACTTTCTTTCAACTAGCTGCAAGTGGGTTATTGTAATATTCACAGTTATTTACTGTAGTTAATCTGTCACACTCACTGACCTGATGGTGTAGATGGGAAGTGAGTACAATGACATGCTGACTTGCTATAAATGAAATATGGTAAGGCTCTTTGGTATCACATGCAGCTATGTCAGGCTTTAAACACATAATCCGGAACTTTTAGTGACTACTAAGTATTTTTTAAACCACACACTTTGGGCTGGATGTGTTTTCAGGGACTGCTGCCAATCAGCAAGTAACGTTGCATGTTATCAACAGAAGAGTCAGTGAAGCCACAGTAAGTTACTGGCATGTATTGCTAGTGGCAGCAAGTTGCCTGTAGGTTACTGGCAACATTTTGACAGTAAGTTATTGTGAATTTTACAATAACTTACTGACAAATTGTTTTCAGTTAAGAAATTACAAATTCACACTGGTAACAAGTTGCCATTGAGTTACTGGAAAAAGCACAATAACCTCTTTACAGTGCAACTCATTACTGACACATTCTCTTACAAAGTTTGCAGAACAGACAGTGTCAAAAGAGGTGCTTGACTTACATCGGCATAAGCATCAAACACTTAAACTGCTATAACACTTTCACTGATGGGTGTACATTGCCCTCAACCATCAACGCGCTGGGATGATCGTACCTTATATTACAAAAATTGCGTAGAAAATGTCACATTATACCTGCAAGGTACCGAACTGTACCATGTGAGTTCATACGCTACATGACCAAAAGTATGAGGACACCTGCTCGTCGAACATCTAATTCCAAAATCATGGGCATTAATATGAAGTTGGTCCCCCCTTTACTGCTATAACAGCCTCCACTCTTCTGGGAAGCCTTTCCACTAGATGTTGGAACTTTGCTGCAGGGACTTGCTTCCATTCAACCACAAGAGCATTAGTGAGGTCGGACACTGATGTTAGGCAATTAGGCCTGGCTCGCAGTAAGTGTTCTAATTCATTCCAAAGATGTTCAGTGGGGTTGAGGTCAGGGCTTTTTGCAGGCCAGTCAAGTTTTTCCACACCACTCTCGAAAAACATTTCTGTATGAACCTCAGTCGGACTGCCAGATGGTGAAGCATGATTCATCACTCCAGAGAACGTGTTTCCACTGCTCCAGAGTCCAATGGCAGCAAGATTTACACCACTCCAGCCGACGCTTGGCATTGTGCAAGGTGATCTTAGGCTTGTGTGCGGCTGCTCGGCCAAGGAAACCCATTTCATAAAGCTCTCGAGGAACAGTTCTTGTGCTGACGTTGCTTCCAGAGGCAGTTTGGAACTCGGTAGTGAGTGTTGCAACCGAAGACAGATGATTTTTACGTGCTTCAGCACTCGGCGGTCCCGTTCTGTGAGCTTGTGTGGCCTACCACTTCATGGCTGAGCCGTTGTTGCTCCTAGACGTTTCCACTTCACAATAACAGCACTTACAGTTGAACGGGGCAGCTCTAGCAGGGCAGAAATTTGACAAACTGACTTGTTGGAAAGGTGGCATCCTATGACGGTGCCACATTGAAAGTCACTGAGCTCTTCAGTAACGCCATTCTATTGCCAATGTTTGTCTATGGAGATTGCATGTTGTGTACTTGATTTCACAGCCGGATCCACTCATTTGAAGGGGTGTCCACATACTTTTGTATATATAGTGTATGTGTACCTGTGACTTTTTTTTACCCTAGGGAACAACACTGTACCCTAACATACTGTCCATGAACACTTCTTGTAGAGCTTCTTGTAGATTTACTGCATTTTCACCGCAACTAGACAAAAACCTCAAGGAAACCATGACACAATGTTCTAAGAACGTTCTAAAAATGTTCTTTTGAACATTTCTGGAACAAACCGGGAACAAGATAAAACCTGCAGGGGACCATGACTGTTTAAATTGAATTAATGCCAATTATGCCTTTTAAGGTAAGATATTTTCAATTACATTTTGACACCTGGGTCTTCACATGTGCAAACATTTTGACACGTATAGTTTCATGGGATCACATCGTAAAATTTTGCATCTCCATGTTGTCACATTTATATCACATGAGATCATGTTTCCACATGTGTAGTTTCATGTTATCACATTGCACATGTTATCACATTAACTTCACATAAAATCACGTGATTAAAAGGGTCTGTCCGTTTACTAAATCTTTTTTCAAACTGCCCCCCTATCACATACCTAAACACTCAATTTCCTCTTCACCCTTTCTTGCTCCTCTCCTTTTTACCTGGTTCTAACATGCATAATATGTCCTTAATATGTCCTGATCTTGTCCACATTCTGACAAGATGAGGACAAATGTGTGTCCACATTTTTAGATGGGTGTAGACAACCTCAGGAGGTAGTCAGGCATGCATTGTGTCTGGATATCTTACAAGTCGCTTCGAGGCAAGCAACACTGAAGCATGCACGAGAGCACCAGCTGTTCTGGATGATTGTGTGATAATGCTCTCGGTAGCCGATGTGAGCAAGACCTTTAAACAGGTCAACATTCACAAAGCCGCGGGGCCAGACGGATTACCAGGATGTGTACTCAAAGCATACGCGGAACAACTGGCAAGTGTCTTCACTGACATTTTCAACCTCTCCCTGACCGAGTCTGTAATACCTACATGTTTCAAGCAGACCACAATAGTCCTTGTTCCCAAGGAAGCGAAGGTCACCTGCCTAAATGATTACCGCCCCGGAGCACTCACATCGGTAGCCATGAAGTGCTTTGAAAGGCTGGTCATGGCTCACATCAACAGCATCCTCCTGGATACCCTAGACCCACACCAATTCACATACCGCCCCAACAGATCCACAGATGACGAAATCTCAATCGCACTCCAAACTGCTCTTTCCCACCTGGACAAAAGGAACACCTATGTGAGAATGCTGTCCATTGACTACAGCTCAGCGTTCAACACCATAGTGCCCACTAAGCTAAGGACCCTGGGACTAAACACATCCCTCTGCAACTGAATCCTGGACTTCCTGACGGGCCGCCCCCAGGTGGTAAGAGTAGGCAACAACACGTCTGCCACACTGATCCTCAACACGGGGGCCCCTCAGGGGTGTGTACTTAGTCTAATCCTGTACTCCCTGTTCACCCATGACTGCATGGCCAAACACGACTCCAACACCATCATTAAGTTTGCTGACGACACAACAGTGGTAGGCCTGATCACCGACAACGATGAGACAGCCTATAGGGAGGGGGTCAGAACTGGCAGTGTGGTGCCAGGACAACAACCTCTCCCGCTATGTTAGCACCAGGTATAAACAAGGCTGTTGTCTCGTCCCTCTCATCCCCCTGTCTCTTCCCTCTCTTCTCTCTGCCTCTCTCTCTGATGTTTCTCTCCCAGTCCCTCCCTTGATTGAAGCATCAGGAACTCTGTCATTCCCATCGCTTGTTTTTCGCCTCTCGAAACCACTTGTTTATTTTCCTCCGCTTGTCTCTCTCCGTCTGTGAATGACCTGTTGCCCTGCTATCACACATCTGGTTCTCTGACAGCAGATAATGACATGGCTTTGTTTTGTTCTGTGTGTGGTCGTGTCTGAGAGGAAGCTGCTGAGGCTCATTCTCATGCCAGCTGACTCTTGTTTTGCTGCTGCTGGATTGACATGAACTCTACCCGTGTCTGGCTAAATAGCTGAGCACAAACCAAGTTTCTAACCCTAGCCAAACAAACGCTACACACAGTCCCCCCCCCCCCCCCCCTCGCACTCTCTCTTTCTCTCTCTTTGTCTCTGTCTCTGTCTGTGTGTCTCTCTCTCCCCTCTCTCTCTGCTGACTGTATCTGTCTCTTTCTCTTCTTCTCTTTCTATTCTGCTCTCTCTCTCTCCCTCTCTCTCTTTACATGTCTCTAGTCCATCACCCAGGGGATTAGTTCAATTTTTTCCAAGGGGGCAATCTTCCTCTCATAAAGACAGTCTAAAGAGTGAAGGTCTGAGGATAAGGGGATTATATGAAACACATCTTCCCCTAGTTCAGCAGTTGTCAGAAGGCTGCATGTTCTCCATCTCATGATCTAAGCAAAACCAAGAAACTAGAGCTGTAGCTAGGTTTCCATCCAATTGGCGACATATTTTCATCCGAATATTCAAAAATCTGCATAAAGAAATGTCATTTTCCAACTATGTATGTCTGCATGCTGTGTCTGAGCCCGTATGTCTGCATGCTGTGTCTGAGCCCGTATGTCTGCATGCTTTGTCTGAGCCCGTATGTCTGCATTCTGTGTCTGAGCCCGTATGTCTGCATGCTGTGTCTGAGCCCGTATGTCTGCATGCTGTGTCTGAGCCCGTATGTCTGCATGCTGTGTCTGAGCCCCTATGTCTGCATGCTGTGTCTGAGCCCGTATGTCTGCATGCTGTGTCTGAGCCCCTATGTCTGCATGCTGTGTCTGAGCCCGTATGTCTGCATGCTGTGTCTGAGCCCGTATGTCTGCATGCTGTGTCTGAGCCCGTATGTCTGCATGCTGTGTCTGAGCCCCTATGTCTGCATGCTGTGTCTGAGCCCGTATGTCTGCATGCTGTGCCTGAGCCCCTATGTCTGCATGCTTTGTCTGAGCCCCTATGTCTGCATGCTGTGTCTGAGCCCGTATGTCTGCATGCTTTGTCTGAGCCCGTATGTCTGCATGCTGTGTCTGAGCCTGTTTGTCTGCAAGCCAAAGACAGATATACATTGTTAATCAAACGATGGGACAATTACGTTTTTGAACTTGAGCTGGAACTCACTCACCATAGAGAATGGTGACCATGGAGACGGGCATAACCAGGATGCCCAGAAGCATGTCAGCGACGGCCAGCGACATCAGGAAATAGTTGGTGGCATTCTGGAGCTTCTTCTCCAGAGACACAGCCATGATAACCAGGATGTTACCCGTCACCGTAACGGCGATGACCGCCAGGATCAGCAACGCTGCCCAGTTCTTGTCCACTGCCATCATCCCCGTTGCACACAGCGATGATGCCAGGATCCTCCCTTCCTCACTGTAACCCCTGACGCCATGAGTCCAGTTGCCTGATGGAAAGTAATTCACATCGGCGTCTTCATTCCTGTTACACCCGTTTGAAAAATTCCTGCCTCCATTTCCCAGAAGTCCCTCTGACCCGGGAAGCCAAGGTTCAGGGTTAAAGGGCGGAATAGTTACAGCTTTGACAGCAGATGAGATCAACTCCGATACGTTCCCGTGCAGGTTCATTATGTCAGTTCCCATACACCTCCAGCACTTTACTTACAACAACACACTTACTCCTACAGGTCTCTTACAAGAGAGGAGCAAAAGGGATGTGTCGGGTCCTTAAAAGTCTCCACATGGTCTCCACCATCGTGCTCAGAGCAACGTGTCAAAAAACGCCACAGAACAATAGAGGTCTATGACTTTCGCTCTGTTGCAAGTATCCCAAACCAGAGAGCAATTACCCTAAGCTCTATTTCTCACATTCATTCCTTTTCTCAGGTCCACATTATCACCTGTTGATCAGAGGTTGAATCCATTTGGATTCAGGAAAGTAGAATCATTAGAATGTGCTCAACTCTAGCATGCCAGTTTGGTGAGAAAGGTATCCACGCTGTCAGATGGCACCGTTTGCTCGGTTAAATCCTTACGTCATCTTAGCGATGGAGAAGTTTAGACATGAGATGTGCGTGTGTGTGTCAGATAATCCTCAGGTGTCTTTGCTGCTCCTGCTAGGGTTTACAGCTGTGTGTGAGTGCTATGGAAATGATTCAGAAGCATGATGAGTGACGACAGGTGTCACACACACTATCTCTCTCTTTCTCAGTCACACACACACACATTCACACACATATACGCACACACACACACACACTTCCAGCCAGGTCCGTTCTCTGAGCTGGGAGGGAGACGAGTTTTGCCAGATGTGATGGATGGAAAATCCTAGTTTGGGAAAAACAGTCACCCTAAAAACATTCCTCTACTTTTCTTCCATTTTTTCTTTTTTTCTTCCTTATTCCTTTAGCCCTTTAATCCAGCCTCAACAGAGCCTACATTGCTTTCTTTCCTATTTGACAAGTGACAGGTTCTCCAGGTCCCCTGATTATTAGGAAGTTCCCACTTCAGCCGTCAGTTACTGAGCAGTATTCCACTGTGTGCTGTTTCTGCTTTCTCACAGGCACTCACATATGCTCTCCGTGCCTCACATTCTCACTCTCTCTTGCTCTCTCTCGCTCTCTCACACACTTTGTGTTCTGTTCCTGTCTCCATCCACCTTTCTCTCCCTCCCTGTTTCACACTCTCTCTCTCACTCCCTCTTTCACTGCCCCTCCCCTCCCCTCTTTCACTGCCCCTCCCCTCTTTCACTCAATTTGCGTGCTCTCTTTCTCTCTCTCCCCCTCTCTCTCTCACTCTTGACACAGTCCAGTTCACTGTAGGTCTTCCATGTACACACAGTAGCATTAGAAGTTATGTGAGAGCTCATAAAAGTACTGCTTTGAATTGATAAATAAGCTGAATCCAGGGAGCATAGTGTGCATACAGGGGTCCTTCTGAGTGCTGTCTGAGCACAATAAACCCCCCTGCTGTACACACCGGAGGACCAGTCTGAGCACAATAAACCCCCCTGCTGTACACACCGGAGGACCAGTCTGAGCACAATAAACCCCCCTGCTGTACACACCGGAGGACCAGTCTGAGCACAATAAACCCCCCTGCTGTACACACCGGAGGACCAGTCTGAGCACAATAAACCCCCCTGCTGAACACACCGAAGGACCAGTCTGAGCACAATAAACCCCCCTGCTGAACACACCGAAGGACCAGTCTGAGCACAATAAACCCCCCTGCTGTACACACCGAAGGACCAGTCTGAGCACAATAAACCCCCCTGCTGTACACACCGGAGGACCAGTCTGAGCACAATAAACCCCCCTGCTGTACACACCGGAGGACCAGTCTGAGCACAATAAACCCCCCTGCTGTACACACCGGAGGACCAGTCTGAGCACAATAAACCCCCCTGCTGAACACACCGAAGGACCAGTCTGAGCACAATAAACCCCCCTGCTGAACACACCGAAGGACCAGTCTGAGCACAATAAACCCCCCTGCTGAACACACCGAAGGACCAGTCTGAGCACAATAAACCCCCCTGCTGAACACACCGAAGGACCAGTCTGAGCACAATAAACCCCCCTGCTGTACACACCGAAGGACCAGTCTGAGCACAATAAACCCCCCTGCTGTACACACCGAAGGACCAGTCTGAGCACAATAAACCCCCCTGCTGAACACACCGAAGGACCACCTCTTTCCCCCCACTCTGGGGGCTTTCACACACTTGCTTAAGCAGAAACATGTAGGAGGACATAAAGTACTAACACACAACTGGGTCCTGGACTTCCTGACGGGCCGCCCCCAGGTGATGAAGGTAGGAAACAACACCTCCACGTCGCTGATCCTCAACACTTGGGCCCCACAAGGGTGTGTTGCTCAGCTCCCTCCTGTACTCCCTGTTCACATATGACTGCGTGGCCACGCACGCCTCCAACTCAATCATCAAGTTTGCAGACTGACATAACAGTAGAAGGCCTGATTACCAACAATGACGAGACAGCCTACAGGGAGGAGGTGAGGGCCCTGGGAGTGTGGTGCTACGAAAATAACCTCTCACCCAACATCAACAAAACAAAGGGGCTGATTGTGGACTTCAGGAAAGAGCAGAGGGAGCACCCCCCTATCCACATCGACAGGACCGCAGAGGAGAAGGTGACCGCAGAGGAAAGCTTCAAGTTCCTCGGCGTACACATCACTGACAAACTGAAATGGTACACCCACACAGACAGTGTTGTGATGAAGGCGCAACAACGCCTCTTCAACCTCAGGAGGCTGAAGAAATTTAGCTTGGCACCTAAAACCCTGACTAACTTTTACAGATGCACAATTGAGATCATCCTGTCGGGCTGTATCACCGCCTGGTACGGCAACTGCACCGCTCGCAACTGCAGGGCTCTCCAGAGGGTGGTACAGTCTGCCCAACGCATCACCGGGGGCAAACTACCTGCCCTCCAAGACTGTCATCCAGAAGGTGAGGTCAGTACAGGTGCATCAATGCTGGGACCGAGACACTGAAAACCAGCTTCTATCTCAAGGACATGAGGCTGTTAAATAGCCATCACTAGCACATTAGAGGCTGCTGCCCTATATACAGTTGAAGTCAGACGTTTACATACACTTAGGTTGGAGTCATTAAAACTCGTTCTTCAACCACTCCACAAATAGCTTGTTAACAAACTATAGTTTTGGCAAGTCGGTTAGGACATCTACTTCGTACACGATACAAGTCAATTTTCCAACAATTGTTTACAGACAGATTATTTAACTTATAATTCACTGTATCACAATTCCAGTGGGTCAGAAGTTAACATCCACTAAGTTGACTGTGCCTTTAAACAGCTTTGAAAATTCCAGAAAATGATGTCATAGCTTTAGAAGCTTCTGATAGGCTAATTGACATAATTTGAGTCAATTGGAGGTGTACCTGTGGATGTATTTCAAGGCCTAACTTCAAACTCAGTGCCTCTTTGCATGACATCGTGGCAAAATCAAAAGAAATCAGCCAAGACCTCCGAAAAACAATTGTAGACCTCCACAAGTCTGGTTCATCCTTTGAGCAATTTCCAAATGCCTGAAGGTACCACGTTCATCTGTACAAACAATAGTACGCAAGTATAAACACCATGGGACCACACAGCCATCATACCGCTCAGGAAGGAGACGCATTCTGTCTTCTAGAGATGAACGTACTTTGGTGTGAAAAGTGCAAATCAATCCCAGAAGAACAGCAAAGGACCTTGTGAAGATGCTGGAGGAACAGGTACAAAATTATCTATATCCACAGTAAAACGAGTCATATATCGACATAACCTGAAAGGCCGCTCAGCAAGGAAGAAGCCGCTGCTCCAAAACCGCCATAAAAAAAGCCAGACTACGGTTTGCAACTGCACATGGGGACAAAGATTGTACTTTGGAGAAATGTCCTCTGGTCTGATTACGGGGGTGCTTTGCTGCAGGAAGGACTGGTGCACTTCACAAAATAGATGGCATCATGAGGGAGGACAATTATGTGGATATATTAAAGCAACATCTCAAGACATCAGTCAGGAAGTTAACGCTTGGTCGCAAATGGGTCTTCCAAATGGACAATGACCCCAAGCAGACTTCCAAAGTTGTGGCAAAATGGCTTAAGGACAACAAAGTCAAGGTATTGGAGTGGCCATCACAAAGCCCTGAGCTCAATCCCACAGAAAATGTGTGGGCAGAACTGAAAAAGCGTGTGCGAGCAAGGAGGCCTACAAACCTGACTCAGTTACATCAGCTCTGTCAGGAGGAATGGGCCAAAATTCAGCCAACTTATTGTGGGAAGCTTGTGGGAGGCTACCCGAAACGTTTGACCCAAGTTAAACAATTTTAAAGGCAATGCTACCAAATACTATTTGAGTGTATGTAAACTTCTGACCCACTGGGAATGTGATGAAAGAAATAAAAGCTGAAATAAATCATTCTCTCTACTATTATTCTGACATTTCACATATTTAAAATAAAGTGGTGATCCTAACTGACCTAAGACATGGCATTTTTACTAGGATTAAATTGTGAAAAACTGAGTTTAAATGTATTTAGCTAAGGAGTATGCAAACGTGTGACTTCAACTGTATCACTGGCCTCTTTAATAATGGAACACTAGTAACTTTAATACTGTTTACATATTTTGCATTACTCATCTCATATGTATATTCTGTATTCTATTCTCTTCTACTGTATCTTAGTCTGTGCCGCTCTGACGTTGCTCGTCCAAATATTTATATATTCTTAATTCCATTCTTTTACTTTAGATTTGTGTGTATTGTGTGTATTGTTATAAAATTGTTAGATATTACTTGTTAGATATTACTGCACTGTTGGAGCTAGAAACACAAGCATTTCGCTACACCCACAATAACATCTGCTGAACACGTGTATGTGACCAATAACATTTGATTTGATGTGACACATAAACACAAACATAACATATTTAGATACATACTCTAGCATACATACATGTATGCACGCATGCAGGCAGACAGGGACAAGGAACACAAACATTTCTCTGCTGCCAACCACATGAGCTTGAGTCATGAAAGAGATAGTGGTAATGCCAGGATAAAATGGGATTAGGATGATAGAGATAAATGATTGAATGAGCCAAAAAAGGAAGAGAGAGAGAGAGAGAACAGATGTGTCTTTGGCTGACTGTACGTGTGTTGAACCTGAAAGCAAGCATTATACAGAATCTGTGTATCTAATGGGAACATTATTTACGTAAGCCAGTGTGGGGTTGAAAGGTGTTTCTGTTTTGTATGTTAGTGTTTCATGTGTCTTAAGTAGATTCCTTCCCATTTTTACATTTGTCATTTATCCAGAGTGATGTACAGTTAGTGCATTCATCATAAGATAGTGAGGTGATATGTCTTCTCCTGTCACTGTACTGGAGATTTATGATCTCCCTCATTAGTGGAGTAGTGAATAAATACAATGTTGTATCAACACATCAGAGCAGTGAAATGTGTTGTTTTACAGGGTCAGTCATAGTAGTACAGCACCCCTGGAACAAATTGGGGTTAAATGCCTTGCTCAAAGGTATATTGACTGATTTTCCCCTTGTCTGCTCAGGAATTTGAACCAGTAACCTTTCGGTTAATGGCCCAATACTCTAACCACTAGGCTACCTGCCACATAGTATTAGTAGGAGTCATGGTAGATACTATGAAGTTACAGCCAGCACCACATAACAGAGATGACTCGGCTAGTTTGTTTGCCCTTTCAATTAGCTATATGCTAATTCATGTAGCAGAGCGCTATACTGTAGCGGTGTTGGCGTGAATTAACACTGAAAAAAACCTGATATGAGCGGAGGCTGCTGCCTGACAAAGATACTGTAGCTGCCTACATTTACACACACACGCCAGACAACACACACAGGCACACACGGACATACATGAACATACACATCCCCACACACACAAACACATACTGTAGTGGTAAAACGTTGCAGACAGACACATTCACTATATTACCACTTTGACAGTCAGACACACACTCAAAGCACTGTTAACATAACAAGACTATTGAATGCTTCTGCAGGGAATCATACAATAAATCATAAATCATACAATTCATACACAGCTGCTGGTCTTTGCCAACAGAAGTCTATCATAACAGAAGTCTATCATAACAGAAGTCTATCATAACAGAAGTCTATCATAACATTGCAATGTCAGCTACAGTGCACTACGGAATCAACTAGAAGGAATATTGAAACCGTAAGCCACAAATTCCATTGATAGAGGTGACAGCTGAGAGTGTCCCAACCAAACGTATCCTATAGCTTGGCCCTGCTACCGCTGAGCTGGGTCACTTGCTGTGATTCCTATCGTACCAGTCCGCTCCTCTTACTGCTCTCTCACTCCTCTTTCGCTGCTCTCTCACTCTTCTCTCACTGCTCTCTCATTCCTCCTTCACTCCTCCTGGCCAAATCATTTATCCCAGACAAGGGAGGTCCATTCATTTATGACCGAAGCGCTTAATAAAAGTGCCAATAAAATCAAGCATTCGTGGAGATTTACTGTGATCCAGTGAAATAATGGAATCCTTTTTTATGATCCACCCAAAAATTATTCTCATTGGAATTTATTATTTTTCCTCCCTCTGCCATTTTTATAAGCGCTCTATATTCTAAATTGTATTATCTAAAGTCCAAGTGGGCCGGGCTTAGTGACTTCCTCATGTCGTAAGCCACATGAATTTGATTGGCATCTAGATATCAGATATTGGATTGGGCAGCGAAATGAGATCCAGCTCACTGTTTGATTGAATTACATGTTAGACAGATGAAATAAACAAAGCAATTAACAAATGGAAATACAAACTAAATACATTTTCACCACCAATTATCAGACTCTTGTGCTACGCAAGGGCTCTTAAAATGGAGACTGAATAATGTGTCTGAGAGTATTTAAAACAGCACAAGGAAATGTAACTTTTAAACAAATGAGTCAGGCTACTCTGTAGTCGTGTTTAATGTACATTTCCATATAGTTTCGAAGATATTTGTAATAGCTACAATTTAAATTATCTCACAGGTTGTGAACGTATACTGTATGTCTTCAGAACGGTGCAAATGTCTCTTTTGGCACCTAGCTAATGAATACTAAGGTGGTAAAACAGCAGATGGGACAAAGGAGAATATGTGAGGCCAAGCTTAATTTTTCACACTGGCCAGACAGGCTATGCTCTCAATTGCTGTTCGGCAAAGGTCACACACACACACACACACACACAGACAGACAGACAGACAGACAGACAGACAGACAGACAGACAGACAGACAGACAGACAGACAGACAGACAGACAGACAGACAGACAGACAGACAGACAGACAGACAGACAGACAGACAGACAGACAGACAGACAGACAGACAGACAGACAGACAGACAGACAGACAGACAGACAGACAGACAGACAGACAGACAGACAGACAGACAGACAGACAGACAGACAGACAGACAGACAGACAGACAGACAGATAGTCTAACAATCAGGAAATTATGCAAATATCTTCTTTTTTTTTCGATATTCAAAATGTGTTTTTATTAACCTTCATCTGGCCTTTTAGAGAGAGGAAGTCATCCAACCCCACTTCCAATTGTCATATTAATGGCAGAGGGCTTGATTGAGAGTTCCACGTTTACCATCACACCTTACCTCACTGTCCTACATCAGTGTCATTTCAGATTATATGGAAGATTAACTATAGTAAACTACTATCTGTACTGTATTTTACTGTAAGTCTGGACACAAGGATGTTGCTCAAGGTACTGTAATCAATATGCATTCCCCCATGTGTTACAGGTCATGATGATAGCCCCATGTCAGACATAACAGGTGTTCTGTCCTTGGGCTCATCTTTCAGGAGGCAGGTCAGGTGGCTCAGAAATATTGGTAAGTAAGGACAGTGATTTTCCCCTTTTTTGCCTACTGAAGCCTACCTCAGATAAAACAAATGTTGAGTGGACGACAGAGAGAACAGAGATTGGCTCAATAGACCATAATATTCATGTTGCTGACTGTAGTCCTAAACAATGTCCTCCATCAACACTCCCCTCCCTTCTCCACAACACTTCATCTTGATAAACAACCTGTCCTCGCTGTTCACAAAGACAGATACAGTCATCCCTCCCTCCCTCCCTCAACCCTTCCTCTCTCGTTTTATCTGCTTACACCATTAATAATGTGCGGATATACAGAAGTGATCGATAGCTATGAGAGGAAAAGGAAATAAACTGATGTCAAAAGTCAAAGGTCACCCAGTTAAAAGACTTATGTAGATAAATCATGTTGTTCTCAATCAACAGTTACTGACTGTGCTATGATATAATTCAATGAGATGAGAATGGAGGAAAGCAAACAGATGTTAAACCCCTGTAAAGGTCAAAGGTCACTGTGATCCATCACATCCCATTGGAAGGCTGACTGATCTATATCTCACAAGAGTTATAGATGGACATTGTAAACCAACAGTAACTGACTGGTTATCTAGATGTCACTGATCTAAGATGCTATGCTACAGAGGGGCATTTCCATCCATATCGACATGGCCACAGCGGAGAGGGTGAAAAGCGTGCACATCACTGACAACATGAAATGGTCCATCCACTCAAACAGACAGTGAGGTGAAGAAGGCTAAAGAGTTTCCTACGGACGTGAAGCTTGGCATTCAGGCCAAAGATTTCAATCTTGGTTTCATCAGACCAGAGAATATTGTTTCTCATGGTCCGAGTGTCCTTTAGGAGGCTTTTTGGCAATCTCCAAGCAGGCTGTCATGTGCCTTTTACTGAGGAGTGGCTTCCGTCTGGCCACTCTACCATAAAGCCCTGATTTGGTGGAGTGCTGCATAGATGGTTATCCTTCTGGAAGCTTCTCCCATATCCAAAGAGGAAATCTGGAGCTCTGTTAGAGTG
The DNA here is from genome assembly GCF_016432855.1 of Salvelinus namaycush. Lineage (NCBI taxonomy): Eukaryota > Metazoa > Chordata > Actinopteri > Salmoniformes > Salmonidae > Salvelinus > Salvelinus namaycush. Next base: position 28,467,158 of record NC_052325.1, on the reverse strand, counting down.
ACCATCGGGTTCTTGGTCACCCCCCTGACCAAGGCCCTTCTCCACCGATTGCTCATTTCGGCCGGGCGACTAGCTCTAGGAAGAGTCTTGGTGGTTCCAAACTTCTACCATTTAAGAATGATGGAGGTCACCGCATTCTTGGGGACCTTCAATGCTGCAGAAATGTTTTGGTACCCTTCCGCAGATCTGTGCCTCGACACAATCCTGTCTCGGAGATCTACGGAGAATTCCTTCGACCTTATGGCTTGGTTTTTGTTTCATCTTATACAGACAGGTGTGTGCCTTTCCAAATCATGTCCAATCAATTGAATTTACCACAGGTGGACAACAATCAAGTTGTAAAGACATCTCAAGGATTATTAATGGAAACAGGATGCACCTGAGCTCAATTTCGAGTCTCATAGTAAAAGTTCTGAATACTTATGTAAATAAGAATGGTAGAAACTCCCCAAATACAGGTGTGCCAAGCTTGTAGCGTCAACCCAAGAAGACTCGAGGCTATAACCCGCTGCCAAAGGTGCTTCAACAAAGTCCTGACTAAAGGGTCTGAATACTTATGTAAATGTGATATTTCAGTTTTAAATGTTTAATAATATATATATATACTGAACAAAAACATAAATGCAACTTGTAAAGTGTTGGTCACATGTTTCATGATCTAAAATAAAAGATCCCAGAAATGTTCCATATGCACAAAAAGCTTATTTCTCACATTTCTTTATATCCCTGTTAGTGACTATTTCTCCTTTGCAACATTATCCATCCACCTGACAGGTGTGGCATATCAACAAGCTGATTAAACAGCATGATCTTCACACAGGTGCACCTTGTCCTGGGGACAATAAAAGGCAACCCCCAACTTCATTTTAGAGAATTTGGCAGTATGTCCAATTGTACAAATTACCTCGACTAACCTGTACCCCGCACATTGACTCGGTACCACTGTATATACCCTCGTTATTGTTATTTTATTGTGTTACCTTTTATTATTTGTTACTTTAGGTTATTTGGTAAATATTTTCTTAAATCTTTCTTGAACTGAATTGTTGGTTAAGGGCTTGTAAGTAATTATATCACGGTAAGGTCTACCCCTGTTGTATTTGCCACATGTGACAAATAAAGTTTGATTTGATTTGTAACCACGCCATCCCAGGACTTCCACATCCGGCTTCTTCACTTGCGGGATCTTCTGAGACCAGCTACTCGGACAGCTGATGACACTCTGGGTTTGCACAACCGAAGAATTTCTGGGAAATTCAGATCAGGGAAGCTCATCTGCGTGCTCGTCGTCCTCACCAGTGTCTTGACCTGACTGCAGTTCGGCGTCATAACCAACTTCAGTGGGCAAATGCTCACCTTCGATGGCCACTGGCATGCTGTAGTAGTGTGATCTTCACGGATGAATCCTGGTTTCAACTGTACCGGGCAGATAGCATCCTGTGAGCGAGTGGTTTGCTGATGTCAACATTGTGAACAAAGTGCTCTATGGTGCCGGTGGGGTGTGGTTATAGTATGGGCAGGCATAAGCTACGGACAATGCAAACAATTGCATTTTATCGATGGCAATTTGAATGCACAGGGATACCATGACGAGATCCTGAGGCCCATTGTCGTGCCATTCATCTGCCACCATCACCCGAGTAGTGCAGCGGTCTAAGGCACTGCATGTCAGTGCAAGAAGCGTTACTACAGTCCAGGCTGTATCACACCCGGCAGTGATTGGTCGCATAGGGCGGTGCATAATAATTTTCCTGATAACGCACAGCCCCATGATGCAAGGATCTGTACACAATTCCTGGAAGCTGAAAATGTCCCAGTTCTTCCATAGCCTGCATACTCACCAGAGATGTCACCCATATTTGGGATGCTCTGGATCAACGTGTTCCAGTTCCCGCCAATATCCAGCAACTTCGCACAACCATTGAAGAGGAGTGGGATAACAGTCCATAGGCCATAATCAACAGCCTAATCAACTCTATGCAAAGGAGATGTGTTGCACTGCATGAGGCAAATGGTGGTCACACCAGATACTAACTGGTTATCTGATTCAGGCCCATAACTATTTTTAAAGGTATCCATAACCAACAGATGCATATCTGTATTCCCAATCATGTGAAATCCATAGATTATAATTTATTTCCATTGACTGATTTCTTTATATGAACTGTAACTTAGTAAAATCTTTGAAATTGTTGCATGTTGCGTTTATATTTTTGTTTAGTGTATATATATATATATATGTGTGTGTGTATATATATATATATATATATATATATATATATATATATATATAAAATCATATCATATATATATATATATACAGTATACTTAAACTATATACAGTATATATTAAACATCAAGGACACCTGCTCTTTCCATGACATAGACTGACCAGACGAATCCAGTTGGAAGATATTATCCCTTATCGATGTCACTTGCTAAATTCACTTCAATCAGTGTAGATGAAGGGGAGGAGACAGGTTAAAGAAGGATTTTTAAGCCTTGAGACAATTGAAACATGGATTGTGTATCTGTGCCATTAAGAGGGTGAATGGGCAAAATATTTAAAGTCCCTTTGAACAGGGTATGGTAGTAGGTGCCAGACGCATTAGTTTGGGTCAATAATTGCACTGCTGCTGAGTTTTTCACGATCAACAGTTTCCCATGTGTATCAAGAATGCTCCACTACCCGAAGGACATCCAGCCAACTTGACACAACTCTGGGAAGCATTGTGGTCAACATGGGCCAGCATTCCTGTGGAACGCTTTCGACATCCTGTAGAGTTCATGCTCTAACAAATTTGTTATTTATTTTATTTCACCTTTATTTAACCAGCTAGGCTAATTGAGAACACGTTCTCATTTACAACTGCGACCTGGCCAAGATAAAGTAAATCAGTGCGACACGAACAACAGCACAGAGTTACACATGGAATAAACAAACATACAGTCAATAACACAATAGAAAAAGTCTATATACAGTGTGTGCAAATGAGGTAAGATAAGGGAGGTAAGGCAATATATAGGCCATGGTGGCGAAGTAATTACAATATAGCAATTAAACACTGGAATGGTAGATGTGCAGAAGATGAATGTGCAAGTAGAGATACTGGGGTGCAAAGGAGCAAGATAAATAAATAAATACAGTATGGGGATGAGGTAGATAAATGGGCTGTTTACAGATGGGCTATGTACAGGTGCAGTGATCTGTGAGCTGCTCTGACAGCTGGTGCTTAAAGCTAGTGAGGGAGATATGAGTCTCCAGCTTCAGTGATTTTTGCAGTTTGTTCCAGTCATTGGCAGCAGAGAACTGGAAGGAAAGGCGACCAAAGTAGGAATTGGCTTTGGGGGTGACCAGGGAGATATACCTGCTGGAGCACGTGCTGCGAGTGGGTGCTGCTATGGTGACCAGTGAGCTGAGATAAGGCGGGGCTTTACCTAACAGAGACTTGTAGATATCCTGTAGCCAGTGGGTTTGGCGACGAGTATGAAGCGAGGGCCAGCCAACGAGAGCGTACAGGTCGCAGTGGTGGGTAGTGTATGGGACTTTGGTGACAAAACGGATGGCACTGTGATAGACTGCATCCAATTTGTTGTGTTGGAGGCTATTTTATAGATGACATCGCCGAAGTCGAGGATCGGTAGGATGGTCAGTTTTACGAGGGTATGTTTGGTAGCATGAGTAAAGGATGCTTTGTTGCGACATAGGAAGCCGATTCTAGATTTAATTTTGGATTGGAGATGCTTAATGTGAATCTGGAAGGAGAGTTTACAGTCTAACCAGACACCCAAGGTATTTGTAGTTGTCCACGTATTCTAAGTCAGAGCCGTCCAGAGTAGTGATGCTGGACGGGCGGGCAGGTGCGGGCAGTGATCGATTGAATAGCATGCATTTAGTTTTACTTGCATTTAAGAGCAGTTGGAGGCCACGGAAGGAGAGTTGTATGGCATTGAAGCTCGTCTGGAGGTTAGTTAACACCATGTCCAAAGAGGGGCCAGAAGTATACAGAATGGTGTCGTCTGCGTAGAGGTGGATCAGAGAATCACCAGCAGCAAGAGCGACATCATTGATGTATACAGAGAAGAGAGTCGGCCCGAGAATTGAACCCTGTGGCACCCCCATAGAGACTGCCAGAGGTCCGGACAACAGGCCCTCCGATTTGACACATTGAACTCTATCTGAGAAGTAGTTGGTAAACCAGGCGAGGCAATTATTTGAGAAACCAAGGCTGTCGAGTCTGCCAATAAGAATGTGGTGATTGACAGAGTCGAAAGTCTTAGCCAGGTCGATGAATACGGCTGCACAGTAATGTCTCTTATCGATGTCGGTTATGATGTCGTTTAGGACCTTGAGCGTGGCATGACCAGCTCTGAAACCAGATTGCAACCAGATTGCATAGTGGAGAAGGTACAGTGGGATTCGAAATGCTCTGTAATCTGTTTGTTAACTTGGCTTTCGAAGACCTTAGAAAGACAGGGTAGGATAGATATAGGTCTGTAGCAGTTTGGGTCTAGAGTGTCACCCCCTTTGAAGAGGGGGATGACCGCGGCAGCTTTCCAATCTTTGGGATTCTCAGACGATACGAAAGAGAGGTTGAACAGGCTAGTAATTGGGGTTTCAACAATTTTGGCAGATCATTTTAGAAAGAGAGGGTCCAGATTGTCTAGCCCGGCTGATTTGTAGGGGTCCAGATTTTGCAGCTCTTTCAGAACATCAGCTATCTGGATTTGGGTGAAGGAGAAATGGTGGGGGCTTTGGCGGATTGCTGTGGAGGGTGCCGGGCAGTTGACCGTGGTAGGGGTAGCCAGGTGGAAAGCATGGCCAGCCGTAGAGAAATGCTTATTGAAATTCTCAATTATAGTGGATTTATCGGTGGTAACAGTGTTTCCTAGCCTCAGAGCAGTGGGCAGCTGGGAGGAGGTGCTCTTATTCTCCATGGACTATACAGTGTCCCAGAACCTTTTTTGAGTTTGTACTACAGGATGCAAATTTCTGTTTGAAAAAACTAGCCTTAGCTTTCCTAACTGCCTGTGTATATTTGTTCCTAACTTCCCTGAAAAGTTGCATATTACGGGAGCTATTCGATGCTAATGCAGAACGTCACAGGATGATTTTGTGCTGGTCAAGGGCAGACAGGTCTGGATTGAACCAAGGACTATACAGAGAAAAGAGTCGGCCCGAGAATTGAACCCTGTGGCACCCCCATAGAAGCTGTTCTGAGGGCAAAAGGGGGTGCAACTCAATATTAGGAAGGTGTTCCTAATGTTTTGTATACTCAGTGCATATATATTTTTATATTTCGGACTCTGCTCGACATTGCTCGATCTCATATTTCTTAATATCTTTATTTTTATTTCTGGGATTTGTGTGTATTGTTTTGTATTGTTAGGCATTTTGCTGCACCTGCAAAAACATCTGCAAAATATGTGCACGTGACCAATAACGTTTGATTTGCACGAGTTGACTGACATTGTAAATGCAATGCTGTGTAACATGTAGAGAACTGAACAGAGTGCCATTGGTATCAATAAGTTGTTGACCTACGGTAGTACATAAGGCCTGTAGTTAACAACACCAGAACCTTACTCACAGATCATCAACAAAAAGAGCCTGTGTTAAAGGCCCAATGCAGACGTTTTTATATTAATATCAAATCATTTCTGGGTAACAAGGAAGTTCCTTACTGTCATAGATTTCCATTAAAATTGGCAAAAATAGGCTTGGAGCAAAAAGCTATTTCTCAAGCAAGAATTTTGCTAGGACTGTCTGGGAGTGGTGGAGTGGGGAGGGGGAAACTTAAAGCTGTTATTGGCAGAGAAGTTTGGAACTCTCTTTGTTATTGGTCTAGTAACCCCTTTACCACATGGTGATGTCACCATGCAAAGCCGAAACTCCCGCCCATGCAAACCTGCTGATTAGAAGTTCCTGTGTAGATTGTTTTTTCAACAAACAACTATCAGGAAATAACACTGATCAAATGTTTTCACACTTTTAAAGTGTTAGTTTCATCAGATGTTGTACAATATGATATAAAACACAGGAAAAAAACTGCATTTTGACTGCACTGGGCCTTTAAGAGTTTACAGCTATTCCTGACCCTGAAGGACTGGAGACAGGGTGAGTCGGGAACATTGCCTCAGGTGTCCTTCCTGAGAAAGAGAAAGAGAAAAAGAACATGACATTCACAAAGTCATAAAAGACAGCTTATATTGAGTAAGATTCTTTTTATTCACTTTCATCATGGGTGGATAGCCTCTACAATGATTCAGCTGAACACAATAATGAACCCTCTGAGTAAAATGACTTAATTGTCATGACCTTTCTCCTGTTATGGAGATGGGTTGGAGAATGATAGCTAAATGTCATTCACAGGGTCTTCACCTCAACTTACCCCACTCTCCTCTCCACTCCTCTCCTCCTCGTCTCTCCTCTCTTAGCTCCAAAATCACTCTCAATTCCTCCCCCTCACACTCTAATTTTCCCCTTCATTCTCTTCCTTCTTTTCTCTTCTCCTCTCTTTCTTTCTCCTCTCCTGTTCAATCTCCGGCATCATGTTACTCTCACATTCCCCCCCATCTCTCGTGTCACCCAGGGGGGGACAGAGCTGCTCTGTACTGGGGCTTATGTATCAACAGGACACAGAAGGTTGTTGTGTCCATGGGCAAGGTGCTGTGTTGGCTGCCGCTGCTGCTGCCATACTGTACCTGCCAGGCACATGATGAGTTGAGGGAGAGGTTCAATCAATGACATCCGAGACAGGCCCCTGAGACCCCTACCGTACATCCATGACTGGAGGAGTCAAAATGGATGTTTGACATAAACTCATGATAACACTGCCTCTCTCTCTCGTACTAGGTCTCTTTTGCTCTTTCGCTTCCTTTATCTCTTCTCCTCCTTCTTTCTCCCTCTCTCTTTCTTCCCCCTCTTTTTCTCTCTGGCTAAGCCTGTTATGCTGTTTGTTTTCCTCAGGACCCGTGGGGCTAAATTAGGGTGCATTACTTCCCAGCAGTGTTGGAGCCTTACACACACACACACGCACACACACACACACTCGTTAAGACCCTCTGCTCTTTCTTTCAGCCTCCCACAAATCATAGAGCTAAATACCCTCGATTTGATGAATTAAAATAAAGTGCCTTCAGAAAGTATTCATACCCCTTGACTAATTCCACATTTTGTTGTGTTACAGCCTCAAATCATAATGGATTAAATAAAACAATTTCTCACCCACCTACACACAATACCCCATATTGACAAAGTTACATAAAATAAAAAAAAGCTAATTTATTGAAAATTAAATACAGAAATATCTAATTTACATAAGTATTCACACTCCTGAGTCAATACTTTGTAGAAGCACCTGTGTCAGCGATTACAGCTGTGAGTCTTTCTGGGTAAGTGTCACGCCCTGACCATAGAGAGGCCTTGGATTCTCTATAGTGGTTTAGGTCAGGGTGTGACTATGGTTTTGTATGGTTCCCAATTAGAGGCAGCTGGTAATCGTTGCCTCTAATTGGGGATCATATTTAGGAAGCCCTATCTCCCACCTGCTTTGTGGGATATTGTTTGTGTTAGTGTGTTTGGGCACTAAGTCTTCACGGTCTTTGTAAGTCTTGTTGTTTTGTTTCTAGTTTCACTTTGTATTAAAAAGATGTGGAACTCAATTCACGCTGCGCCTTGGTCTGCTCATTTTGAAGTTTGTGACAGTAAGTCTCTAAGAGCCTTCCACACCTGGATTTTGCAACATTTCCCCATTATCCTTTATAAATTCTTCAAGCTAATTGGTTGTTGATCATTGCTTGACAACCATTTTCAGGTCTTGCCATAGATTTTCAAGTAGATTTAATTCGAAACTGTAACTCGGCCACTCAGGAACATTCACTTTCTTTTTTGTAAGCAACTTCATCTCCCAGTTTCTGGTGGAAAGCATACTGAACCAGGTTATCCTCTAGGATTTTGCCTGTGCTTAGCTCCATTAGATTTGTTTTTTATCCTGCAAAACTCACCAGTCCTTAATGATTACAAGCATACCCACAACATGATGCAGCCACCACTATGCTTGAAAATATGAAGAGTGGTACTCAGTAATGTGTTGTATTGGATTTGATCCAAACATAACACTTTGAACAAAAAGGACAAAAAGGGAAAGAAATGTTTTGCTTTGCCACCATTTTTTGCAGCATTACTTTAGTGCTTTGTTGCAAAAAGGATGCATGTTTTGGGAATATTTTTGTTCTTTACAAGCTACTTTATTTTCACTCTGTCAATTAGGTTAGTATTGTAGAGTAACTATAATGTTGTTGATCCATCCTCAGTTTTTCACCTATCACAGCCATTAAACTCTGTAATTGTTTTAAAGTCACCAATGGTGAAATCCCTGTGCAGTTTACTTCCTCTCCGGCAACCGAGTTAGGATGGATGCTTGTATCTTTGTAGTGACTGGGTGTATTGATACATCATCCAAAGTGTAAATAATAACTTCACCATGCTCAATGCGATATTCAATGTCTGCTTTTTTTTACCCATCTACCAATATGTGCCCTTTGTGAAGCATTGGATAACCTCTGGTCTTTGTTGTTGAATCTGTATTTGAAATTCACTGCTCGACTGAGACCTTACAGATAATTGTATGTGTGGGGTACAGAGATAAGGCAGTAATGTTAAACACTATTATTGTACACAGAGTGAGTCCATGCAACTTATTATTTGACTTGTTAAGCACATTTTTACTTCAGAACTTATTTCGACTTGCCATAACAAAGGGGTTGAAAACGTATTGACTCAAGACATTTTAGCTTTTCATTTTTATATAATTTAAACATAATTTAAACATAATTCCACTTTGACATTATAGGGTATTGTGTGTAGGCCATTGGCAAAAAAACTCAATTGAATACATGTTTAATTCAGGCTGTAACACAACAACAATTCAAGGGGAGTGAATACTTTCTGAAGGCACTGTACTTGTAAAGAAGACTTCTACGAGAAACTCACAAACGTTGATGTTGCTTTTGTCCTCCTGCCCTTGACTTGTACCCTCTGTGCCAGCCCTGTGCCCTGCTATGCTGTATTACAGGGTAATGGGTTTTCATAACTAGGGCAGAACCGCATGGCACAAAGGTATACATGTGGATGGCCAGAGTTTTTGAGCTTGAAGCAATTCACATAGCTTCAATAAATCGAACTTAATGGCATGTGTTGGCATACACGCCAACACACAAACAAAGTCACCATCATTCTCAGTGAAGTATTGTCTACTTTTCAAGTAACTGTGAAGTATTAAGGTTGAATGCCTAGTCAAGCTCTAATCCCAGACAGCACCTGTAAAAGCATCGACGTGTGGACACATAATGGGTTTTTCACTTGTCAGGGGATTGATGTTTGTGGTGATGAGTGAAAGTGGACGGTAGTCTGAACTCGTGGCAATATGTTGTTGATAAAGTTGAGGTATTACTTTGAATAGACTGCTACGCAGTGGCTTGGACTGTTTTTACTATGATCCACTCCACTTGTCATTACATACAGTAAACATGTACTGTCAGGTCCAAAATGATTGCCACCTTGATAAGCAAAAAATACTTCATAAAATAAATAATACAAATAATAATAATAACTTGCAAAGTTATACTATTGTATACTAATACAATTGTTCAGATCAGATAGTTGTGTTGTGGCCATAGACATGTAATCCATAGAAGGGTTTTGGAACCTCTAACCCTTTGCAATTTTGCTGGCATCCAGGCGGTGAGGGTAGGCAGCAACACATCCACCACGCTGACCATCAACACAGGGGCCCCGCAGGGGTCGACTCCTGCACTCCCTGTTCACCCACTACTGGAGTGGCCTCGCACAACTACAACACCATCAACAAGTTTTCTGACGACGCGACGGTGGAAGGAATGATCACCGACGACAATGACACAGCCTATAGGAAGGAGGTCAGAGACCTGGCGGTGTGGTGCCAGGGCACAACCTCTACCTCAATGTCAGTAAGACAAAGAGGCTGATTGTGGACTACAGGAAACAGACGGGCGAGCTCGCCCCCATCCACATTGTTGGGGCTTTAGTCGAGCGGGTCAAGACTGCTAAATAAGACTGCTATAAAGCAAATAAAATGGCTTCCTGGACCGTTTTTGTTTTGCACTAACTCTCTTGCACTGATTATATGCACACACATTGGAATCTACCCACACACTCACACATATCTGCCCTGTTGCCTAGTAACTTTTCCTCTACCTATATGTAAATAGCTACCTCAATTACTTCGTAACCCTGCAAATCGACTCTGTACTGGTGCTCCCTGTATATAGCCACTTTATTTTTACTCATTATTGTTATTCGTTATTCACTGTGTATTTATTCCTTGTGTCACTATTTCAATTTTTTTATTTAAATGTTCTATATTTATCTTTAACTTTACATTGTTGGAAAATGACCCTTAACTAAGCATTTCACTGTTAGTCTAGACCTGTTCTTTACAAAGCATGTGACAAATACAATTGAATTTAATATGTTAAACTCATGGGTAGTTGGGTACAGTAGCAATGGCTGCCAGGCCTGACTTGAATGAGAAATCTATGGATTATATTTCTATGGTTGGTTGAGGATGTCAGTTTGCCTTTGGCACATTTTTTAATACAATCGTGAGGAAAGCGTACAGTTTGGAAAGCAAATGCCTACTGCTGAAAATAGAAGACGAATGTGTCTGTAGAAGCTAAAAAAAACGAACTAACTTTGGAGCACTGTTTTTCATAGTAGCTTCCCAATGGGTACAGATGTCAATTCAATGTATATTCCACGTTCAATTTCATTGAAATTATGTGGAAACAACACTGATTTGACCAGTGTGTGCCCAGTGGGTTATCTTGAGACCCTGCTTACAAATGTTCCCCATGTGTGGAAGTCCCAAAAACCTCTCTGCTCAACTGTATGCCACCATGCAAATGTGATTATAGATGCATGCAATGCTTTATTATAAAGGGGATTTGTTTTCATTAAATTGTACTCATTTTGCCATGGGAGACATTTTTGCAGTTTCAGAGCAATTTTTCTGCAGTAATTATTTTTTTGCAATGGGGTTAAGAGACATTTTTGCAATTTTACAATACATTTCATGTAATTCTACTCGTTTTGCAATGGGGCAGAGAGATAGTTTTGCAATTTTAAAGCTAATTTCCTGAGATTCTATCCATTTTGCCATGGGGTGGAGAGAATTTGGGGCCAAGCTTCCTGCCATCCAGGACATACAGTGGGGAGAACAAGTATTTGATACACTGACGATTTCGCAGGTTTTCCTACTTACAAAGCATGTAGAGGTCTGTAATTTTTATCATAAGTACACTTCAACTGTGAGAGACGGAATCTAAAACAAAATCCAGAAAATCACATTGTATGATTTTTAAGTAATTAATTTGCATTTTATTGCATGACATAAGTATTTGATCACCTACCAACCAGTAAGAATTCCGGCTCTCACAGACCTGTTAGTTTTTCTTTAAGAAGCCCTCCTGTTCTCCACTCATTACCTGTATTAACTGCACCTGTTTGAACTCGTTACCTGTATAAAAGACACCTGTCCACACACTCAATCAAACAGACTCCAACTTCTCCACAATGGCCAAGACCAGAGAGCTGTGTAAGGACATCAGGGATAAAATTGTAGACCTGCACAAGGCTGGGATGGGCTACAGGACAATAGGCAAGCAGCTTGGTGAGAAGGCAACAACTGTTGGCGCAATTATTAGAAAATCGAAGAAGTTCAAGATGACGGTCTATCACCCTCGGTCTGGGGCTCCATGCAAGATCTCACCTCGTGGGGCATCAATGATCATGAGGAAGGTGAGAGAACAGCCCAGAACTACACGGCAGGACCTGGTCAATGACCTGAAGAGAGCTGGGACCACAGTCTCAAAGAAAAACACTAGTAACACACTACGCCGTCATGGATTAAAATCCTGCAGCGCACGCAAGGTCTCCCTGCTCAAGCCAGCGCATGTTCAGGCCCGTCTGAAGTTTATCAATGACCATCTGGATGATCCAGAGGAGGAATGGGAGAAGGTCATGTGGTCTGATGAGACAAAAATAGAGCTTTTTGGTCTAAACTCCACTCGCCGTGTTTGGAGGAAGAAGAAGGATGAGTACAACCCCAAGAACACCATCCCAACCGTGAAGCGTGGAGGTGGAAACATCATTCTTTGGGGATGCTTTTCTGCAAAGGGGACAGGATGACTGCACCGTATTGAAGGGAGGATGGATGGGGCCATGTATCGCGAGATCTTGGCCAACAACCTCCTTCCCTCAGTAAGAGCATTGAAGACGGGTCGTGGCTGGGTCTTCCAGCATGACAACGACCCGAAACACACAGCCAGGGCAACTAAGGAGTGGCTCCGTAAGAAGCATCTCAAGGTCCTGGAGTGGCCTAGCCAGTCTCCAGACCTGAACCCAATAGAAAATCTTTGGTGGGAGCTGAAAGTCCGTATTGCCCAGCGACAGCCCCGAAACCTGAAGGATCTGGAGAAGGTCTGTATGGAGGAGTGGGCCAAAATCCCTGCTGCAGTGTGTGCAAACCTGGTCAAGAACTACAGGAAACGTATGATCTCTGTAATTGCAAACAAAGGTTTCTGTACCAAATATTAAGTTCTGCTTTTCTGATGTATCAAATACTTATGTCATGCAATAAAATGCAAATTAATTACTTAAAAATAATACAATGTGATTTTCTGGATTTTCTGGATTCCGTCTCTCACAGTTGAAGTGTACCTATGATAAAAAATTACAGACCTCTACATGCTTTGTAAGTAGGAAAACCTGCAAAATCGGCAGTGTATCAAATACTTGTTCTCCCCTCTGTATATACTAGGCGGTGTCAGAGGAAGACCCCAAAAATTGTCAAAGACTCCAGTCACCCGTTCTCTCTGCTACCACACGGCAAGCAGTACTGGAGCGCCAAGTCTAGGTCAAAAAGGCTCCTCTACCCCAAGCCATAAGACTGCTGAACAATTAACCAAATGGCCACCTGGACTATTTACATTGACACCCCCCTCCATTCGTTTTTTCACTGCTGCTACGAGCTGTCTATTTTCTATGCATAGTTACTTTACCCATACCTACATGTACAAATTACCTTGACTAACCTGTTTCCCCTCACATTGACTCAGTACTGGTACCCCCCTGTATATAGCCTCGTTATTGATATTTTATTGTGTTGCTGTTTATTATTCTTTACTTTAGTTTATTTAGTAAATCATTTCTTAACTCTTTCTTGAACCTCATTGTTGGTTAAGGGCTTGTAAGTCAGCGTTCACGGTAAGGTTTACACCTGTTGTATTCGGTGCATGTCACAAATAACATTTGATTTGACAAATACATTTTTAATTGACCACAAAATCTACATTTTGCATTGGCCATCTCAGTCTCCGGACTTGAACCCCATTGAAAACCTATGGTTTGAACTGAATACATCAGTCCATACGCTCAGACGAAGGATATCAAGGATCTGGAAAGATTCTGTATGGAGGAATGGTAAGATCCCTCCCAATGTGTTCTCCAATCTCATAAAACACTTCATAAAACATTTGCGGAATATTGAAAACAGGGGTGCCAAAAATCTTTACCTCTATCTTTTTTATCTTTTTTGTATTACTTGTTAAACAAAATCTATTTCACTGAGCAATTATATTGGTATAAATTATATGATAATACAAGATAGCTCAATATTTGTAATAATTATTTTGTACAGTATTTTTTGCCCATCTTTATCAAGGGTGGCAATAATTATGGACCTGACTGTATATGATGCACACAGCCCTGAGACCTTTTTCCAGGAATTCTCTTTCACTATCCACATCTAAGCGTCTCAGTCAGAATATAGCTAGGTCCCTACAGAGCCACAGAGACAGCCACCTCACTGAATTTATCATATGGCTGCTGGCATAGCTGTAATTGAAACTTTATGAAGTGTGAAACCTTTTTCACTGTTTGAAAGTTTCCAATTAATTTTTTTCTATGCCTCTTCCATACAATTACATATCGCATTAAACTTCCACAATTTCCACTCCACCCCAAACAGCCAAGGCAAATGGTCTAGTTGCTTGAGTGTTGATTCTGTTTGACGAGATGTTTTCGGCTGTGGTGGACATTTAAAATGAAGGGGAAAGGAATTAGGACATCTGTGCCAGAAGGGGAGAATATTATTTTGTCACATGTTTGTGTCCAGCTGTCTGTCTATTGCGTACAGGCATCTGCCAAAGAAAGAGAAACTATGTCTCTCTGTACGTCTTCTTTCTCTCCACCGCCATCACCCCGATTCTATTCATTAGCCTTCTGTTTGACCTTGGCCTCATGGCGAGTGCTCAGTATGTGGCGGGCTAGTGAGACAAATGGTGTTTACTGAATTACTGAGACTGTAGCGGCTCTCATCATCTTTTTATGACTGACTTCCTTCTCTGTTCCCTCTCTTTGGTTTTATGGTACAAAAATGCAGATGCTGTAAACCATGAGGTAGGTTGTTCGTTTTTAAAGGATAAAAACAATATTTCATGTCTATGTTTCTAGCTGTAAGTGCATGTGTGTTTGAATACATACAATATGTGTGTCTGCGTTTCATACAGTGCATTCGGAAAGTATTCAGACGCCGTCCCTTTTTCCCCATTTTGTTACGTTACAGCCTTATTCTAAGATGGATTAAAAAAATACAAATTCTCATCAATCGACACAAAATACCCAATAACGACAAGGTGAAAACTGTTTCTTTGACATTTTTGTTAATTTATTACAAATAAAAAAAACGAAATACCTTATCTGTATAAGGTCCCACAGTTGACAGTGCATGTCAGAGCGAAAAACCAAGCCATAAGGTCGAAGGAATTGTCCGTAGAGCTCCGAGACAGGCTTGTGCCAAGGCATAGATCTGGGGAAGGGTACCAAAACATTTCTGCAGCATTGAAGGTCCCCAAGAACAGAGTGGCCTCAATCATTCTTAAATGGAAGATGTTTGGAACCACCAAGACTCTTCCTAGAGTTGGCCGTCTGGCCAAACTCAGCAATCGGCAGAGCTCCAGAGTTGCTCTGTGGAGATGGGAGAACCTTCCAGAAGGACAACCATCTCTGCAGCACTCCACCAATCAGGCCTTTATGGTAGAGTGGCCAGACAGAAGTCACTCCTCAGTAAAATGCACATGACAGCCCGCTTGGAGTTGGCCAAAAGGCAAAGGACTCTCAGACAATGAGAAACAAGATTCTCTGGTCTGATGAAACCAAGATTGAACTCTTTGGCCTGAATTCCAAGCGTCACGTCTGGAGGAAACCTGGCACCATCCCTACGGTGAAGCATGCTGTTGGCAGCATCATGCTGTGGGGATGTTTTTCAGCTGCAGGGACTGGGAGACTAGTCAGGATCGAGGGAAAGATTAACGGAGCAAAGTACAGAGAGCTCCTTGATGAAAACCTACTCCAGAGCACTCAGGACCTCAGACTGGGGCGAAGATTCGCCTTCCAACAGGACAACAACCCTAAGCACACAGCCAAGACAACGCAGGAGTGGCTTCGGGACAAGTCTCTGAATGTCCTTGAGTGGCCCAGCCAGATTCAAGAAAGGAAGAAAAATAATTCATCCATTACAATAAGGCTGTAACATGACAAAATGTGGAAAACGTGAAAGGGTCTGAATACTTTCGGAATGCAATGTATGTGTCTTATGCGTGCAACACGCCCTTGTTTCCGAATGGGGGCTGTGCTCAACGGGGTGTTTTTGTGTTTGTTTGCATGTTTGTCCTTTAATTTGACTCTCTTCCTCTGCTCTTCTAAATATTAAGTGTCAATCAAAGTGTGACCTGAACAGTGGTCTTCAGAAGGCAGTAGCAGTGGAGCACTGTGAGGAGTGGTATATCTGATGGAGATCATCAAGAAATAACCACATAGATCATTAAATGAGAACCAGAAGGGACAGAACTGGGATAGTATAACGTGACACCAGAAACAACAGGCTTTCAAAAAGAGAATAAGCTTCACATACTCCAATAATGAATTTACTTTGATGTGTTTGTTTTTTTTCAATTTGGAAGCGAGCGCTGTTACACGCTGTTACCAATTCATGAACTGGAGATCACTCTAATAGAATGTATACTGTTCAGCCCGAGGCAGGCGTTTCACAAATTTGGGATTTGATTTCTATTAATTTCTTGAAATGACAGAGATTTAATAGGATTCACCTATGGCAGGGGTGTCAAACTCAATCCATGGAGGGCCTAGTGTCTGCTGGTTTTTGTTTTTTCCTTTAAAACCTAGACAACCAGGTGAGGGGAGTTCCTTAATAATCAGTGACCTTAATTCATCAATCAAGTTCAAGGGAGGAGCGAAAACCCGCAGACACTCGGCCCTCCATGGAATGAGTTTGACACGTGCTCTATGGCACAACCTCCACAGCATCATAAGAAATCTAATAAAAATCACAGCACCCCACAAGCAACACAAAAACACAAAAACATAAACAAAGCACCCACTATACAACACATTCCCCACGGTGATTAACATATGGTCTCCACATTCTGTCAAACATTTCCAGTTTTTGTTTAACTTTAGAATATACAAAATCCAACAGTTTGTAGCTAGATAATTCAGTCCTCTAATTTGTTATTGAGGGTAAATAAGAGGCTTTCCAATTGATGGCGACACATTTCTTTGCAGCAATTAGACCTAGATTACAAAACTGTCTCTGATATTAAATCACCAATATTTACATTTCCCAACAGACATAATCGTGGAGATGGATGGATATAAATTCCTAGGCACAATGAAATGATAACACGTACAGTACATTATCCCAAACCAGTGTCAGGACCACAGCATAATAAGGTTTCTTTTGCATCTCCAACAGAAATGTGACATTTCTGGTTGCATTACATTCATTCTGGCAGGAGAGTAGTAAGTCCTATGAATTGTCTTAAATTGCAGTAGCTTATGTCTTAAGTTGTAGGAGCAGGTATAAACATTTTCACATATCTGTGACCAGATCTGTTTCCCATTTTTTGGAACCATCAGGTACAGCTTCAATCAACCCTCGATATAACTTTGCAATCAACTTCTTTAGCGTAGCAAATTCTTTCAGTATTTGTTCTATACTAGATGCCTTAGATTCATCCAGATTCTTTTGAAGTGGTTGAATAAGATTTCGGAGTTGTAAGAATTTTAAGAAATCCTTGAATAATCCTTTCGATAATACAAATCTTTCTTGTAATTGATTGAATAACAGGAGAGAGCCATCATAGTACACTTGTTCAAAATTCATGATGCTACTTTGGAACCAGGACTTAAAGGTTTTGTCATTAACCTGTTTGGGGTGCAGCCCGACACCGCTACACTTATGACAACATCCAGCTCAAGTGCAGGGCGCGAAATTCAAAAGATATTTTTTTTAAATATTTAACTTTCACACATTAACAAGTCCAAGACACCAGATGAAAGGTACACATCTTGTGAATCAAGCCAACATGTCCGATTTTTAAAATGTTTTACAGGGAAGACACAATATGTAAATCTATTAGCTAACCACGTTAGCAAAAGACACCACTATTCTTACTCCATCAGTTTTTTACTCCATCAGTAGCTATCACAAATTCGACCAAATAAAGATATAAATAGCCACTAACCAAGAAACAACTTCATCAGATGACAGTCTGATAACATATTTATTGTATAGCATATGTTTTGTTAGAAAAATGTGCATATTTCAGGTATAAATCATAGTTTACATTTCAGCTACAATCAGAAATTGCACCGAAAGCAGCCATAATATTTACAGACACCAACGTCAAATACCTAATTACTCATCATAAAACATTTCTGAAAAATACATAGTGTACAGCAATTGAAAGACAGGCATCTTGTGATTCCAGACAATATTTCCGATTTATTAAATGTTTTACAGCGAAAACAAAATGTAGCGTTATATTAGCGTAGCCACAATAGCCAGAAACACTTGGGCGCCCACGACCAGTTCACATGCACGACAGATATTAGAAATAGCATCATAAAATGTTTCTTACTTTTGGTGATCTTCCGTCAGAATGTTGGACAAGGTGTCCTTTGTCCAGAACAGTCGTTGTTTTGATCTGGAACGGCAAATATCCCTCTTCATTTAGCATGGGCACTTGCCAAGTGGCACGGATCACTCCAACGTCAACAAAGTCAGAGAACGGAACACGGCAAAACTCCCGAAAAATTTTCAATAATCTGATTAAACTATATTGAAAAAACATACGTTACGATGATATGGTCACATGTATCAAATAAAATCTAAGACGGAGATGTTAGTCGTCCATAACGAGAGCAAAACAGAAGGCAAATTCATGTCCTCTTTCGCGCGCTCCAGAAACAGGAAATGGACGGTCACGTCAAACAAAGAGCTTTAATTCCACCTCAGACCAAGATAAACACGAAATTTTTTCTCTCACCGCCTCTTGACAACCAGGGGAAGGTATATGAAGTGTATGTAGACTCTTACGTATCACGCCCATGGATAGGCATGAAGTTGAACAGAGCATCGATTTCTGACATTCCACTTCCTGGTCAGGAAGTGTGCTGCAGAATGACTTCTGTTTCACTCAGAGAAATAATTCAAACGGTTTTAGAAACTAGAGAGTGTTTTCTATCCAATAGTAATAATAATATGCATATTGTACGAGCAAGAATTGAGTACGAGGCCGTTTGAAATGGGCACGATTTAACTGGCTACTCAATACTGCCCCTTGCAGCCATAACAGGTTTAAACACTGAAGGTAAGGTGGGGTTATTCCAAATAGGTGTCCCTGGCGATATTGGTTCTTACCATCTCATGAATTGATGTACATTTCCCCAAACAAGAATGGAATTGAGAATCATTGGATTGTCTGTTTTTCTGTTCAACGCCTTGTACCAGAAGTAGTGAATTTATTTCAGATCATGAGGTATTATATTTATGGCTTCGATACTCCTCCATGCAAAAGGATAGTCTGCTGTCCATTGTTTAAGTGAACGCAGTTGTGCAGCCCAGTAATACATTTTCCTAATACAGCACCATATCATGTTCCAAGATCGCTTAGCAGTCGGATGTGTGTTTTGTCTTGTCCCATCCTGTCCCGTGTAAATATCATTTTCCACAATTTTTGGGGGTATATATTTTGTACATATTTTAATCTCACTTTCCATCTATGGGCTGAATATACTCTCCTGCAACCCGCGTCACCCAATGTGGTACGGATCTGCTATTTTTATACTTTAGAACCAGAACCCCCATCAGCAGCTAGCCAGCTAACTATCTACTAGCTAGCAGTCAGTTAGCCACTGCTAGCGGTCTTCACCGTTAACTCGGACACCAGCCAGCCTCAGCTCGGTCAATACCTGCCAGTCTTCCCCACTCGATATCAACCCAGAGCATATCGGACTGCTTTTTCTCTACCACATCTCTGGATTCCCACCGCAAGCTCTGAACCTTTACAGCAGATCATCGAAGCTAGCTAGCTGCAATTCGAGTGGCTAATCCTGGCTAACGTCTCTGTCCCGAAGCAAGCACCAGTTAGCCTAGAGCTAGCCTCGAGCTAGGCCCATCTCTCGGCTTGCCAAAGAGGTCCACCAGCTAACTCTTGGGCTCCAATACCTCTTTTGCCAATTGGCCTGGACCCTTTACTGCCGACACGGAGCCCCACCGATCCATCACGACTGGTCTGCTGACGTAATCGTCCAAGGTAGTTTCAACAGGCTCTTCGGTTGCGACATCGCCGAAGGCCCATCTGCTAGCCCCGGCCTGCTAGCTGTCTGAATCACCGTGTCTCCAGCTCGCCTAGCATAGTATCGACTACTGAATTGGCTCCCTGACTAACCTATTGCTACTCATTAGAGCCTATGATCACTCGGCTATACATGCCTCTCCCTAATGTCAATATGCCTTGTCTATTGCTGTTTGGTTAGTGATTATTGTCTTGTTTCACTGTAGAGCCCCCAGCCCTGCCCAATATACCTTAGATAGCCCTTTTGTCCCATCCCCCACACATGCGGTGACCTCACCTCGCTTAACTGGTGCCTCTAGAGACAAAACCTCTCTCATCGTCACTCAATGCCTAGGTTTACCTCCACTGTACTCACATCCTACCATAACCTTGTCTGTACATTATGCCTTGAATCTATTCTTCCACGCACATAAATCTGCTCCTTTTACTCTCTGTTCCAAACGCACTAGACGACCAGTTCTTAGCTGTACCTTTATCCTACTCCTCCTCTGTTCCCTGAGTCGCCTCTTCACTGTTGACATTGAGACTGGTGTTTTGCGGGTACTGTTTAATGAAGCTGCCAGTTGAGGACTTATGAGGCGTCTGTTTCTCAAACTAGACACGCTAATGTACTTGTTCTCTTGCTCAGTTGTGCACCGGGGCCTCCCACTCCTCTTTCTATTCGGGTTAGTTTGCACTCTTCTGTGAAGGGAGTAGTACACAGCGTTGTGCGAGATCTTCAGTTTCTTGGCAATTTCTCGCATGGAATAGCCTTCATTTCTCAGAACAAAAATAGACTGATGAATTTCAGAAGAAAGTTCTTTATTTCTGGCCATTTTGAGCCTATAATCGAACCCACAAATGCTGATGCTCCAGATACTTCAGATACTCAACTAGTCTAAAGGACAGTTTTATTGCTTCTTTAATCTGGACAACAGTTTTCAGCTGTGCTAACATAATGGCAAAAGGGTTTTCTAATGATCAATTGGCCTTTTAAAATTATAAACTTGGATTAGCTAACACAACGTGCCATTGGAACACAGGAGTGATGGTTGCTGATAATGGGCCTTTGTACGCCTATGTAGATATTCCATAAAGAATCTACCGTTTCCTGCTACGATAGTCATTTACAACATTAACAATGTCTACACTGTAATTCTGATCAATTTGATGTTATTTTAATGGACCAAAAATTTGCTTTTCTTTCAAAAAGAAGGACATTTCTAAGTGACCCCAAACTTTTTAGTGGTAGTGTATATATATATATATATATATACAAAAATACAATAATAATATGATAATAAGTCCAATATTGCACAACTAGGACTAAAGTGAGTGTCAGTAATATGTATCCATGATATGTGCAGTCAACTAGTATATTTAGGGTTTATGAAGTGAATATTGTGATTATTATTAAGTAGTCCTGTTTAAGGCTGGTTCAACCTTCTGAGATAGATGAGGTCCTTCAAAAGTATACATTACTAATTTGTCCTGGCCAGCGTCATAGGCCTAACTCTTATTTTTTTTAAGCCAAAGGAAAGGAATAGATTATCCCTCTCAGGGTCAATAACAAGAGAACAACTACATAAAAAGCACTTGCCATCACTATGTTAATTGAGAAAGAAATTAATTTGATTATTTAGGCATTAGGTATCATTATAGTATATTAAAGAGAGAGATTCGTTCAACTCTCCATATAATTCTCTAATTAAATTAAGGCAAACAGATGTTGGGCTATAACTGCTGAAGTAGCGTACAGTTCCGCTGTACTGCACATAACCACATGTGGGAAGCACTCGTTTTGACCCTTTGGGACAGAGCGGGCGGCTCCTTAAGAGCAGGGTGATATAATGACTTGTAAGGTTAATGCAACATCCGTCCGCTCTGGGCACCGGTAGAGCCAAAACGAATACCATCCATTCACTTCATTTTTCAGTTGGCCTAGCTAAATTTCTTGTAAATTCCACCTTGCGATTCAGTTAGTTGATTCATTTCAATATAATTGTCCATTGAAGTGCTGGAAATAATAATTGAAAGGCGCATAATTGTGGGCTTCGCACACATACTGTAGCCTGCTTGTTGCTATCTCTCTTATTAGCTCGGCAATTGCCCATATTTCTTCAACATTCATTCAACCAATTCATTAACATTATTCATTGTTCTTTCTATGGGAGAATAAAAATTGAAAAAGGATAATCGACACGTGATGATATCATGTTGCCCACACTAATACAATTTTTAAAATTCTATATCAATTTCCCCATTATCATGGCTTCAATTTTTTTTTAAGAAGGGAGAGACAGCAACGGAAATGAATGTACTGTGTGCATACAATTTCAGCGTCTTAGGCTGTATGACATTTGATCTCTCCCAGTGTATTTTCACGTGCCATTTAAATTCTTCCCACCCACTCAGGTCTTCATAGCTTATTTGCTGGGGAGCATTCCAAAATAATTGTCCAGATCATAGCAATCATCATGCTGCCTTGTTCACTTGTCAGTTTGTTACTTAAACAAATAGATCATGGCTACAGCCTACCAATGAATGGGTTTTCATTCATGCTACATAGCCAATAGTCATTAAAGTGATATTCATTTAGACAGATCACCTGAATGGTGCTGTAATTGTCTTTTCAATAGGCGTGTAAGTGACGGCATTAACAACACATACCTTTCTCTTTTGTGTCTTTAATCAGTAGCTTGAACAGTTCAATAGTCCAGTGCATCATCTGTTGTACATCGTCTGTTGACAGGCTGTCTTGTAGTCTATACATTTTATTCATTGCCATTTCCACTGTTCTCCTTGTCCAGGTTATCCAGGAATCAGGTAGTTTCAAATCAAATCAAATCAAATCAAATGTATTTATATAGCCCTTCTTACATCAGCTGATATCTCAAAGTGCTGTACAGAAACCCAGCCTAAAACCCCAAACAGCAAGCAATGCAGGTGTAGAAGCACGGTGGCTAGAAAAAACTCCCTAGAAAGGCCAGAACCTAGGAAGAAACCTAGAGAGGAACCAGGCTATGAGGGGTGGCCAGTCCTCTTCTGGCTGTGCCGGGTGGAGATTATAACAGAACATGGCCAAGATGTTCAAATGTTCATAAATGACCAGCATGGTCAAATAATAATAATCACAGTAGTTGTCGAGGGTGCAGGAAGTCAGCACCTCAGGAGTAAATGTCAGTTGGCTTTTCATAGCCGATCATTAAGAGTATCTCTACCGCTCCTGCGGTCTCTAGAGAGTTGAAAACAGCAGGTCTGGGACAGGTAACACGTCCGGTGAACAGGTCAGGGTTCCATAGCCGCAGGCAGAACAGTTGAAACTGGAGCAGCAGCATGGCCAGGTGGACTGGGGACAGCAAGGAGTCATCATGCCAGGTAGTCCTGAGGCATGGTCCTAGGGCTCAGGTCCTCCGAGAGAGAGGATATGTAATAGTTTTAACTTTAGTCCGTCCCCTCGCCCCAACCAGGGACCCTCTGCACATATCAACAACAGTCACCCACGAAGCATTGTTACCCATCGCTCCACAAAAGAGCAAGGGGAACCACTACTTCAAGGTCTCAAAGCAAGTGACGTCACCGTTTGAAAGGCTATTAGCCACCGCTAACTAGCTAGCCATTTCACATCTGTTACACTCACCCCCCTTTCGACCTCCTCCTTTTCCGCAGCAACCAGTGATCCGGGTCAACAGCATCAATGTAACAGTTTAACTTTAGTCCGTCCCCTCGCGAACCAGGGACCTTCTGCACACATCAGCAACTGACACCCACGAAGCATCGTTACCCATCGCTCCACAAAGGCCGCGGCCCTTGCAGAGCAAGGGGAACCACTACTTCAAGGTCTCAAAGCGAGTGACGTAACCGATTGAAACGCTATTAGTGCGTACCACCGCTAACTAGCTAGCCATTTCACATCTGTTACACTCACCCCCCTTTCGACCTCCTCCTTTTCCGCAGCAACCAGTGATCCGGGTCAACAGCATCAATGTAACAGTTTAACTTTAGTCAGTCCCCTCGCCCCGACCCGGGCTCTTCTGCACACATCAGCAACTGACACCCACGAAGCATCGTTACCCATCGCTCCACAAAGGCCGCGACCCTTGCAGAGCAAGGGGAACCACTACTTCAAGGTCTCAGAGCAAGTGACGTCACCGATTGAAAGGCTATTAGCGCGCACCACCGCTAACTAGATAGCCATTTCACATCCGTTACACATACTTAAATTCACACAGGACCCTGGATAAGACAGGAGAAGTACTCCAGATATAACAAACTGACCCTAGCCCCCTGACACATAAACTACTGCAGCATAAATACTGGAGGCTGAGACAGGAGGGGTCAGGAGACACTGTGGCCCCATCCGATGATACCCCCGGACAGGGCCAAACAGGGCCAAATGTCACTTTCCTTCCATTTGACACGTAGTTGTGTGGGGTAACATTACACCAAAGACAACAGGATTGGTTTTTCCCATAGCTTTTTCTTTATGGGGTCAAATTCACTGCATTTCATGTAGAGGTCTCTGCTTATGTCAGCGTTAATTTAATATAGATCTAATGGCCCCAAACATAAAATGTCCGACTCTCAACTTTTTGGCTTGGATGGCCAGCCGTAGAACTTTATCTTTGTCCCTTTAGTTAAGGAACCCCTGGTTTGCTGATTGTGTCTGAAGTCCTCCATCTCTTTTAATCGTTCAGTAAGCCCCATACTGATGTATTTTTGTTCATCCACGGTTTTCTGGAGCTTTTCTAGTGTTATTTTCTCCAGGGTTTTGACCTCCTCCGTGTGTTTGCCCAGTTCAGTCATCTCAGTTTTGATAATTTTTTATTAATCTACAGTTTTTCATTGCCAGTGCGAATTTCTGTTAGTTTCTGACATCCTGATATTCTTGTTCAAACCAAAAGGAACTTGGTATGCAATGTAACACAGGGTTTGCATTGTGACACAACGTAAACGGTTGATGTTGTCTTCAGATGTTTGAAGGCATCCAGGTTTGATTCCCTGAGACTGAGTCAGAGAGGGAGAATGTGAGTTAGAGAGGAATGGTTGCATGCCATAGCCAGACAGTGTGTTGAGACTGCCGTAGAGTCAGCTGACTGATGGGAAATAGGGAAGTTAGAGAGAGGGAGAGAGAGAGAGAGAGGGAGAGAGAGAGAGAGAGAGAAAGAGATAAAAGAAAGAAAAGAAAGAATGAGGCTGAGAATTTGTCCAAGAGTGACTTTTAGCTTTCCACCATGAGTGTCTACTGTTGGCTATGTGTACATTTATCTTTCATTGGCCATGTAACTGTTTTCACAACAGAACTTAATACAAATGCATTCACAGCACTTTGTAATGGAAGAAAGGGGTCTATATTTTAAAGTGAGTGCACAGTGTAAGAGTGAGACAGAGTGACCATAGACGTGTATATGTGAGGTCTGTGCTGATTATTTTTTCTTTAGCATTCACCCTCTGGTCCAACAGCTGCAACTGTGTTCTATTTCGGTTGGAGATAAATGAGGTGCCATGTGTGGAATAGGAATACACTATTATCAGGATGAAATGTCTGATGAGTGGATAGCGTGTGACTGGCTAGGAATAAAACTGACAGGTTCATTTTTCTCTGCCCCCTCAACTGGAAATAACTAGCTTGGATGCCAGTTAGCCAGCTTAATTGTCACTACATTGGATTGGCATAAGAAATATGGTGGATCATTTGTCTACACCTTTCTTTGACCACTGAGCTAAAGCCTCGGAATAAGCTGTTGGAGTTAACACAATACTAGACGTATCAGGAATCACAAAGCTGTAGTTCACGGAACCCCCTCTGTTACAATAAGTGCAACCCTAACCCTAGATTCATGTCCACAGCCTGGTTCAACCCTAACCCTAGATTCATGTCCACAGCCTGGTTCAACCCTAACCCTAGATTCATGTCCACAGCCTGGTTCAACCCTAACTCTAGATTCATGTCCACAGCCTGGTTCAACCCTAACTCTAGATTCATGTCCACAGCCTGGTTCAACCCTAACTCTAGATTCATGTCCACACCCTGGTTCAACCCTAACTCTAGCCAAAGGCCTAACCCTAGCTATATGTCCACACCCCGGTTCAACCCTATCCACAGCCATAACCCTAACCTAACCTCAATCCTACTGGTATGCAGGCCTAAAGAAAATCAGTATGGAAAGCACGAATTGTAACATATTCTGTTCCACGGAGACATGGCTCTCTCGGGATATGTTGTCAGAGTCGGTACAGCCACCTGGATTCGTTGTGCGTTGCACCGACAGGAATAAACATCTCTCTAGGAAGAAGAAGGGCGGTGGTGTATGTTTCATGATCAACATCTCATGGTGTAATTGTAACAACATACAGGAACTCAAGTCCTTTTGTTCACCTGACCTAGAATTCCTCACAATTAAATGCCGACCGAATTATCTTCCAAGAGAATTCGCCTTGGTTATTGTCACAGCCGTGTATATCCCCCCTAAAGACGATACCACGACGGCACTTAACCTCTAATTCCTCCCAAACCCGGATCCGGGAGCACCCCCATCAGTAAAAAAGCTGACTAGCATAGCCTAGCATAGCGTCACAAGTAAATACTAGCATCTAAATATCATTAAATCACAAGTCCAAGACACCAGATGAAAGATACACATCTTGTGAATCCAGCCATCATTTCTGATTTTTAAAATGTTTTACAGGGAAGACACAATATGTAAATCTATTAGCTAACCACGTTAGCAAAAGACACCACTTTTTTTACTCCACCATTTTTTTACTGCATCAGTAGCTATCACAAATTCGACCAAATAAAGATATAAATAGCCACTAACCAAGAAACAACTTCATCAGATGACAGTCTGATAACATATTTATTGTATAGCATATGTTTTGTTAGAAAATGTGCATATTTCAGGTATAAATCATAGTTTACCATTGCAGCCACCATCACAACTCTCACCAAAGCGACTAGAATAACTACAGAGAGCAACGTGAATTACCTAAATACTCATCATAAAACATTTCTGAAAAATACACAGCGTACAGCAAATGAAAGACAAACATCTTGTGAATCCAGCCAATATTTCAGATTTTTTAAGTGTTTTACAGCGAAAACACAATATAGCATTATATTAGCTTATCACAATAGCCAGAAACACAACACCATTTACCAGCAGCAAAGGTTAGCGATCGTAACAAGCAAGCAAAAGATATATAATTTGACTAACCTTCATAAACTTCTTCAGATGACAGTCCTGTAACATCATATTACACAATGCATATAGGGTTT
Source organism: Salvelinus namaycush (assembly GCF_016432855.1). Classification (NCBI taxonomy): domain Eukaryota; kingdom Metazoa; phylum Chordata; class Actinopteri; order Salmoniformes; family Salmonidae; genus Salvelinus; species Salvelinus namaycush. The sequence continues at coordinate 28,440,139 of NC_052325.1, read as the reverse complement.
GTTCGAAAATGTGCATATGTAGCGGCACAAATCGTGGTTATACAATGTGAGTAGTGGCCAAACTTCAAGCAATCTGTCCGGCGCCATCTTGGAGAGGCACCTAATCTAATCGAAAACTATTCATAAACTTGACTAAAAAATACAGGTTGGACAGCAAATGAAAGATACATTAGTTCTTAATGCAACCGCTGTGTTAGATTTTTAAAATTAACGTTACTGCGCATACAGCATGCGCTAAAGCGAGACCGCACCGAAATTCATGGCGGAATTATTGTTTAACATTTGTCAACATAAATACGAATTAACAGCATAAAGACGTCTTACTATTTGACGAGCTTCCATCAGAATCTTGGGCAAGGTGTCCTTTCTCCAGAACAATCGTCTTTTGGTTAAAAGATGTCCTCTTCTCCTGTAGAAATAGCAGTTAACGCTAGCTATGTGCAGCAGAGGTGTCCAACTCGTGAAAGCGCGTGACTAAGAAATTCCAGAAAATCGCAATAAACTGCTATAAGTCGGTTTAAATTAACTACCTTATGATGTCTTTAACACCTATAACGAATAAAAACATGACCGGATATATCTAAAGGCCTATAACCGGAGCGTTCTAGAGCCACAGCCAGATGTCCTCCCTGCGTCAGAGCGAAGTGAAAAATGGCCGGACACTTTGCTCCGAGGTCTTTTAGAAGCTCTCAGTTCTGCCTAGCAACCCCATTTCAACTCTCACTATTCGCTGACACCCAGGGGAAGACGTATGCAGTGCATCTCAACCAATAGAAGACAGGCAGATTTATAAACAGATCTCAGAACAGCAAGAAGATTTCTGCATTCTCACATCCTCATAGGAAAAATGCTCTAACTCGAGTTCTGTTTCACTCACAGATATAATTCAAACGGTTTTAGAAACTAGAGAGTGTTTTCTATCCAATAGTAATAATAATATGCATATTGTACGAGCAAGAATTGAGTACGAGGCAGTTTAATTTGGGAACGAAATTATTACAAAGTGCAAATAGCACCCCCTATTGAGAAGAAGTTTTAAGGAACTTCACTGGACTTTATGCAAACTGGAAACCATATGTCCTGAGGAAGCATTTATTGTAGCTGGGGATTTTAACAAAGCAAATTTGAGAACAAGGCTACCTAAATTCTATCAGCATATTAACTGTAGCACTCACACTGGAAAAACACTGGATCACTGCTACTCTAACTTCCGCGATGCATACAAGGCCGTCCCCCGCCCTCTTTCAGCAAATCTGACTACAACTCCATTTTGCTCCTCCCTTCCTATAGGCAGAAACTCAAACAGGATGTACATGTGCTAAGGACTATTCAACGCTGGTCTGACCAATTCGGAATGCACGCTTCAAGATTGTTTTGATCACAGGGACTGGGACATGTTCCGGGTAGCCTCAGAGAATAATATTGACGTATACGCTTATTCGGTGAGCGAGTTTATAAGGAAGTGTATAGGAGATGTTGTACCTACTGTGACTATTAAAACCTAGCCTAACGAGAAACAGTGGATAGATGGTGGCATTCACGCAAAACTGAAAGCGCAAACCACCGCATTAACCATGGAAAGGTGACTGGGAATATGGCCGAATTCAAACAGTGTAGTTATTCCCTCTGCAAGGCAATCAAAAAAGCTAAATGTTCATATAGAGACAAAGTGGAGTCGCAATTCAACGACTCAGAGACGAGACTCATGTGGCAGGGTCTACAGACAATCACGGACTACAAAAGGAAAACCAGCCACGTCAAGGATATCGACGTCCTCAGAGCATGCGCAGATCAGCTGGCTGGTGTGTTTACGGACATATTCAATCTCTCCCTATCCCAGTCTACTGTCCCCACATTCTTCAAGATGGCCACAATTGTTCCTGTACCCAAGATGGCAAAAGTAACTGAACTAAATGACTATCGCCCCGTAGCATTCACTTCTGTCATCATGAAGTGCTTTGAGAGACTAGCCAAGGATCATATCACCTCCACCTTACCTGCCACCCTAGACCCACTTCAATTTGCTTACCGCCCCAATAGGTCCACAGACGATGCAATCTCCATCACACTGCATACTGCCGTATCCCATCTGGACAAGAGGAATACCTATGTAAGAATGCTGTTCATTGACTATAGCTCAGCATTCAACACCATAGTACCCTCCAAGCTCATCATTAAGCTTGAGGCCCTGGGTCTCAACCCCGCCCTGTGCAATTGAGTTCTGGACTTCCTGATGGGCCGCCCCCAGGTGGTGAAGGTAGGAAACAACATCTCCACTTCACTGAACCTCAACACTGAGGCTCCACAAGGGTGCGTGCTCAGCCTCCTCCTGTACTCCCTGTTCACACATGACTGCCATACCTGAGGATTAAATAAAAACTTAGTTTAACTTGTTTGAACAAAGTTTAGCGGTAGCTTTTTGGACTCCTTTGTCTGCATGTTGAACGAGTGGAATACTGAAATCGATGGTGCCAACTAAACAGACTTTTTGGGATATAAAGAAGGATTTTATCTAACAAAACGACCATTCATGTTGTAGCTGGGAAACTTGGAATTGCAAACAGAGGAAGATTTTCAAAATAAAGTGATTTATTTAATCGCTATTTGTGATTTTATGAAGCCTGTGCTAGTTGAAAAATATGTTGATGTGGGGTGCCGTTCTCAAACAATTGCATGGTATGCTTTCGCTGTAAAGCCTATTGTAAATCAGACAATGCAGTTAGATTAACACGAATTTAAGCTTTTAAATGATATAAGATAATTGTATGTTCATAAATGTTTAATATTACGATTATTTATTTGAATTGCGCGCCCTCCAATTTCACCGCTAGCGGGACGCCTAGCCTTAAGAAGTTTGAATTTTAATGCAGGCAAACTTACATCCATTTGACCTAATTTCTACCAGCATGTCACATGTGCAACCAGAGGAAAAAAACTGTAGACCACCTTTACTCCATACATAGAGATGCATACAAAGCTCTCCGTCGCCCTCCATTTGGCAAATCTGACCATAATTCTATACTCCTGATTCCTGCTTACAAGCAAAAACTAAAGCAGGAAGTACCAGTGATTCGCTCAAAACGGAAGTGGTCAGATGACGCGGATGCTACGCTACAGGACTGTTTTGCTAGCACAGACTGGAATATGTTCTGGGATTCATCCAATGGCATTGAGGAGTATACCACTTCAGTCACCGGCTTCATTAATAAGTACATCGATGATGACTCCCCACAGTGACCTGTACGTACATATCCCAACCAGAAGCCATGGACTACAGGCAACATCTGCACTGAGCTAAAGGCTAGAGCTTTCAAGGAGTGGGACACTAATCCGGACGCTTATAAGAAATCCTGTTATGCCCTTGAACATCAAACAGGCAAAACGTCAATACAGGACTAAGATTGAATCCTACTACACCAGCTCTGACGCTCGTTGGATGTGGCAGGGCTTGAAAACTATTACAGACTACAAAGGGAAACCCAGCCGCGAGCTACCCAGTGACGTGAGCCTACCAGACGAGCGAAATGCCTTTTATGCTCGCTTCGAGGCAAGCAACACTGAAGCACGCATGAAAGCACCAGCTGTTCCGGACGACTGTGTGATCACGCTCTCCGTAGCAGATATGAGCAAGACCTTTAAACAGGTCAACATTCACAAAGCCGTGGGGCCAGACAGATTACCAGAACGTGTACTCAAAGCAAGCGCAGACCAAATGGTAAATGTCTTTACTGACATTTTCAATCTCTCCTTGACCGAGTCTGTGATAACAACATGTTTCAAACAGACCACCATAGTCCCTGTGCTCAAGAAAGCGAAGGTAACCTGCCTAAATAGTTACCGCCCCGGAGCACTCACGTCGGTAGCCAAGCGCTTTGAAAGGCTGGTTATGGCTCACACCAACACCATCATGCCGGAAACCCAAGACTGACTCCAATTCGCATATCACCCCAACAGATCCACAGATGACACAATCTCAATCGCACTCCAAACTGCCCTTTCCCACCTGGACAAAAGGAACACCTATGTGAGAATGCTGTTCATTGACTACAGCTCAGCGTTCAACACCATAGTGCTCACGAAGCTCATCACTAAGCTAAGGACTCTGGGACTAAACACCTCCCTCTGCAACTGGCTCCTGGACTTCCTGATGGGCCGCCCCCAGGTGGTAAGGGTAGGCAACAACACATCTGCCAGTCTGATCCTCAACACGGGGGACCCTCAGTGTTGCTTGCTTAGTCCCCTCCTGTACTCCCTGTTCACCCACGACTGCATGGCCAAGCACAACTCCAACACCATCATTAAGTTTGCTTACAACACAACAGTGGTAGGCCTGATCACGACAACGATGAGACCACTTATAGGGAGGAGGTCAGAGACCTGGCAGTGTCGTGCCAGGACAACAACCTCTCCCTCAATGTGAGCAGAACAAAGGAGCTGATTGTGGGCTATAGGAAAAGCAGGGCTGAACAGGCCCCCATTCTCATCGACTGGGCTGAAGAAGAGCGGGTCGAGAGTTTCAATTCCTTGTTGTCCACATCACCAACAAACTATCATGGTCCAAACACACCAAGACAGTTGTGAAGAGGTTACGACAACACATTTTCCCCCTCAGGAGATTGGAAAGATTTGGCATGGGTCCTTGAATCCTCAAAAAGTTCTACAGCTGCTCCATCAAGAGCATCCTGACCAGTTGTATCACCACCTGGTATGGCCACTGCTCGGCATCTGACCATAAGGCGCTACAGAGGGTAGAGCGTATTGCCCAGTACATCACTGGGGCCAAGCTTCCTGACATCCAGGACCTATATACTAGGCGTGTCAGAGGAAGGCCCAAAAAATTGTCAAAGACTCCAGTCACCCAAGTCATAGACTGTTCTCTCTGTTACCACACTGCAAGTGGTTCCGGAGCACCAAGTCTAGGACCAAAAGGCTCCTTAACATCTTTTACCCGCAAGCCATAAGACTGCTGAACAATGAATATAATGTCCACCCAGACTATTTACATTGAACCCCCCCCTTTGTTTTTACTCTGCTGCTACTCGCTGTTAATTATCTATGCATAGTCACTTTACAAATTACCTCGACTAACCTGTACAGCCTCGTTATTGTTATTTAATTTTCTTGTGTTACTTTTTGATTTCACACATTTTTGTTTTTAGTTTGTTTTGTAAATATTGATTTATTGTACTGCATTGTTAGGTAAGGGCTTGTAAGTAAGCATTTTGCAGTAATGTCAACACCTGTTGTATTCGGCGCAAGTGACAAATAAAATTTGATACGATTAGATTTTTGCCATGGGGTGGAGAGAAGATTTAGCAATTTTATAACTCATTTCATGAAATTCTACTAATTTCTCCATGGGGTGGAGAGGAAAATTAGGTGTTTTACAGCAAATTTCCTGCAATTCTACAGTATACATAAATACATAGTGAATAACAAATAACAATAACGAGTAAAAAATATAGCTATATACAGGAAGTACCAGTACCGAGTCGATGTGCAGGAGTACGAGATAATTAAGTTAGCTATGTACAGTGCCTTTGGAAAGTATTCAGACCCTTTGACTTTATTCACATTTTCTTACGTTACAGCCTTATTCTAAAATTACAGCTTTGAGTCTTCTTGGGTTAACGAGCTTGTCACACCTGTATTTGGGGAGTTTCTCCCATTCTTATCTGCAAGTCCTCTCAAAGTCTGCCATGTTGGATGGCGAGCATCGCTGCACAGCTATTTTCAGGTCTCTCCAAAGATGTTTGATCGGGTTCAAGTCCAAGCTCTGACTGGGCTCTGGCTGGGCCACTCAAGGACATCCAGAGACTCAAGGACATTCAGAGCCACTCCTGCGTTGTATTGGCCATATGCTTAGGGTCGTTGTCCTGTTGTCCCAGTCTGAGGTCCTGAGCGCTCTGGAGCAGGTTTTCATCAAGGATCTCTCTGTGCTTTGCTCCGTTCATCTTTCACTCGATCCTGACTAGTCTCCCAATCCCTGCTGCTGAAAAACATCCCCACAGCATGATGCTGCCACCACCATGCTTCACCCTAGGGATGGTGCCAGGTTTCCTCCAGACGTGATGCTTGGCATTCATGCCAAATAGTTCAATCTTGGTTTCATCAGACCAGAGAATCTTGTTTTTCATGGTCTGAGAGTCCTGTAGTTGCCTTTTGGGAAACTCCGAGCAGGCTGTCATGTGCCTTTTACTTTATACTACCATAAAGGCCTGATTGGTGGAGTGCTGCAGAGATAGTTGAACTTCTGGAAGGTTCTCCCATCTCCACAGTAGAACTCTGTAGTTCTGTTAGGGGTACCATCGGGTTCTTGCTCAACTCCCTGAACAAGGCTCTTCTGATTGCTCAGTTTGGCTGGGCAGACAGCTCTAGAAAGAGTCTTGGCGGTTTCAAACTTCTTCCATTTAAGAATGATGTGGGCCACTGTGTTCTTGGGGACCTTCAATGCTGCAGAAATGTTTTGGTACCCTTCCGCAGATCTGTGCCTCGACACAATCCTATCGCGGAGCTCTACAGACAATTCCTTCGACCTCATGGCTTCGTTTTTGCTCTGACATGCACTGTCAACTGTGGGACCTTATATAGACAGGTGTGTGCCTTTCCGAATCATGTCCAGTTTGTTTAATTTACCACAGGTGGACTTCAAATCAAATCAAATTTTATTTGCCACATGCGCCAAATACAACAGGTGTAGACCTTACCGTGAAATGCTTACTTACAAGCCCTTAATTAACCAACAATGTAGTTTTAAGAAAATACCTACGAAAAAAGTAAGAGATAAGAATAACAAATAATTAAAGAGCAGCAGTAAATAACAATAGTGGGGCTAAATACAGGGGTTGCCGGTACAGAGTCAATGTGCGGGGGCACCGGTGTTGAGGTATTTGAGGTAATACGTACATGTAGGTAGAATTATTAAAGTGAAGATGCATAGATAATAACAGAGAGTAGCAGCAGAGTAGAAGAGTGGGGGGCAATGCAAATAGTCTGGGTAGCCATTTGATTAGCTGTTCAGGAGTCTTATGGCTTGGGGGTAGAAGCTGTTTAGAAGCCTCTTGGACCTAGACTTGGTGCTCCGGTACTGCTTGCTGTGCGGTAGCAGAGAGAGTCTATGACTATGGTGGCTGGAACATCTCAAGGATGATCAATGGAAACAGGATGCACCTGAGCTCAATTTCAAGTGTCATAGCAATGGGTCTGAATTCTTGTAAATAAGATATTTATGTATATTAAAAATGTTAGCTGACATGGGCTAATTGAATGACTATTAGTGACTGACATAACAAGAGAAAAACTGCTGATGCACAACCATTTCGAAATTGCACCTTGGGTATTCAACTATTCTAACTTGCAACACTAAAATGAGACCCTGACTGAGTAATTTAAAAAAACTCAGTCCCTGATCTAGAACAAGTTGAAAAAGCGTCAATGGAGTGCTTGCAGAGGAGAAACCATCCCGCCGCTCTTTTGAGACTTACTGTACATTGGAAGAGCAGTTAGGAACAAAGAGAAAACATGAAGCAACAAAGCCATTAATAGTCGGGAGGCATTTTGAGACCGCATTTTCAGACCACCACAGACCCGTGGAGATAGAGAGGTCGGGTTCAGTACTGAACCAAGCATGCTGTGATTTTAATTCCACCGTGAGGAAGGGAGAAAGAAATAACATAAGGAAAAATCAGTCTTGCCTTTTGTTGGAAATGAACTCAGACTGAGTCAGTTAGCCACTAGAGACAAAGAAAATAGGAGACAATGTTTCACATATGCTGAGATTTGGCATTTCACCTTTTATGGCAATATCTCTTCACACGTTGTATAATTTTGCCATTATATGACAAATGTTAATACAGCGAGCCAGATTACTCTGAGGATGAGCAATATATGTGTTTAGTTAATATGACTCTGATATTAAACATGCAATGGCACAGTGATTAGTTGAGGCAGGGTTAGTTGAGCCACCCCTTGTTTCTAAGAAACCATACACAAAATTAATCATGTGAACAAATATTTAGGAAGAGGTCATAATTTCATGGAGTCTGTGTAGGAAGAAACCACAAGCAAGTTAGGTAAAAAAATAAAATAAAAAATTCACAATGTCAAAAAATGTGAATGATGCTTGAATCTAAACCAATGTAGGTTGTTTTAAAACTGTTTTATACATACGTTGGGGTCTCTATAAGCTACAATATGAGGTCCTTAACATAGCATGAAAGCGCATCCTTGTAGCTGCATGTGCTAATATAGTCAAAATTGTGGCTTTGGGGTAAATTGTGCCATTGGGCCAGGGGCATATGAACTCAAGATTAGCATTTTTCAAAGGTTGGGTAATATTTCATTCAGTAAAGAAATGTGTAGGTGTGGAACATCTTACCCCAAGGCGGCTCAACTTACCCTGTCTCTACACTCAACTTACCCTGTCTCTACACTCAATTTACTCCATACCTGGGGAAAGTTGTACCAAGAGACCAGATTTTTGGACAAGCTATATTTTCACAACTGTTATGTTTACATGAATTCAGATTATTTCCAGGGATTCACAACATCCTGAAATATATTAAGAGTATACTTCCAAAACGCTATATGTGGTTTATATTCTTTCTTTTTTCCCCAGAAATGATTGCTTATGGGTACCGTTTTTGTTTTTGTTTGTTTTAGGAACTTAGTCCGGGTTTCAACTTACTCTTAAAAGTTGTAATAGAGGAATACACAAGGTGCAATTTCGAAATTGGGTACTGCATCATCATTTTTCCCCTTGTCATGTCAGTCATTGCATACCTTAGAGAACTATTTATAACTTGTCAGAAATGCCCAGATCAACTATCCCATGTCAGCTAATGTTTTTTTTGTTCCCCAATGCTGTAAGGGGGGCTTGAGTGAAAACGTTTGGGAACCCCTGTGCTAAATGACAAAAATGTTAAATGTCAATATTTTACATACAGATCTCCTATTACTGTATTGATTTATTTAAATATATATACTGTATATATATATTGTTATATCTACCTGGAATGGAATGGAATGTTCGTATACTGTATACTTGACTGTGATATGTGGTTGTCTCATCTAGGTTTTACACAGTCAAATGTAAAAAAGAACAAAAACATTTATAAAGAACTGTACAAATGATACTATATATAAAACAAAATAATTATAAGAAACAAGGTTTTATAGTGTCTGTTCTATATATAGGATATATATAGGAGAATTCAGGAAATATATACAGTACAATTAAACATTTGGGAAACTCCTTACAAAAAAAGCATTCCAGGTGAAGCTTGTTGCGAGAATGCCAAGTGTGTGCAAAGCTGTCATCAAGGCAAAGGGTGGCACCTTTGAAGAATCTAAAATATATGTAGATTTGTTTAACACTTTTTGGGTTACTACATGATTCCATGTGTTATTTCATAGTTTTGATGTCTTCACAATTATTCTACAATGTAGAAAAACCCTTGAATGAGTAGGTGTGTTCAAACTTTTGACTGGTACTGTACATCTTATGAATCCCCATGCACATGCTTGTTACCATATGAGGCCTGACAGGTAGGCTGGGTGACAGTCTGTCAAAATGCATCCTGAGGTTTTTAAGGGTCTGGGTGGCAGGTTTTGGGAACTGCAGGATCTCTCGTCTGGGGATCTTCTGGAGGCAGCTGATAAGACCTGGTCGCTGTGTCTTCAGTTTCCATCTTTTCAAGTGCAAGCTGCCTTGGCTGACTGTTCCGATTTCTGGGCCGCCACACACACATACACGCACGCACACATAAACACATGTACACGCACGCACGCACACACGCACACACTGAAAGGGATTTGAAAATACAGTTGCAAGAAAAAGTATGTGAACCCTTTAGAATTACCTGGATTTCTGGATAAATTGGTCATAAAACTTGATCTGATCTTCACAAGTCACAACAATAGGCAAACACAGTCTGCTTAAACTAATAACACACAAACAATTATTTGTTTTCACATCTTTGTTGAACACACCGTGTAAACATTCACAGTGTAGGGTGGGAAAAGTATGCGAACCCTTGGATTTAATAACTGTTTGACCCTCCTTTGAATCATCCAAACGTTTTCTGTAGTTGCGGATCAGACCTGCACAACGGTCAGGAGGAATTTTAGACCATTCCTCTTTACAAAACTGTTTCAGTTCAGCAATAATCTTGGGATGTCTGGTGTGAACCGCTCTCTTGAGGTCATGCCACAGCATCTCAATCGGGTTGAGGTCAGGACTCTGACTGGGCCACTCCAGAAGGCGTATTTTCTTCTGTCAAAGCCATTCTGTTGTTGATTTTTGGGATGTTGTCCTGTTGCATCACCTAACTTCTGTTGAGCTTCAATTGGCGGACAAATAGCCTTACATTCTCCTGCAAAATGTCTTGATAAACTTGGGATCAAATTTTTCCATCGATGATAGCAAGCTGTCCAGGCCCTGAGGCAGCAAAGCAGCCCCAAACCATGATATTCCCTCCACCATACTTTACAGTTGGGATGAGGTTTTGATGTTGGTGTGCTGTGCTTTTTTTTCTCTACACATAGTGTTGTGTGTTCCTTCCAAACAACTCAACTTTAGTTTCATCTGTCCACAGAATATTTTGCCAGTAACGCTGTGGAACATCCAGGTGCACTTTTTGAATCATTCAGACGTGCAGCAATGTTTTTTTTGGACAGCAGTGGCTTCTTCCATGGTGTCATCCCTTGAACACCATTATTGTTTAGTGTTTTACGTATCGTAGACTCATCACAAGAGATGTTAGCATCTTCCAGAGATTTCTGTAAGTCTTTAGCTGACACTCCAGGATTCTTCTTAACCTCATTGAGCATTCTGCGCTGTGCTCTTGCAGTCATCTTTGCAGAACGGCCACTCCTAGGGAGAGTAGCAACAGTGCTGAACTTTCTCCATTTATAGACACTTTGTCTTACCGTGAACTGATGAACATCAAGGCTTTTATAGATACTTTTGTAACCCTTTCCAGCTTTATGCAAGTCAACAAATCTTCCTAGATCTCATTTGTTCAAGGCATGGTTCACCTCAGGCAATGCTTCTTGTGAATAGAAAACGCAAATGTTGTGAGTGTTTTTTATAGGGCAGGGCAGCTCTAACCAACATCTCCAATCTCATCTCATTGATTGGACTCCAGGTTAGCTGACTCCTGACTCCAATTAGCTTTTGGAGAAGTCATTAGCCTAGGGGTTCACATACTTTTTCCAACCTACACTGTGAACGTTTAAATTATGTATTAAATATAGACAAGGAAAATACAATAATTTGTGTGTTATTAGTTTAAGCACACTGTGTTTGTCTATTGTGGTGACTTAGATGAAGATCAGATCAAATGTTATAACCAATTTATGCAAAAATCCAGGTAATTCCAAAGGGTTCACATACTTTTTCTTGCCACTGTACATCACATTGAGCTGCATGTATTGCTTGGACTATTTCATTCACCTCCTAACCTCAACCTCCTTCCCTGTCTTAGCCTTTTTCAGAAAAAAAGTGGGATGCATGCCAGAAAAGCTACTACACAACACTAAACAATACATTAATTGCACTATAACGGTGACAAACGGTGCCCACAAACTGTTTGGGCATACATAAAGCTGTCCAAACAGCAGTCCCAACATCTTACCACTGCTACGCCTGGCTATCAGCGGAGCCTTGTCTGGCAGCAAAACAGTTCATTCAGCCTCATTTACTGCCTTTTAAAAAAACATAGCTGATAACTCTCTCTCTCTCTTTCTCTCTTTCTCTCTTTCTCTCTTTCTCTCTTCTCTCGGAGGACCTGAGCCCTAGGACCATGCCTCAGGACTACCTGGCCTGGTCACTCCTTACTGTCCCCAGTCCACCTGCTGTCCCCAGTCCACCCCAGTCCACCTGCTGCTGCTCCAGTTTCAACTGTTCTGCCTGCGGCTATGGAACCCTGACCTGTTCACCGGACGTGTTACCTTGTCCTGGACCTGCTGTTTCGACTCTCTCTCTACTGCACCTGCTGTCTCTAACTCTGAATGATCGGAGATGCCAACTGACATTTATTCTTGAGGTGCTGACCTGTTGCACCCTCTACAACACCTGTGATTATTATTATTTGACCGAGCTGGTCATCTATGAACGTTTGAACATCTTGGCCATGTACTGTTATAATGCTTTCAAAACAACTGGGAACGCAGAAAAAAACATGGTTGAATCACAATGACGTCATTGATCTTCAGGTCGTAGCTCTAGAAAGAGGCTGGATTTACAATTCCAAAATGTATTTTCCCAGTCGGAGCTCTTTATTCCCGACTTCCCAGTCGTCTTGAACTCACTGAAGTCAAGTTTTCGCAGTTCCGAGTTAATAGTTGTTTTGAGCACAACACAAATCATGCTTCATTGACAGCAAGGCCAATGTTGAATGATTATCATTTTATACTTGGAAAAGAGCCCCTTCATCCCAGATTTGGGACAACACAGCCACTGTCACTGATTCCTTCCAAACCACTCATTGTTGAATTTGCGATTTCCAACTTTGCGTAATGTTTATGTCCAATGGCCGATGAGCACCGATACGTTTTATCTATAATTTCTCTTCATTATTTCTCTTCATATGACAAGGATTAAAAAGGATTTGCCAGTAGATTGTCGACTTGATTCATGATGATGACTACTAGCTAAGATTTTGAAAGTATGGTGTTGACATGATCAGTCCAATCAAAGCTACTGTACATTTAACGTGATTTGACGTCATTTTATCTGTGGCCAATGACCTTGAGCCTTCTTGGATGGGCACTTCTAATGTAACTCTATGGCAGTACCCAAAGGGCTAGAATTTTAGAGGTCTACCCTTAGACTTGGCAGCATCGTGGTGTCCCCATGAGTGACAGAACACTGAGCCAATCACAGCACAATGCTGTCAGCCAAGACTAGAGAATTAATTAATTAATACATTTTATTTTACCTTTATTTAACTAGGCAAGTCAGTTAAGAACAAATTCTTATTTTCAATGATGGCCTAGGAACAGTGGGTTAACTGCCTTGTTCAGGGGCAGAACGACAGATTTTTACCTTGTCAGCTCGGGGATTCGATCTTGCAACCTTTCGGTTACTAGTCCAACGCTCTAACCACTAGGCTTGATGAATGTCCACGGTCAGACAATAACAGCCATCATGATTTCATTGTAGAAGGCGATTTTACATAGAAAGCAAGACAACTTTGTGCAGCACCTTTAAAGTGGTGCATAATCATCCATATTTGCGTTGCGTTTTCAGTGCATTCTCTGACACACATATGATGCCAGCATGTGTCTCAGTTGGCCAAAGAGGACAGCAGCAATCAGTCTAGCTCCATTTCAATCAGAAATCTAAATGTAATTTCCAGACACTAATTAGCCTGGATTGGATATTTCACTGTGTACTTGACAGGGCTTGTGAATTGCAGAGGGGAGAACAAAATTACCTTCTGCTGTCATTGATTCTGATTCTGTAACCATTGTGGAATGTTCAGGAAGTTCATCTTAAAGCGCAGACTTTTTAAAAATGGTGTATAAATTCAGCCTATCCTAACACATTTTTTAATGTACATAGATATCTCACTGGCACACATCAGAAAAATTGAGAATGCTCCCGAGTGTCGCAGCGCTTGAGGCGTCACTACAGACCCTGTCTCTATCCCAGGCTGTGTCATATCCGACCGTGACTGGGAGTCCCATAGGGCTGCACACAATTGACCCAGCATCGTCCGGGTTAGGAGAGGGTTTGGCCGGGGGGGCTTTACTTGGCTCAAGAGCGTTCTAGCGACTCCTTATGGCTGGCCGGACACCTGCAGTCGTCAGTTGAACTGACTTCAGTCGTCAGTTGAACAGTGTTTCCTCCGACACATTGGTGCGATTTGGTGGGTCATGTTTTGGAGGACGCATGACTTGACCTTTGCCTCTACCGAGCCCGTTGGGGAGTTGCAAAAAATAAATAAAAGTAACAAATAATTAAAGAGCAGCAGTAAAATAACAATAGCGAGGCTATATACAGGGGGTACCGGTACAGAGTCAATGTGCAGGGGCACCGGTTAGTCGAGGTAATTGAGGAAGGAAGTCTAGGATCCAGTTGCAGAGGGAGATGTTTAGTCCCAGGGTCCTTAGCTTAGTGATGAGCTTTGAGGGCACTATGGTATTGAACGCTGAGCTGTAGTCAATGAATATCATTCTCACATAGGTGTTCCTTTTGTCCAGGTGTGAAAGGGCAGTGTGGAGTGCAATAGAGATTGCATCATCTGTGGATCTGTTGGGGCGGTATGAAAATTTGAGTGGGTCAAGGGTTTATAGGATAATGGTGTCGATGTGAGCCACGACCAGCCTTTCAAAGTACTTCATGGCTACAGACGGTAGTCATTTAGAAAGGTTACCTTTGTGTTCTTTGATCACAGGCACTATGGTTGTTTGCTTAAAGCATGTTGGTATTACAGACTCAGACAGGGAGAGGTTGAAAATGTCAGTGAAGACACTTGCAAGTTGGTCAGCGCATGCTCGGAGTACACGTCCTGGTCATACGTCTGGCCCTGCGGCCTTGTGAATGTTGACCTGTTTAAAGATCTTAGATTCTATCAGGCGATTTCAAAGTCACCCAGCATGGTTGGGAGAAGAGAGACAGTTGAGCTCTGTGTGGGACTTGGATGCTGTGGGTTATGCATATGAAATGTCTCTCTATTCCTCTGTGAGATTCATATAGTTTCACAGAGTGGTTAGAAGCTCAGTGGTTCCATTCATGCTCCTCAAATATCTGGGAGCTCAAACACGCTGAAACACTCACGCACGCACGCACACACACACACACACACACACACACACACACACACACACACACACACACACACACACACACACAACACACACACACACACACACACACACACACACACACACACACACACACACACTATAGAACATACTGTACTGCAACCACATCACATACAGTGTCACAACCGATGTTCACCCAGTGTCACTAACACATCAGTCACACGTCCTTACTGAGGGGAGAACAAGTGTTCATTCTCACCAGTGCTGGACATTGCACAGGGTAGGTTAGAGATAGTCCCTGGGTACGTTGGACATAGTCCCAGGGGGGTTGGACATCGTCCCAGGGTAGGTTAGACATAACCTCAGGGTAGGTTGGACATAGTCCCAGGGTAGGTTGGACATAGTCCCAGGGTAGTGTGGACATAGTCCCAGGGTAGATTGGACATAGTCCCAGGGTAGGTTGGACATAATCCCAGGGGGGGTTGGACATAGTCCCAGGGTAGTGTGGACATAGTCCCAGGGTAGAATGGACATAGTCCCAGGGTAGGTTGGACATAATCCCAGGGGGGGTTGGACATAGTCCCAGGGTAGTGTGGACATAGTCCTAGGGTAGATTGGACATAGTCCCAGGGTAGGTTGGACATAGGGTCAGGGTAGGTTGTACATAGTCCCAGGGTAGATTGGACATAGGCCCAGGGTAGGTTAGACATAATCCCAGGGGGGTTGGACATAGTCCCAGGGTAGTATGGACATAGTCCCAGGGTAGGTTGGACATAGGGTCAGGGTAGGTTGTACATAGTCCCAGGGTAGGTTGGACATAGCCCCAGGGTAGGTTGGACAGCCACAGGGTAGGTGGGACACAGTCCAAGTGTAGGTTGGACACAGTCCCAGGGTAGTGTGGACATAGTCCCAGGGTAATGTGGACATAGTCCCAGGGTAATGTGGACATATTCCCAGGGTAGTGTGGACATAGTCCCAGGGTAAATTAGACATAGTCCTAGGGAAGGTTGGACACCCCAAGGTATGTGGGACATAGTCACAGGGTAGGTTGGACATAGTCCCAGGGTAAGTTGGACATAGTCAAAGGGTAGGTTGGACATAGCCTCAGGGTAGGTTAGACATAGTCCCAGGGTAGTGTGGACATAGTCTCAGGGTAGGTTAGACATAGTCCCAGGGTAAGTTGGACATAGTCTCAGGATAGTTCAGACATAGTCCCAGGGTAGGTTGGACATAGTCCCAGGGTAGTGTGGACATAGTCTCAGGGTATGTTAGACATAGTCCCAGGGTAGTGTGGACATAGTCCCAGGGTAAGTTGGACATAGTCCCAGGGTAGGTTAGACTTAGTCCCAGGGTAGTGTGGACATAGTCTCAGGGTAGGTTAGACATAGTCCCAGGGTAAGTTGGACATAGTCTCAGGGTAGATTAGACATTGTCCCAGGGTCGATTGGACATAGTCCCAGGGTAGTGTGGACATAGTTTCAGGGTAGGATAGACATAGTCCCAGGGTAAATTGGACATAGTCCCAGGGTAGTGTGGACATAGACTCAGGGTAGGTTAGACATAGTCCCAGGGTAGGTTAGACATAGTCTCAGGGTAGGTTGGACACCCCAGGGTATGTGGGACATAGTCACAGGGTAGGATGGACATAGTCCCAGGGTAAGTTGGACATATTCACAGGGTAGGTTGGACATAGTCTCAGGGTAGGTTAGACATAGTCCCAGGGTAAGTTGGACATAGTCTCAGGGTAGTTCAGACATAGTTCCAGGGTAGTGTGGACATAGCCTCAGGGTAGGTTAGACATAGTCCCAGGGTAAGTTAGACATAGTCCTAGGGAAGGTTAGACATAGTCCCAGGGTAGTGTGAACATAGACTCAGGGTAGGTTAGACATTGTCCCAGGGTAGTGTGAACATAGACTCAGGGTAGGTTAGACATTGTCCCAGGGTAAGTTGGACATAGTCCCAGGGTAGTGTGGACATAGTCTCAGGGTATATTAGACATAGTCCCAGGGTAAGTTGGACATAGCCCCAGGGTAGGTTAGACATAGTCCCAGGGTAAGTTGGACATAGGCTCAGGGTAGGTTAGACATAGTCCCAGGGTAGGTTAGACATAGTCTCAGGGTAGGTTAGACATAGTCCCAGGGTAGGTTAGACATAGTCCCAGGGTAAGTTGGACATAGTCTCAGGGTAGGTTAGACATAGTTCCAGGGTAGGTTAGACATAGTCCCAGGGTAGGTTAGACATAGTCCCAGGGTAAGTTGGACATAGTCCCAGGGTAAGTTGAACATAGTCCCAGGGTAAGTTGGACATAGTCTCAGGGTAGTTCAGACATAGTCCCAGGGTAGGTTGGACATAGACTCAGGGTAGGTTACCCCAGGGTAGGTTGGACACCCCAGGGTATGTGGGACATAGTCACAGGGTAGGTTGGACATAGTCCCAGGGTAAGTTGGACATAGTCACAGGGTAGGTTGGACATAGTCTCAGGGTAGGTTAGACATAGTCCCAGGGTAGGTTTGACATAGTCCCAGGGTAAGTTGGACATAGTCACAGGGTAGGGTGGACATAGTCTCAGGGTAGGTTAGACATAGTCCCAGGGTTGTGTGGACATAGTCTCAGGGTAGGTTAAACATAGTCCCAGGGTAAGTTGGACATAGTCTCAGGGTAGTTCAGACATAGTCCCAGGGTAGATTGGACATAGCCTCAGGGTAGGTTACCCCAGGGTAGGTTGGACACCCCAGGGTATGTGGGACATAGTCACAGGGTAGGTTGGACATAGTCCCAGGGTAAGTTGGACATAGTCCCAGGGTAAGTTGGACATAGTCCCAGGGTAAGTTGGACATAGTCCCAGGGTAGGTTAGACATAGTCACAGGGTAGGGTGGACATAGTCTCAGGGTAGGTTAGACATAGTCCCAGGGTTGTGTGGACATAGTCTCAGGGTAGGTTAGACATAGTCCCAGGGTAAGTTGGACATAGTCTCAGGGTAGTTCAGACATTCCCAGGGTAGATTGGACATAGTCCCGGGTAGTGGACAAGACTCAGGGTAGGTTAGACATAGTCCGGGGTAAGTTGGACATATTCCCAGGGTAGTGTGGACATAGTCTCAGGTAGGTTGACATAGTCCCAGGGTAGTTGGACATAGCCCCAGGGTAGGTTAGACATAATCCCAGGGTAAGTTGGACATAGTCCCAGGGTAGTGTGGACATAGTCTCAGGGTAGTGTTGACATAGTCTCAGGGTAGGTTAGACATAGTCCCAGGGTAAGTTGGACATAGTCTCAGGGTAGATTAGACATAGTCCCAGGGTAGTGTGGACATAGTTTCAGGGTAGGATAGACATAGTCCCAGGGTAAATTGGACATAGTCCCAGGGTAGTGTGGACATAGACTCATGGTAGGTTAGACATAGTCCCAAGGTAGGTTAGACATAGTCTCAGGGTAGATTAGACATAGTCCCAGGGTAGATTGGACATAGTCCCAGGGTAGTGTGGACATAGACTCGGGGTAGGTTACCCCAGAGTAGGTTGGACACCCCAGGGTATGTGGGACATAGTCACAGGGTAGGTTGGACATAGTCCCAGGGTAAGTTGGACACAGTCACAGGGTAGGTTGGACATAGTCTCAGGGTAGGTTAGACATAGTCCCAGGGTAGTGTGGACATAGCCTCAGGGTAGGTTAGACATAGTTCCAGGGTAAGTTGGACATAGTCTCAGGGTAGTTCAGACATAGTCCCAGGGTAGATTAGACATAGTCCCAGGGTATGTGGACATAGACTCAGGGTAGGTTAGACATAGTCCCAGGTAAGTTGGACATAGTCCCAGGGTAGTGTGGACATAGTCTCAGGGTAGGTAAACATAGTCCCAGGGTAAGTTGGACTAGCTCCAGGTAAGTTAACATAATCCCAGGGTAAGTTGGACATAGTCCCAGGTGTGGTGGACATAGTCTCATGGTAGTGTTGACATAGTCCTCAGGGTAGGTTAGACATAGTCCCAGGGTAGTGTACATAGTCTCAGGTAGGTTGACATAGTCCCAGGGTAAGTTGCCATAGTCTCAGGGTAGATTAGACATAGTCCCAGGGTAGTTGGACATAGTCCCAGGGTAGTGTGGACATAGTTTCAGGGTAGGAGACATAGTCCAGGGTAAGTTGGACATAGTCCCAGGGTAGTGTGGACATAGACTCAGGGTAGGTTAGACATAGTCCCAGGGTAGGTTAGACATAGTCTCAGGTAGGTTGGCACCCCAGGGTATGTGGGACATAGTCCAGGTAGGTTGGTTATACATAGTCCCAGGGTAAGTTGGACATAGTCACAGGGTAGGTTGGACATAGGCTCAGGGTAGGTTAATATAGTCCCAGGGTAAGTTGGACATAGTCTCAGGGTAGTTGACATAGTTCCAGGGTAGGTTAACATAGTCTCAGGGTAGTTAGACATAGTCCAGGGTTAGTTGGACATAGTCCCAGGGTAAGTTGGACATAGTCCCAGGGTAAGTTGGACATAGTGCCCAGGTAGGTTAGACATAGTCCCAGGGTAGGTTGGACATAGTCCCAGGGTAAGTTGGACATAGTCACAGGGTAGGTTGGACATAGTCTCAGGGTAGGTTAGACATAGTCCCAGGGTTGTGTGGACATAGTCTCAGGGTAGGTTAAACATAGTCCCAGGGTAAGTTGGACATAGGCTCAGGGTAGGTTAGACATAGTCCCAGGGTAAGTTGGACATAGTCTCAGGGTAGATTAGACATAGTCCCAGGGTAGATTGGACATAGTCCCAGGGTAGTGTGGACATAGTCTCAGGGTAGGTAGACATAGTCCCAGGGTAAATTGGACATAGTCCCAGGGTAGTGTGGACATAGACTCAGGGTGGTTAGACATAGTCCAGGGTAGGTTAGACATAGTCTCAGGTAGGTTGGACACCCCAGGGTATGTGGGACATAGTCACAGGGTAGGTTGGACATAGTCCCAGGGTAAGTTGGACATAGTCACAGGGTAGGTTGGACATAGTCTCAGGGTAGGTTAGATATAGTCCCAGGGTAAGTTGGACATAGTCTCAGGGTAGGTTAGACATAGTTCCAGGGTAGGTTAGACATAGTCTCAGGGTAGGTTAGACATAGTCCCAGGGTTAGTTGGACATAGTCCCAGGGTAAGTTGGACATAGTCCCAGGGTAAGTTGGACATAGTCCCAGGGTAGGTTAGACATAGTCCCAGGGTAGGTTGGACATAGTCCCAGGGTAAGTTGGACATAGTCACAGGGTAGGTTGGACATAGTCTCAGGTAGGTTAGACATAGTCCCAGGGTGTGTGGACATAGTCTCAGGTAGGTTAAACATAGTCCCAGGTAAGTTGGACATAGCTCAGGGTAGGTTACCCCAGGTAGGTTGGACACCCAGGGTATGTGGGACATAGTCACAGGGTAGGTTGGACATAGTCCCGGTAGTTGGACTAGTCAGGGTAGGTTGGACATAGCTCAGGTAGGTTAGACATAGTCCCAGGGTAGTGTGGACATAGTCTCAGGGTAGGTTGACATAGTCCCGTAATTGGACATAGTATCAGGGTAGTTGACATAGTCCCAGGGTAGTTGGACATACCCAGGGTATGTGGACATAGACTCAGGGTAGGTTAGACATAGTCCCGGGGTAAGTTGGACATAGTCCCAGGGTAGTGTGGACATAGTCTCAGGGTAGTGTTGACATAGTCTCAGGGTAGGTTAGACATAGTCCCAGGGTAGTGTACATAGTCTCAGGGTAGGTTAGACATAGTCCCAGGGTAAGTTGGACATAGTCACAGGGTAGATGGCATGTCTCAGGTAAGACATCCCAGGGTAGTGTGGACATAGTCTCAGGGTAGGTTAGACATAGTCCCAGGGTAAGTTGGACATAGTCTCAGGGTAGTTCAGACATAGTCCCAGGGTAGAATGGACATAACCCAGGGTAGTGTGGACATAGACTCAGGGTAGGTTAGACATAGTCCCGGGGTAAGTTGGACATAGTCCCAGGGTAGTGTGGACATAGTCTCAGGGTAGTGTTGACATAGTCTCAGGGTAGGTTAGACATAGTCCCAGGGTAGTGTACATAGTCTCAGGGTAGGTTCGACATAGTCCCAGGGTAAGTTGGACATAGTCTCAGGGTAGATTAGACATAGTCCCAGGGTAGATTGGACATAGTCCCAGGGTAGTGTGGACATAGTTTCAGGGTAGGATAGACATAGTCCCAGGGTAGGTTGGACATAGTCCCAGGGTAGTGTGGACATAGACTCAGGGTAGGTTAGACATAGTCCCAAGTTAGGTTAGACATAGTCTCAGGGTAGGTTAGACATACCCCAGGGTATGTGGGACATAGTCACAGGGTAGGTTGGACATAGTCCCAGGGTAAATTGGACATAATCACAGGGTAGGTTGGACATTGTCTCAGGGTAGGTTAGACATAGTCCCGGGTAGTGTGGACATAGTCTCAGGGTAGGTTAGACATAGTCCCAGGGTAAGTTGGACTTAGTCTCAGGTAGTTCAACATAGTCCCAGGGTAGGTTGGACATAGTCCCAGGGTAGTGTGAACATAGACTCAGGGTAGGTTAGACATTGTCCCAGGGTAAGTTGGACATAGTCCCAGGTAGTGTGACATAGACCAGGGTAGTTAGACATGTCCCGGGTAAGTTGGACATAGCCCAGGGTAGTTGACATAGCCCCAGGAAGTTGGACATAGTTTCAGGGTAGGATAGACATAGTCCCAGGGTAGGTTAGAAATAGTCTCAGGGTAGGTTAGACATAGTCCCAGGGTAGCTTAGACATAGGCTCAGGTAGGTTGGACATAGACCCAGGGTAGTTGGACATAGTCTCAGGGTAGGTTGGACATAGTTCCAGGGTAGGTTAGACATAGTCTCAGGTAGGTTAGACATAGTCCCAGGGTAAGTTGGACATAGTCCCAGGGTAAGTTGGACATAGTCCCAGGGTAGGTTTGACATACTCCCAGGGTAGGTTGGACATAGTCCCAGGGTAAGTTGGACATAGTCACAGGGTAGGTTGGACATAGTCTCAGGTTAGGTTAGACATAGTCCCAGGGTAGTGTGGACATAGTCTCAGGGTAGGTTAAACATAGTCCCAGGGTAAGTTGGACATAGACTCGGGGTAGGTTACCCCAGAGTAGGTTGGACACCCAGGGTAGTGGACATAGTCACAGGGTAGGTTGGACATAGTCCCAGGGTAAGTTGGACACAGTCACAGGGTAGGTTGGACATAGTCTCAGGGTAGGTTAGACATAGTCCCAGGGTAGTGTGGACATAGTCTCAGGGTAGGTTAGACATAGTCCCAGGGTAAGTTGGACATAGTCTCAGGGTAGTTCAGACATAGTCCCAGGGTAGATTGGACATAGTCCCAGGGTAGTGTGGACATAGTCTCAGGGTAGTGTTGACATAGTCCAGGGTAAGTTGGACATAGTCCCAGGGTATTGGGACATAGACTCAGGTAGGTTAGACATAGTCCCAGGGTAAGTTGGACATAGCCCCAGGGTAGGTTAGACATAGCCCAGGTAAGTTGGACATAGTCTCAGGTAGGAGTTAGACATAGTCCCAGGGTAGGTTAGACATAGTCTCAGGGTAGGTTAGACATAGTCCCAGGGTAGGTTAGACATAGCTCAGGGTAGGTTGGACATAGACCCAGGGTAAGTTGGACATAGTCTCAGGGTAGGTTAGACATAGTTCCAGGTAGGTTAGACATAGTCCTCAGGGTAGGTTAGACATAGTTCCCAGGGTAAGTTGGACATAGTCCCAGGGTAAGTTGGACATAGTCCCAGGTAAGTTGAACAGAGTCCCAGGGTAGGTTGACATACTCCCAGGGTAGTTGACATAGTCCAGGGTAGGTTTGACATACTCCCAGGGTAGGTTGGACATAGTCCCAGGGTAAGTTGGACATAGTCACAGGGTAGGTTGGACATAGTCTCAGGTTAGGTTAGACATAGTCCCAGGGTAGTGTGGACATAGTCTCAGGGTAGGTTAAACATAGTCCCAGGGTAAGTTGGACATAGACTCGGGGTAGGTTACCCCAGAGTAGGTTGGACAGCCCAGGGTATGTGGGACATAGTCACAGGGTAGGTTGGACACAGTCACAGGGTAGGTTGGACATAGTCTCAGGGTAGGTTAGACATAGTCCCAGGGTAGTGTGGACATAGTCTCAGGGTAGGTTAGACATAGTCCCAGGGTAAGTTGGACATAGTGTCGGGTAGTTCAGACACAGTCCCAGGGTAGATTGGACTAGTCCCAGGGTAGTGTGGACATAGTCTCAGGGTAGGTTAGACATAGTCCCAGGGTAAGTTGGACATAGCCCCAGGGTAGGTTAGACATAATCCCAGGGTAAGTTGGACATAGTCCCAGGGTAGTGTGGACATAGTCTCAGGGTAGTGTTGACATAGTCTCAGGGTAGGTTAGACTAGTCCAGGGTAGTGTACATAGTCTCAGGGTGTTAGACATAGTCCCAGGGTAAGTTGGACATAGTCTCAGGGTATTAGACATCCCAGGGTAGATTGGAACATAGTCCCAGGGTAGTGTGGACATAGTTTCAGGGTAGTTAGACATAGTCCCAGGGTAAATTGGACATATTCCCAGGGTAGTGGGACATAGACTCAGGGTAGGTTAGACATAGTCCCAGGGTAGGTTAGACATAGTCTCGGGTAGGTTGGACACCAGGGTATGTGGACATATCACAGGGTAGGTTGGACATAGTCCCAGGTAAGTTGACATATTCACAGGGTAGGTTGGACATAGACTCAGGGTAGGTTAGACATGTCCCAGGGTAGTGTGGACATAGTCTCAGGGTAGGTTAGACATAGTCCCAGGTAAGTTGGACATAGTCTCAGGGTAGTTCAGCATAGTCCCAGGGTAGATGGACATAAGGAGGGTGTGTGACATAGCTCAGGTAGGTTAGACTAGTCCCGGGGTAAGTTGGACATAGTCCCAGGGTAGTGTGGACATAGTCTCAGGTAGTGTTGACATAGTTCAGGGTAGGTTAACATAGTCCCAGGGTATGTACATAGTCTCAGGTAGGTTCGACATAGTCCAGGGTAGGTTGGACATAGTCTCAGGGTAGTTAGACATAGTCCCAGGGTAGTTGGACATAGTCCCAGGGTAGTGTGGACATAGTTCAGGGTAGGATAGACATAGTCCCAGGTAGGTTGGACATAGTCCCAGGTAGTGTGGACATAGCTCAGGGTAGGTTAGACATAGTCCCAAGTTAGGTTAGACATAGTCTCAGGGTAGGTTAGACATACCCCAGGGTATGTGGGACATAGTCACAGGGTAGGTTGGACATAGTCCCAGGGTAAGTTGGACATAATCACAGGGTAGGTTGGACATTGTCTCAGGGTAGGTTAGACATAGTCCCAGGGTAGTGTGGACATAGTCTCAGGGTAGGTTAGACATAGTCCCAGGGTAAGTTGGACTTAGTCTCAGGGTAGTTCAGACATAGTCCCAGGGTAGATTGGACATAGTCCCAGGGTAGTGTGAACATAGACTCAGGGTAGGTTAGACATTGTCCCAGGGTAAGTTGGACATAGTCCCAGGGTAGTGTGGACATAGACTCAGGGTAGGTTAGACATCGTCCCAGGGTAAGTTGGACATAGCCCCAGGTATGTTAGACATAGCCCAGGGTAGTTGGACATAGTCCTCAGGTATGTTAGACATAGTCCCAGGGTAGGTTAGAAATAGTCTCAGGGTAGGTTAGACATAGTCCCAGGGTAGGTTTAGGACATAGGCTCAGGTAGTTGGCCATAGACCCATGGTAGTTGGGACATAGTCTCAGGGTAGGTTAGACATAGCTCCAGGGTAGTTAGACATAGTCTCAGGGTAGGTTAGACATGTCCCAGGTAAGTTGACATAGTCCCAGGGTAAGTTGGACATAGTCCCAGGGTACGTTGGACATAGTCCCAGGGTAGGTTGACATACTCCCAGGGTAGGTTGGACATAGTCCCAGGGTAAGTTGGACATAGTCACAGGGTAGGTTGGACATGTCTCAGGTTAGGTTAGACATAGTCCCAGGGTAGTGTGGACATAGTCTCAGGGTAGGTTAACATAGTCCCAGGGTAAGTTGGACAGTAGCTCGGGTAGGTTACCAGTAGTTAGGCACCAGGGTATGTGGGACATGTCACAGTAGGTTTAGACATAGTCCCAGGGTAGGTTAGACATAGTCCCAGGGTAGTGTGGACATAGACTCAGGGTAGGTTTAGACATAGTCCCAGGGTAGTTGGACATAGTCCAGGGTAGTGTGGACATAGTCTCGGGTAGGTTAGACATAGTCCCAGGGTAAGTTGGACATAGTCCCAGGGTAGTGTGGACATAGTCTCAGGGTAGGTTAGACATAGTCCCAGGGTAAGTTGGACATAGCCTCAGGGTAGGTTGACATAGTCCCATGGTAGGTTCGACATAGTCTCAGGGTAGGTTAGACATAGGCCCAGGGTAGGTTAGACATAGTCCTCAGGGTAGGTTAGACATAGTCCCAGGGTAAGTGACATAGTCTCAGGTAGGTTAGACATAGTTCCAGGGTAGGTTGGACATAGTCCCAGGGTAAGTTGGACATAGTCCCAGGGTAAGTTGGACATAGTCCCAGGGTAGGTTTACACATCCCAGGGTAGTTGGACATAGTCCAGGGTAGGTTAACATAGTCCCAGGGTAGGTTAGCATAGTCTCAGGTTAGGTTAGACATAGTCCCAGGGTAAGTTGGACCCAGAAACAGCACAAGGTGAGACATCCACGCCCAAAGACCATATTTTCATATTCATTCCTGGC
Organism: Salvelinus namaycush; assembly: GCF_016432855.1. Taxonomy (NCBI): domain Eukaryota; kingdom Metazoa; phylum Chordata; class Actinopteri; order Salmoniformes; family Salmonidae; genus Salvelinus; species Salvelinus namaycush. The sequence continues at coordinate 28,414,617 of NC_052325.1, read as the reverse complement.
TAATTGGACTAGTCCGCAGGTAGTTTGACATAGTTTCCAGGGTAGGTTAGACATAGTCTCAGGGTAGGTTAGACATAGTCCCAGGGTAAGTTGGACATAGTCCCAGGGTAAGTTGGACATAGTCCCAGGGTAGGTTAGACATACTCCCAGGGTAGGTTGGACATAGTCCCAGGGTAAGTTGGACATAGTCACAGGGTAGGTTGGACATAGTCTCAGGTTAGGTTAGACATAGTCCCAGGGTAGTGTGGACATAGTCTCAGGGTAGGTTAAACATAGTCCCAGGGTAAGTTGGACATAGACTCGGGGTAGGTTACCCCAGAGTAGGTTGGACACCCCCGGGTATGTGGGACATACTCACAGGGTAGGTTGGACATAGTCCCAGGGTAAGTTGGACACAGTCACAGGGTAGGTTGGACATAGTCTCAGGGTAGGTTAGACATAGTCCCAGGGTAGTGTGGACATAGTCTCAGGGTAGGTTAGACATAGTCCCAGGGTAAGTTGGACATAGTCTCAGGGTAGTTCAGACATAGTCCCAGGGTAGATTGGACATAGTCCCAGGGTAGTGTGGACATAGTCTCAGGGTAGGTTAGACATAGTCCCAGGGTAAGTTGGACATAGTCCCAGGGTAGTGTGGACATAGACTCAGGGTAGGTTAGACATAGTCCCAGGGTAAGTTGGACATAGCCCCAGGGTAGGTTAGACATAGCCCCAGGGTAAGTTGGACATAGTCTCAGGGTAGGTTAGACATAGTCCCAGGGTAGGTTAGACATAGTCTCAGGGTAGGTTAGACATAGTCCCAGGGTAGGTTAGACATAGGCTCAGGGTAGGTTGGACATAGACCCAGGGTAAGTTGGACATAGTCTCAGGGTAGGTTAGACATAGTTCCAGGGTAGGTTAGACATAGTCTCAGGGTAGGTTAGACATAGTCCCAGGGTAAGTTGGACATAGTCCCAGGGTAAGTTGGACATAGTCCCAGGGTAAGTTGAACATAGTCCCAGGGTAGGTTTGACATACTCCCAGGGTAGGTTGGACATAGTCCCAGGGTAAGTTGGACATAGTCACAGGGTAGGTTGGACATAGTCTCAGGTTAGGTTAGACATAGTCCCAGGGTAGTGTGGACATAGTCTCAGGGTAGGTTAAACATAGTCCCAGGGTAAGTTGGACATAGACTCGGGGTAGGTTACCCCAGAGTAGGTTGGACAGCCCAGGGTATGTGGGACATAGTCACAGGGTAGGTTGGACATAGTCCCAGGGTAAGTTGGACACAGTCACAGGGTAGGTTGGACATAGTCTCAGGGTAGGTTAGACATAGTCCCAGGGTAGTGTGGACATAGTCTCAGGGTAGGTTAGACATAGTCCCAGGGTAAGTTGGACATAGTGTCAGGGTAGTTCAGACACAGTCCCAGGGTAGATTGGACATAGTCCCAGGGTAGGTTAGACATAATCCCAAGGTAAGTTGGACATAGTCCCAGGGTAGTGTGGACATAGTCTCATGGTAGTGTTGACATAGTGTCAGGGTAGGTTAGACATAGTCCCAGGGTAGTGTACATAGTCTCAGGGTAGGTTAGACATAGTCCCAGGGTAAATTGGACATAGTCTCAGGGTAGATTAGACATAGTCCCAGGGTAGATTGGACATAGTCCCAGGGTAGTGTGGACATAGTTTCAGGGTAGGTTAGACATAGTCCCAGGGTAAATTGGACATAGTCCCAGGATAGTGTGGACATAGACTCAGGGTAGGTTAGACATAGTCCCAGGGTAGGTTAGACATAGTCTCGGGGTAGGTTGGACACCCCAGGGTATGTGGGACATATCACAGGGTAGGTTGGACATAGTCCCAGGGTAAGTTGGACATATTCACAGGGTAGGTTGCACATAGTCTCAGGGTAGGTTAGACATAGTCCCAGGGTAGTGTGGACATAGTCTCAGGGTAGTTCAGACATAGACTCAGGGTATTTTAGACATAGTCCCAGGGTAGGTTAGACATAGTCCCAGGGTAGTGTGGACATAGACTCAGGGTAGGTTAGACATAGTCCCAGGGTAAGTTGGACATAGTCCCAGGGTAGTGTGGACATAGTCTCAGGGTAGGTTAGACATAGTCCCAGGGTAAGTTGGACATAGTCTCAGGGTAGGTTCGACATAGTCCCATGGTAGGTTCGACATAGTCTCGGGGTAGGTTAGACATAGTCCCAGGGTAAGTTGGACATAGTCCCAGGGTAAGTTGGACATAGTCCCAGGGTAAGTTGAACATAGTCCCAGGGTAGGTTTGACATACTCCCAGGGTAGGTTGGACATAGTCCCAGGGTAAGTTGGACATAGTCACAGGGTAGGTTGGACATAGTCTCAGGTTAGGTTAGACATAGTCCCAGGGTAGTGTGGACATAGTCTCAGGGTAGGTTAAACATAGTCCCAGGGTAAGTTGGACATAGACTCGGGGTAGGTTACCCCAGAGTAGGTTGGACAGCCCAGGGTATGTGGGACATAGTCACAGGGTAGGTTGGACATAGTCCCAGGGTAAGTTGGACACAGTCACAGGGTAGGTTGGACATAGTCTCAGGGTAGGTTAGACATAGTCCCAGGGTAGTGTGGACATAGTCTCAGGGTAGGTTAGACATAGTCCCAGGGTAAGTTGGACATAGTGTCAGGGTAGTTCAGACACAGTCCCAGGGTAGATTGGACATAGTCCCAGGGTAGTGTGGACATAGTCTCAGGGTAGGTTAGACATAGTCCCAGGGTAAATTGGACATAGTCCCAGGGTAGGTTAGACATAATCCCAAGGTAAGTTGGACATAGTCCCAGGGTAGTGTGGACATAGTCTCATGGTAGTGTTGACATAGTGTCAGGGTAGGTTAGACATAGTCCCAGGGTAGTGTACATAGTCTCAGGGTAGGTTAGACATAGTCCCAGGGTAAGTTGGACATAGTCTCAGGGTAGATTAGACATAGTCCCAGGGTAGATTGGACATAGTCCCAGGGTAGTGTGGACATAGTTTCAGGGTGGGTTAGACATAGTCCCAGGGTAAATTGGACATAGTCCCAGGATAGTGTGGACATAGACTCAGGGTAGGTTAGACATAGTCCCAGGGTAGGTTAGACATAGTCTCGGGGTAGGTTGGACACCCCAGGGTATGTGGGACATATCACAGGGTAGGTTGGACATAGTCCCAGGGTAAGTTGGACATATTCACAGGGTAGGTTGGACATAGTCTCAGGGTAGGTTAGACATAGTCCCAGGGTAGTGTGGACATAGTCTCAGGGTAGTTCAGACATAGACTCAGGGTAGTTTAGACATAGTCCCAGGGTAGGTTAGACATAGTCCCAGGGTAGTGTGGACATAGACTCAGGGTAGGTTAGACATAGTCCCAGGGTAAGTTGGACATAGTCCCAGGGTAGTGTGGACATAGTCTCAGGGTAGGTTAGACATAGTCCCAGGGTAAGTTGGACATAGTCTCAGGGTAGGTTCGACATAGTCCCATGGTAGGTTCGACATAGTCTCAGGGTAGGTTAGACATAGGCCCAGGGTAGGTTAGACATAGTCTCAGGGTAGGTTAGACATAGTCCCAGGGTAAGTTGGACATAGTCTCAGGGTAGGTTAGACATAGTTCCAGGGTAGGTTGGACATAGTCCCAGGGTAAGTTGGACATAGTCCCAGGGTAAGTTGGACATAGTCCCAGGGTAGGTTAGACATACTCCCAGGGTAGGTTGGACATAGTCCCAGGGTAGGTTAGACATAGTCCCAGGGTAGGTTAGACATAGTCTCAGGGTAGGTTAGACATAGTCCCAGGGTAAGTTGGACATAGTCTCAGGGTAGGTTAGACATAGTTCCAGGGTAGGTTAGACATAGTCTCAGGGTAGGTTAGACATAGTCCCAGGGTAAGTTGGACATAGTCCCAGGGTAAGTTGGACATAGTCCCAGGGTAGGTTAGACATACTCCCAGGGTAGGTTGGACATAGTCCCAGGGTAAGTTGGACATAGTCACAGGGTAGGTTGGACATAGTCTCAGGGTAGGTTAGACATAGTCCCAGGGTAGTGTGGACATAGTCTCAGGGTAGGTTAGACATAGACTCAGGGTAGGTTACCCCAGGGTAAGTTGGACACCCCATGGTATGTGGGACATAGTCACAGGGTAGGTTGGACATAGTCCCAGGTAAGTTGGACATAGTCGGGCCTCCCGGGTGGCGCAGTGGTCTAGGGCACTGCATCGCAGTGCTAACTGCGCCACCAGAGTCTCTGGGTTCGCGCCCAGGCTCTGTCGCAGCCGGCCGCGACCGGGAGGTCCGTGGGGCGACGCACAATTGGCATAGCGTCGTCCGGGTTAGGGAGGGTTTGGCCGGTAGGGATATCCTTGTCTCATCGCGCTCCAGCGACTCCTGTGGCGGGCCGGGCGCAGTGCGCGCCAACCAAGGGGGCCAGGTACACGGTGTTTCCTCCGACACATTGGTGCGGCTGGCTTCCGGGTTGGAGGCGCGCTGTGTTAAGAAGCAGTACGGCTGGTTGGGTTGTGCTTCGGAGGACGCATGGCTTTCGACCTTCGTCTCTCCCGAGCCCGTACGGGAGTTGTAGCGATGAGACAAGGTAGTAATTACTAGCGATTGGATACCACGAAAATTGGGGAGAAAATGGGATAAAATTTATTTAAAAAAAAAAAAAAAAAAAAAAAATGGACATAGTCACAGGGTAGGTTGGACATAGTCTCAGGGTAGGTTAGACATAGTCCCAGGGTAGTGTGGACATAGTCTCAGGGTAGGTTAGACATAGTCCCAGGGTAAGTTGGACATAGTCTCAGGGTAGGTCAGACATAGTCCCAGGGTAGATTGGACATAGTCCCAGGGTAGTGTGGACATAGACTCAGGGTAGGTTAGACATAGTCCCAGGGTAAGTTGGACATAGTCCCAGGGTAGTGTGGACATAGACTCAGGGTAGGTTAGACATAGTCCCAGGGTAAGTTGGACATAGTCCCAGGGTAGTGTGGACATAGTCTCAGGGTAGTGTTGACATAGTCTCAGGGTAGGTTAGACATTGTCCCAGGGTAAGTTGGACATAGCCCCAGGGTAGGTTAGACATAGACCCAGGGTAGATTGGACATAGTCCCAGGGTAAATTGGACATAGTCCAGGGTAGGTTAGACATAGTCCCAGGGTAGTGTGGACATAGTCTCAGGGTATGTTAGACATAGTCCCAGGGTAAGTTGGGCATAGTCCCAGGGTTGTATGGACATAGTCCCAGGGAAGTGTGGACATAGTCTCAGGGTAGGTTAGACATAGTCCCAGGGTAGTGTGAACATAGTCTCAGGGTAGGTTAGACATAGTCCCAGGGTAGTGTGGACATAGTCCCATGGTAGGTTAGACATATCCCAGGGTAGTGTGGACACAGGTTCAGGGTAGGTTAGACATAGTCCCAGGGTAAGTTGGACATAGCCTCAGGGTAGGTTAGACATAGTCCCAGGGTAGGTTAGACATAGTCTCAGGGTAGGTTATACATAGTCCCAGGGTAGGTTAGACATAACTCAGGGTAGGTTAGACATAGTCCCAGGGTAAGTGGGACATAGTCTCAGGGTAGGTTAGACATAGTTCCAGGGTAGGTTAGACATAGTCTCAGGGTAGGTTAGACATAGTCCCAGAGTAAGTTGGACTTAGTCTCAGGGTAAGTTGGACATAGTCCCAGGGTAAGTTGTACATAGTCCCAGGGTAGGTTAGACATAGTCCCAGGGTAAGTTGGACATAGTCCCAGGGTAAGTTGGACATACTCCCAGGGTAGTGTGGACATAGACTGAGGGTAGTTTAGACATAGTCCCACGATAGGTTGGAACACTCATCTGCTCAAGCTGTTGTCTTGCCTTTGAAAGACACCCTTATTCTTTTGTCAGCTGATAAACACTCACATAGACAGAACTACACACACATACGCAAGCACGCACGCACGCACACACAGACACACACACACTTGAAGACAAACACGTGTGATATGGTGATGTGTGTCAGTGTTCGCCACACTTTCTCTCCCCCACTGCCACACACACATCCAACCTTCATCACACATCGAGGGGAATATCGCCCTTGAATGGCCTCCTTCCTCTTTCTTATAATGTAAACTCATACTGTGGATACTATTCCATGTGTATGATGGACTGAAATCAATATTTTTTCTGAAGAGGATAAGCCTTGGGAAGAGAGGAAATGGAGGCAGCATATTACTGTATAGAGGTATTTAATTAAGTGATAATGCCAGAGAAGCCCGTGTTTGGAGGATATATTGGCACGGGTGTTGTTAG